>NW_006781042.1:1937708-1956589 GCF_000442215.2 Lipotes vexillifer
GGGCACGAACCCGCGTCCCCTGCATCGGCAGGCGGACTCTCAACCACTGCGCCACCAGGGAAGCCCCAGCTTTGCATTTTTTATACGATCACTCTATCTACAGTGTGGAGGATGGAATAGTGTGGTACAGGAGTGAATGACAGAAAGCTGGTATCACAATTTTTGGGGAGATGATAGCTCTTTGGACTGGAATGATGGCATCTAAGGAAAAAGAGATGTAGGAAAATTGAAGAACTATTTAGGAGGTAAAATGATCAGAATTCTGCTTGGTGATGGAATGTAGGGAAGGAAGAAGAAGGGGACAAGGCTACCTCCCAGGTTTCTGACTTGAACCGCTGGGAGATGTAGTCACTGGAGGCAGAACAGGCTTGGAGAGGGAAGGGCGGGAAAGTAATGAGATATCAGGATTGGGAATAAAATCTGAAATGTTTGGGAAGCCAGACTGGAGTGGGTTCCAAAATGAGCAGGAGGTAGAAACCGGAGAAGAGGTGTGATGGGGAAGAGGAAAATAGAGTGCTAAATATGTAGTTGAAATAGGACAATTTTTAAAGATGAGCTTAATAAATTTAGGAGCCAGTAGAAAGGGAGGTAATAATAATAATACAAAGACCTTTCTTTTGAATGCTTAATTTGTTCCAACCACAAAGCTCAGCACTTTAAAAATAAAAATATTCAATCTTTCAATCTTCACAACAAGCCTATGACATAGGTATTATTATCCCCAACTAACACACAAGGAAACTGAGGCTGAGAGATATTATATAATTTGCCCCAAATTTCACAGCAACAGACCTCAAGTTTGAATCCAAGTATGTCTGATTACAAAGCCCATGCTCATAATCACCATGCTTACACACAGGATTTAGAGAGAGACAGGATTAAGAAAAATCAAGGTCCCTCTAAGGTGGAGAAGCATAGGCCCCGGACTTTAGGAAATGAGGGAAACCTTTTTTCATAACAGAAGGGACAAAGGGAAAAAAAACATGTGGAAAGGTTCACTTTTTAAAAATTTTAATTATTATTATTATTATTTTTTAACATCTTTATTGGAGTATAATTGCTTTACAATGGTGTGTTAGTTTCTGCTTTATAACGAAGTGAATCAGCTATACATATACATATATTCCCATATCCCCTCCCTCTTGTGTCTCCCTCCCACCCCCCCTAACCCACCCCTCTAGGTGGTCACAAAGCGCCGAGCTGATCTCCCTGTGCTATGTGGCTGCTCCCCACTAGTGATCTGTTTTACATTTGGTAGTGTATACATGTCCATGCCACTCTCTCACTTTGTCCCAGCTTACCCTTCCCCCTCCCCATGTCCTCAAGTCCATTCTCTATGTCTGTGTGAAAGGTTTACTTCTAATGGCAGATGAGGAACGAGTTTTCCATTGGAAGATTTCTATCTTTCCTATTGACTTGGAAGTAGTCATTTGCTGAGGATCAAGACAGAATTAATGAGTAAGATGTTTGAGAAGAGTAGAAAATAATTGAAATTGTCATTCATTGAACAAAATGCATTGGGTACTATTCTAGGCACCGGGGTCATAGTAGTAAAAAAAGAGATGAAGTTACCAGTTCATATGATCCTTAAATTTAAGCAGGGGAACACATAAAATAAACAAGCAAACAAGATAATTTCACATTGTGATATGTTAATGGAGGAAATTAAGCAGGGTAATGGGGCTGAGAGAGCTCAGGGAGAACTGTTTTATATGAGGGGCTCAGTGGGGACACAAGCTGGGACCAGGTGAAGTATACTGTCATGGAGAATGGAGGAGAGAGTTATTTAGGGAATGACACAAGTTTGCTGGGCAATGCTGAGAGGACAGATGAGGTGAGGGCCCTGTATTTATGGAGACATTAATCTGCCTCACTCTATATTTTTCTCCAACTGAACTCAGCAGCTCAGGAGCAACTGCAGAAAAAGCTCAGAGTCACCCACAGTTGGGAATATACCAAGCAGACATGACTGATAATGGGGCACAGGAGTTCAGTAAGCTGACAAGAGATAAGTTAGAGTTATGGTCCATGGACTCTGAAGTGAAGAGAAAAGAGAGTGAAGAATGCATCCCATATAATTGCAAGTCCTTATAAGGCTGAAGATGTGGTGGATAAGCTGGAAAGATAAGGAAATTATGGCCAGAGAGGAAGACATCTGAATTTCAGAAGAGAGAACGAAAAAGGTATCAAAGATGTGATTTTAATAAAAGATGAAGAGACAAGGGAATTGGAAGAAGAATAATGGGAGAAATGGAGGTACAAATACAGGAAGATGGAGAGTAAAGTAGAGGGACTGGGGGACAATGACAGCCCAGAAAAGAAATACGAGTTGGTGTAGCTGAGTAGCAAAAGCATCCTCAAAGAAGCAGAGTATTTTAGAGCAGATGAGGAAATGGTGATCTAAAAGAGGTAGGGGGAGCTTAGGAAGACAATGACCCTGTGAGTGTGAAAGTGTGGGAAAATGATGGGCATCCTCTCAAAAGAGGTGTAGAAAAAATAGCATCTCAGGAGAGACCCAGACCTCAAGTCAGGAGGAACCTTCCTAAGAGTGGCTTACCAATGCTGAAATTTCAGACATGCCTGCCATCACTGGCATCTGATCCTTGTGTGAAGGAACCAATTCTCAGGGTGCAATATTCTCCATCTATGTTTCTCTTTTGCCCTGATTCCTCTAATATGACATTAACATAGTAGGGCAGAAATCCAAGAAAACCACTAGTCTGGAATAAATATCCTTTTAGACAAATAAAAAAAAAATTATACTTGGAAAAAAAAGAAAGCAAAGCTGCCATGTTGACATCAGAACAGTAAAGCAGTTTATTTAGAGAGTCATTTGAACAAGGCAGACACAGTTTAAGGACCCAGGGGAGGTTTTCAGTTTCTACCATCTGGTTATTTCCCCAAGTCCTCTGCCATGTATCACAAAGCTCTCTGTGAATCCACTTAAAAAGGAAAGGGCTAACACTCGTTTTTATTTCCTTAACACTGCCCTCAATAAAAGGTGGTACATCCAAAGGATAAAATAAATATTCAGCCATAAAATTCACAGTGCAAAAATATATTTACTTATATGGAAAGGTGTTCTCTTTTCATTGTTGAACATAAAAAGTAGGTTATAAAATAAGCTATTGAGTACGAGCTCACTTATGCAAACAATAAATGTTTTTTTTTATTGCGGTAAAATATGTATAACATAAAACTTACCATTTAACCATTTTCAAGTGTACAGCTCAGTGACATTAAATACACTCACATTGTTGTGCAACCATCGTTACCATCCATCTCCCGAACTTTTTCATCTTCCCAAACTTAAATTCTGTACCCATCATGTGAAAACAATGAATTTTTACATATGAACACAGAAAAAGTCTGAATGGATATACTCTAAAAATGTTAATGGTGGATAGTGCAATTATAGGTGGTTTTCTTTTCTATGTTTTAGCCCTCTATATTTTCTGATTTTTTTCTAAAAGGAACTGCATCTCTATTGTACTTTTTAAAAGTAATTTTTAATGATTCTTTAAAAGACATTAAAGTTCAAACATTAAAAAAGAAAAGAAAAACAGGATTAGAGGCAATGCTCTTTACCTTCTTTAGATCCAGACTAGTAACTAAAGTATATTCCATGAGTGATCTCAAGCAACTCAAATTTTCTATGTATCTTTTAGAAATACATATTTTTATAATTTAGGACTACACATTTTTTAAGAAGTCAATCGTTATCAGTTGCCTAATAAACATAACAATACTTGAAAATAAAAATCATTACTGCAGTATAGAAAGCTAATTATCCCCCACTGCCCATTTTTCCCCTTCTTTCTAGTAAGAACCCCAATTCTTAGCTGGGTACACTGATGTCCAACCAAAAGACAATATTTCCTGGTTGTTGCTCCCGGAGTTATGGCCATGTGACTAAATTTTAGCCAAAGAGGAAGTGCTGCGTGCAACTCACCAGAAGTGCCCTTGAAGGGAAGGGGTGCACTCAAAGAGCTTGCTTCTTCCCCCCATCTCTCTCTTTCTACCCCCAGCCCTAACCATGTGAGGCCACATGCAATCCAGGAAAAGGAACTGAATTGGCCGGCACCTTGATCTTCAACTTTTGAGCCTCCAGAACTGTGAGAAAATTAATTTCTCATATTTAAGCACCTGATCTATGGTGTTTTGTTATAGCAGCCCAAGCAGACTAATATACAGTCATTCACTCAGTTGTTACCAAATACCTGATAACTAATTTATTGAATACCTACTATATGCCAGGAACATTACATACTTTACCGCTAACCCTCTCAGTAACCCCACAAACTAGAGATCATTATATTCACTTTGGTGATAAGAAGCCTGAGGCCCAAAGAATAATTACCCAAGGTCCCGTAGCTGGTAAGTGAAAAGTCAAGATTTACTTACTGTAAACTTCATTACCTATCATACTTCATGGCCCAGACATCTCTGCATCAAGGAGTTTATGGTATTTTAGAAAGACAATCCAGACAAATAAAAAGCTGAGTAATTCCAAAGGTTAATAATAGCACATGACAAAAACACAGAAATAATAAGTACTAGGAGTTCCTAGGAGGGAGAGTTCAAGAGATCATGAAACCCTTCAATTTCTCCCCCATAAAAATATAGAGAATTACATTAAACCAAATCCTTGTTGAAACCCATCCAAACCAAGTAAATAAAGTGGTAAGAGACATTACAACCTTGGAACAAAGGTAAAATCTTAATAGAACTTGCTTTGACATTTAAATTAGTACGTTTAAAAGTCACCAAAAAAGCATTTTCCTGCTACAAGGTATGCCACAGGTGATCTGCTTCATCACATCTTAATCTTTAGGAGAAAAAAATTACACAGAAGCTTAGCTTTTCTAAATTGTCTACTATAGTTAACCAGTCATTGACTAAAAAGGGACAGGGAAAATAGTTAAAACTATTTTCTGGAAGTCTGTGAAATTAGATTATCTGCTTATATTTAAAGATAATTTGAAAAAGTCTGAGAAATTCTTTCACAAAAGAAGAGCTATAAATGGTCAAATAAAATTTTAACAATGCGTAGATTAGACAGGAATGTGGGAAACATAGAACCCAACATCATTTTGGAACAATATGTCTTCAATTTTCTTAACGTGATAGTTACCTACTTAACTACTAAGCAGCCTTTCTAAATCGGTAATTCCGAAGTTAACATTTTTAATGTAGGATACTTTTACAAAAATTCAAAATCTTCCATAGAAATCTATGATAACCTGTACATGAAATCTAGGGGGAAAAACAAATCCAGTATTGATCTATAAAAAACTAATTCAGGGGCTCCCCTGGTGGCGCAGTGGTTGAGTCCGCCTGCCGATGAGGGGGACATGGGTTCGTGCCCCGGTCCGGGAAGATCCCACATGCCGCAGACCGGCTGGGCCCGTGAGCCATGGCCGCTGAGCCTGCGCGTCCGGAGCCTGTGCTCCGCAACGGGAGAGGCCCCAACAGTGAGAGGCCCGCGTACCGCAAAAAAAAAAAAAAAAAAACACCTAATTCAATTTGTATGTTCTACTGGTTCTTAGAAAAAAATATTTAATGTCTAAATCAGGAAAGATGTATCTTGATAATGCTTTTAATTCAACAAAAAATTAGAGGTATATTTAGAATTTGGTTTTGTGACAAAGATGATATTATGTTTTCATTATAAATATAAAATATGCTCATTACTGGAAATTCGTAAAATGAAGAAAAGGATAAAGAACACAGCCATGTCCTCACTACTAACAGTTCTTTCTAATTAACATATTTTTATGTTTTTAAAAAATTTTGATAATTCTATATAGATTAGATATTCAGCATTTTTTTTCTTTTTCACTTCAACATATGGCATTTTTCTATGTTGCTATTAAACCAACAACATAAGTCGCTTTTAATTCTAGGAAACATTCCAATAAATTTTCTTAACCACAATTCACTTTAAACAATTAGGTTGCTTTTTGTTATGCTAATAATGCCAAGATAAATATCTTTGTGTTTTTTCCAATTCACAGATAATTTCCTTAGCCTAAATTCTAGCAGTGAAATAACTAGCCAAAGTCATACAATCAGTAAATAGCAGGGCCTGGGTAAAGAGACGTGTTAGAGTTCACAAGTGCTTATTGCTAAACTTTCAGGAATTTCCTAAGCCAGTTGTTAATTAAAAATTAAATTTTGTAAATGTATAATTAAATAAGTTTTAAATAAAACAAATACTCAAAATTCATCATTTTTCATTGTGTTACTACATTTTACTACTATCCTGGCTCAGAGTTGTTTACATCTACTGTATCCATATTGTGGGGACACTACTATATAATGGTATTCTACTGCACATCTCTTCCATCAACATTCAGTGATGTCATGTTGTAGCATGAGTTTGGACATAGTGGGAGTATTTATACCATGGAAATTGGAAAATGATACAAATGGGGCTTTTTACCCTCCTAGAGAATCCAGAGAATTAGCCTGATTATTCAGATGGTGAGCTATACATGTATCTTATTTATTTCACCCTCAAACTATGTATTTTTCAACCTATCTACACCTTTTAAAAGCCCTCAAAAAGATGGAAGCAGAGACTGACATCTAAGTATTTTAATCAGTTTTACTACTTGAGCCACTTGGTTAATGTTTATAAAGTATTTTTGAAGAGTACTGTGTTGAGTGGCTGTCGGTGATACAGAAATGTTGAAGTCTTCAAGTAAAAAATGATAAATACCATGAGATAAATATGATACAGGAATGCAAAGAAAGGAGAGATTATGTCCTGAAGAATTTTACAAGGTCCACAAAAAAGAACATTTTCAGATGAATAAACAGTGTCATAGAAAAGTAAAATGATTAAGGCTATCAAAAACTCCACCCTCTTCCTTTTCAGAGCACTTTTATATAACTGCTTTATAACATATCACTCCCCTCATCTTATGTTATAATGACTATTATATACCTCTGCCCCACTATATTACTCATACCTTCAGAGCAGAGCTTCCTTTATCTTTGTATCCCCATCATAGTAGATGTTCAATAAATGTTTCTTTAATGAGTGAGTGAGTGAAAGAATGGATTAATGAATAAGAGCTGACATTTATGAGTTTACAATGTGCTAAGCACTGTCCTAAGCACTTTACATATATTAAATCATTTAATTTTCACTACAACACTATGAGGTAGGTGCTGTCTTGACCAATGAGAGAACTCAGCCATTACACATACAATGAAACTGAATCACGAAGATCACACAGATAGCAGAAGAGCTAGAATATAAATGCAGTCAGTCTAAGTCTAGAGCCCCTGTTTTTTGCCACTACACCATCCCACATCTCAGATTAATGAATGAGCAGCAGGACAGCTCCTTTCTGCATTCATTCTTACTATTTCGAAGTCTAAATAAATAAATAATGCACGCTTCTATATTACATATTCCACTCAGTGTCATCAGTTCATTCACATTCGGAATAGTACTGGTCTCTCTCTCAGCTCTCTAAATTTAAAAAAATAAAATAAGTGAGTCTTAGATTTGGCAAGTTTTGATATGCAAATTTCTACATGTACTCCTAATCAAATATCTGTTTTAAAAGAACACCCTCAATTTTCCAATTAGAAAGAAAATTATTTAAATATTCCCCCCAAAATGTTAGACACTTCATTTGAGTTTTGATAATCTAACAAAGCTAACCTTTTCTTATCTGCATACTTTATACCTGATATACATATGTGTGTGTGTGTGTGTGTGTGTGTGTATGTGTGTAGACAAGAGATATAGTGTTAACTGTGTCACAAATGAACCAGGATGAAAGTCACTTTGGCCCACCTTTAAAACATCACTACTGAATTCTGTGGGACAAAAAAGACAGAAAAACTATAAACAACTTTGTCAGAGACTTAAATCTCCAAGGCAAAAATCAATCAACAGATGTTAAAACACACACACACACACACACACACACAAAACAAAAAAACCCAAGGGCTTGAAATATGTCCAACAAACATTCATAGTTTTAATGGAAAAAAGAAAAAAGAAAAAGGGGAGGACTCTTTCTCCCTGATAAAACGCCTTCATGACAATGGAGACTGAAAGGTCACTGACCTTACCAACAAAAGGGTGTGATTTCAACAGCAATGAAGGAAAAGATAGCAATTAGGTAAGATTATCACACCTAGACCAAGATATTGTATTGATTTTCATAAAAGGACACAGAATCAATCTATCGTTCAAGTTTGGTAAGTTAGTACAAGATTGTTGTCAAACAGAGTATTATTCATACTTATTGATTCATTTGAAACCTGCTTCATGAAGAAATCCCAACTTATTTACCATAGCCCAGCTCTAAGAATACATACGGATGGAATCTTGGAGACTTGACCACTGCACTCATTTAAGAAATTACCTACTAGAAATTATGCTTCTCTTAAATGCATTCTAATGCAAGAAATAGAAGGGTGCATTTGAAATATTTTTAAATCTTTTTTTTTTTTTTGCGGTATGCGGGCCTCTCACTGTTGTGGCCTCTCCCGTTGTTGCGGAGCACAGGCTCCGGACGCGCAGGCTCAGCGGCCATGGCTCACGGGCCCAGCCGCTCCGCGGCATGTGGGATCCTCCCGGACCGGGGCACGAACCCGCGTCCCCTGCATCGGCAGGCGGACTCTCAACCACTGCGCCACCAGGGAAGCCCCTAAATCTTTAAATAAATAATACTATGCAAGTTTTGTTGTTGTTGTTTTTGGGTTTTTTTTGCGGTACGCGGCCCTCTCACTGTTGTGGCCTCTCCCGTTGCGGAGCACAGGCTCCGGACGCGCAGGCTCAGCGGCCATGGCTCACGGGCCCAGCCGCTCCGCGGCATGTGGGATCTTCCCGGACCGGGGCATGAACCCGTGTCCCCTGCATCGGCAGGCGGACTCTCAACCACTGTGACACCAGGGAAGCCCACTATGCAAGTTTGAAAAAAACCACAGTAACTTCTTTACTATCCATCAAGGTCAGAGGAAGTTGTATTCCAGTTAATCCAATATTCTGATTCAGTTTCTTCATCTATAAAGTAAGACTATTATGAATTATATGAATTAATAGTTGTAAAGTACTTAGTGCCTGGCATATTGATTAAATCCTATATAAGTGATTGTTAAATAAATAAAATGATATAATTATAGTAAACTGTATTTCCAAAAATGTCCTCAGCCTTTTTTCTGGTCCCACATGCTCTTCCAGAGCCCTGCCACTCCCTATCAAAAGGTGGAGTCTTTTTTCTCCCCTTGAACTTGGTGGACTTGTGACTGTTCTGAACATCAAAGAAGGAAAGAAATGATGTTCTGTGATTCCCAAGGCTATGTCATAGAAAGGATACAGCTTCTGCCTGGCTCTCTCTTTTTGGAATGCATGCTCTGGGGAACCTAGATAGCGCACTTAAAGAAGGCCAAACTAATCCATTTGGAGAGTTCACAAGGAGAGACCCATATGGAGAGGAATTGGAGCCTTCCTAGCCAACAGCCAGCAACAACTGCCAGAATGAATGAGTCTTCAGATGATTCCAGTTCCCAGCCTTTGAAGTTTTCCAGCTTCAGACATTGTGGAACAAAGAGAGAAGCCATCCTGCTGTGCCCTGTCCAAACTCCTGATCCACAGAATCTGTGAGCATAATAACCTATTTTTTCACACCACTAAATTTTGGGGTAATTTGTTACACAGCCACAGGACCAGGAACAATAAAACTGCTACACTTAAGATTTGCATTTCAACTAAAATCAAAAAGATTTTAAAGTGGCTTATAAAATTAAATATAATGCAAACAGGGCCCAGATAAAACAGAATAGAGACTCATAAAACAAAGCAGAAACAACTGTCAGGCATTCAACACAGTATTATAACAACATTGATAGATAACAGTTTTCTTCCATGTGTGAGTCACTGCAAGGAGCCATGAGTCAATGCTCCTAATTGCCCTAGAAGGCTACTGGTATTATCTCTATTTTACATATCACGTGCAAATCAGAAATAAAATACCCTAAAACTAATAAAACTATGGAAAACATATTTTCCATACTTTCATCTTGCTTTGTTGATTCCGATGGCACTTTTTGGATCCTTGTAATGGATCATCACCATGACTATTGCTAATCTATACTAGTAGGAGTTGGCAAACTTTTTCTTAAAGGGCCAGATGAACATTTTAGTCTCTGAAGGTTATATGTAGTCTTTGCTGCATATTCTTCTTTGTTTGTTTGTTATAGCCCTTTAAAAATGTAAACCCATTCTTAGACTGTGCTCACCACAAAAACATTCTGTGGGCTGGCCCTTGGGCCAAAGTTTGCCCAATAGACCACTATAGGGAAATGTTGAATACTAGAAGTTTAAATTAATAAACCCATTTTTATTATAATACTTATAATGGCATCTACAGTTATACTAAATTAAGAAAACATCGTTTCTGGCTCCAGCCTACTATTATCCACTGAAACCACAAGCTTCCATGAACTGTTGGTAAGTGAAAATGTAGCTCCAAACATCCATAATTTCCATTATAATAAATGTCTATTCATAATTGACATTCACCAATACTGAAAAGGTCTGGAAGACGGTCTGAAAGAAATGACCTCTCTAGGGTCTAACTGCTTTTCCAGGCATATACATGGATATCTCTTTGTTTGTTTATTGAGATAGCCCAGTGTGACTAATAAAACACTGAACACTTCTAACCTCTAGTGTCAATCCTTTACAAGAAAATGTTTATTATTCTTGGCAGGAAATGATGGAAACTGGTGAGAAATAGCCAGACTACCTTCACATGTAAGTGAACTGGAATTTTTAGGGAACAGTTCTCCCTAGTAAATTTGTCTACACAGAGCTTAATCAACCAAATTTACAGCTGTTAACAGGTTGTGCCTCTGTATTCCCAAACATATAAATAAACTTCTTAATCAGAATGAAAACAGGTTCAAGGTCCAGTTGTTTAAACTGGTATTGGTACAGCCAGGACCCAACTGCAGTTAAAGTGACTGTCAAGGAGAATCATAATCTTAGTAGAAAAGTTGTTTTCCAGTTTCCTCAAAGCTACAAAGATACTGCTTGACAAACACTTCTGTGATCACCGAAAACCAGAGTTATATGATCTCATCTAAAATGCCCAATCTAATGCCAAATCAAACCCACTAATTTTCAAGTTGAAGTTCCAAATTAGGAAGAAGCTAATTACTTAAATTCAAATTAAGGGGGAAGATTTTTAAGTGCCTATAAATCAAAAGGCCCATAGAAACTGGAATGAGTATTGGAGTGAGGAAATGAAATCACATATATAAAAGGTTTTATTCATTTTGCTTAGGAATGCAAAAGTAAATAAAGTTTAAGTAAATAAAAAGCAGTAAGTATAGGTTCATAGACAGCCCTTTGTACAGATTAAGAATAGATAGCTGAACACTAGTAACTAAGGCGTTGGCCATGTCATGATAATAGAAACAATTTACCGTGCTGAATTAATTAGCTAAAAGTCATCAAGAAAAGTAACCAAACCAATCACCAAAAAGGTACAGCCAATTTACACCCTTCCATTTTTGAAAATCCCTGGAAAATCAGAAGTGTTATTTCACGGCATCTGATATTTTTATTATTGTGTTTGACACTCTACATTTCTTTCACCAAAAGATCATCCAAAAGACAAAGAAATTTAAATTTCTTTGTATTGAGTACAAACAAAACAGAGCAGCTAACCATACAGAAAAAAACTATCATCCATAAAAATAGCACTTTTGAGCCTATATTACTACACAACTGACAAATTCTATTTATTATAAGTTGAGCTTAAACAATGCTATATCCTGTTTGAAACCTCAATTTTATGATAGATACTCAAATGCTATATCTGCCAAATTCTACTTTTCCTCAAATTATTCCAATATGACTTCAAACTAAGTGTCCACAGTAGAAGCTGATGAGAAGAAATAGCTCAGGTATATACATTTTCAAAGTTCTGGGAAGGGATCCTATAACATTTAAAATAATGACATTTAAGCACAAGTATCTATTTATAAGCATCTGAATTCTTCTGACAAAGGAAATATTTTTATACTGACAAAACAGAGCCCATTACTCTAAAACCTTACATATTTGTTAGAAAAGCAGGGAGAAATTTGGTCTGAATAAATAAAATGAATAAATGATTCAGGATCCCAAACAACTCTCAGCTTCTCCAATGAAGCTGTAGGTCTGATGACCCAAGGTTTCAATGATCTTTTTCTATGAACTTTTACGCATCTATGGAATAATCACATGGCCAAGCAATTGATTATGTATCGATTTCTATTGTTTTCAAGACATTTCTCATGTTGCTTTAGTCTTTAAAATCTTTTGAACCTCAAAGCCATCTAAACACTTCAATAAGCAATTCTTAAGAACTTACTTCCTTTAAAACTTTCCCTAGTGCTGTGGAAAGGTATGTTCCAATTAAATACAAAAATGTTTGAATATCAAGATAAGAATCTGCACTTAATTCATAGATCATGGGAAGCTACTGAATGAAAGTGAAATGGTAACAGCAATATCTGAAGAAGATTAATCTAGATGTCTTGTACAGGTTGGATTAGAAGGTTGAAAGACTGAAGGAAAAACAAAGTAAAATTAAGAA
Source organism: Lipotes vexillifer (assembly GCF_000442215.2). NCBI lineage: Eukaryota > Metazoa > Chordata > Mammalia > Artiodactyla > Lipotidae > Lipotes > Lipotes vexillifer. The sequence continues at coordinate 1,950,326 of NW_006781042.1, forward strand.
GCTATTCAATTGTCCACAAAATAGGTGGCTGGTGCCTGAGCTAGAGTGGTGGGAAGGAAAGTAGAAGTGGGCATAGAAACAGATAAATAGATAGAGGGAGACTAAAAATTGTCACAAACTGGTAATTTCTTAAGTCTGAGAATAAGATAGAAAGTATGGTCAAAGATGATTAGTTTCAGTCCAGCAAACATTTACGGAGAACCTACTTTGTACAAGGCTTTCAAAAATGAAGTTTGATCATAATCAATACTATAATATAGGTATAAACAACATATTATCATAGTCCAGAGGATGACACAATCAATCCTGAGTAGAATTTTGGGAAGACCAACTTTTTTTTTTTTTTTTTTTGAGGTACACGGGCCTCTCACCGCTGTGGCCTCTCCCGTTGCGGAGCAAAGGCTCCGGATGCGCAGGCTCAGCGGCCATGGCTGACGGGCCCAGCCGCTCCGCGGCATGTGGGATCTTCCCCGGATCGGACACGAACCCATGTCCCCTGCATCGGCAGGCAGGCGGACTCTCAACCACTGCGCCACCAGGGAAGCCCCGAGAAGACCAACATTTTAAGCCTGTTAGAATAATGTTACTTATGCCAAATGTTGTCTATTCGTTCTTCAGAAGGTACTTTAATCCACCTCCCTTAAATCTCTTTCTACAAAGTCCAAGCACAGGTCTTCTTTTACCTGTAATACTTCATTAGACTCCCAGCGTCAAACACGCTCTCTCACTCAGCTGCTCCTCAGTATAGCAAATCAAGTTAGTTACCAAGTTTTAGCAGACTGCTTTCCTCCTGCTACTCTCTTACTTCTCTAAAGGAGAGGACTTTGGTGACTTTCAGTGATTTTGAGGATCAACCTGTTGCTGCCCAAACAGTCACTTCTTTAAAGCCTCTCATCCTACTTTTCATCAGAGCTCTTCTCATTTTGGTCATAAGAGTTTTACATTCCTTTTTATCCAGGTTAAAGCAATGTATTCTCATTGTAAAGGTGGTTTGAGGAGCACATGACTTATGAGTCAGAAAATGTGAGACTGCATACTGGCTCTACCACCTCCTGGTTATATGATATTGGACAAGTCCGTCTGCACTCTTATCTCTGTACCTAAAGAAACAGAGCCAACCTCACAGGGATATTTTGAGGATTTATGTGAAGTTTTCATAAAGTGAGAAGAGACAGGACATAAACTTCTGTAAATATGAAGATGATTACAGATCCATATTAAGTAAAGTCAATTCTTTTCCTAATGAGTAATGGTTCAGAGCCTAGATCAGGGATTGGCTATTCCAAGTTTCTGACTCCATTTGTTTTGGCATGCCAGGCTAATGGGGCAGGGTAGAGAGGCACATTAGATAATTTTTAATCTACATCCATGTAGTGATGTCCCAATACTCCTGAAGCTTTTGGCTTTGTATCTCTATCCAAGCCAAATAAATTGAAGTTTTCATCTACAGAGAAAAACAAAAGTCTAACTGACCTTTTTAAGCTTGATTAGTGTAGAATTTCCAATAACTGCTCCCCACTCTGTTTTTAAAAACATTTGTAGTTTGGGAAACTAGGCTCTTTTTAATTCACTACTTTCTTCTTCTATGTAAAGGTTCTGCTCAAGTCCTCTATCCAATCACGTGTTTACTGTGTAAAACAATACTGTGCAACAGAACTTTCTGCAATAGTTATGTTCCATATCTGCACTATCCAATATAGTAGTCACTGGCCACCTGTGGCTCTTGAGCACCTGTAATGCAGCTAGTGCATCTGGAGAACTAATTTTTTACTTTAATCTTAATTAATTTATATTTAAATGGCCACAGGTGTCCACTGGCTACCATTTTGGACAGCTCAGGTCTATTTCATGTGTGCCAGAAACATACCCATTAAACTTGTAAAATCTACTGACAAGGCTGAGCCACAGTGTCCATTCCACCCCAATTATAAAAATTCTGCTGCTGCTCTTCAGAGTACAGAGCTAGTTCCCATACGTGTACCTGCATAACCATGGTTTCTGTCATTGCTCATGGTGTTCCCTCTGCTTAGAACACCCTTCCCCTCACTGTTATGCCAAGCACATTTCCATTCATCTTTCAAAGCCAGTTCAAATGTTACCTTCCCCAAGAGCCTCCTTTAAATTTTTCTGAGAGTAACACAGCAGTGAAAAGAGTCATAGCTGAAGAAAAAGGCAGATTGAAGTTGAATCCCAGATTAAAGTTTGGCCCTTACTAGCCAGCAATTACTATACCTCGAACAAATCTTGAGCCTCAATTTTCTTCTCTATGAAATAGTAAAAAAAAAAAAATACTACTTTTGCAAATTTGTTGTAAGAATTAGAAATTCTGAGCAGCATTACATTATGGCTAGCATTTATTAAACATCTACTTGTATCAGTCATTATGGAAGTACAACACGTGAATTTTTTCATTTCACTGATAGCAACCCTATAAAGTAAGCAATATCCCTTTATCTATTCATCCATATATTCAGCACTTTTATTCACTTATTCATTCAACAAAACATTTGAGAGCCTAATGTGCCTGGCGAGAAACTGAGGATCAAGGAGTAAACAAAAAAAGTCCTAGCACTCAGAGATCTTATATTCTAGTGGAAAATATAGACAATAAGCAAGAAAACATACAGATATATAACATCAGTAGTGTTAAGTGTTAATGCAGAAAAATAAGGCAAGATAAATAGAGAATAATGGAGGATGCTATTTTATAGATGAGGTTGTCTAGCAAGGCCCCTCCACAGAGGTGATACTTGGGCAGGGGACTAACTAAAGCATGAGGATGAGCTATGTGCAAACATGTAGAAATAATGCTCCCAGGAGAAGGAACAACAATTTACTGAGAGCTATTACGTAGTAGATCCTATGCTAGACACTGGAAATACATGAGTGAACCAGGATTTTACATTATTGTAAATAAATGAACAAAACCATAATGCCTTAGAAGCGACAAGTTCAATGAAGAAAAGGGAAAGATATAAGCAAATAGAGAGTGATGGAAGGAAGCCCTGTTATTTCTACTTTAGAGATGAGGATGCTGAGAGGTTAAATAACAAGCTGATAAATTATAAAGCAGGCATTTAAACCCATAAAGTAGCTCATTCTTTCAATTACTATACCATTCTCTCCTGCCTATACTATAAAGTCTCCACTGGGAACTACAGAATGGCAAAAATCATGGTCCGTTCTTTGCTATACCTCTAATACCAGTACAATGATACACAGGAGATGCAAAATAAGGTTGAATTAACTAAGATTTCCACTCTAGATGTAATATGAAAACTCCATTATAATTAAAGAGACCATGACTCTAAAACCAGGAAGATGCCTCTCCTTATTCAGGGAAATCCCATTAACATATTCACAACAATAAATAAAATATAACATTTAGGTTCTGGAAGGAGGTTAGAGTGAGAGAGAAATAGTCAAATGGGCCTAGTGCTTATTACTGCAACACAGAACTACTTGTATGGGCTTGGCAAAGGGTGGGATGGGAGACTGAAATAAATGGGGGAGGAATAACAAAGTTAAGGAATAACAAAGTTATCATCAAACAGATGTTAACCGAACTGGTGACAAGTTAGCAATATATATCAGGCTTATTGACACTATTTGCCCAAGTATTTTCTTCATTGTAAACCCTTAAGATTTAGAATACTTCAAGTTTCAAAGCTGCTTCCTATCACTTAGCAAACTAGTTCACAACTATCAGCGCTTTAACTCATAAACCAAAGGAAGAAAATCCCAGGGCCATATGAACAAATTCTCACCATGCCATCATAACCTGTTTAATCTGTGTGAAAACATCTTATTGGTAATCACTGTACTTTTTTCCTAACTAAAAAGCAATATATATCTATTCTTGAAAATCTGGAAAATTCAGAACTATCTAAAGGAGAAAATATTACCCAAAGATAACTGCTATCAATGAGATGGGGTATTTATTTCCAATATAAAGAGGTGTTTATTTTTATATATGTATATGCGTATACATGTTTAATGGTTGTTGTGGGAGTGATTGTTGTTTTTTATGGAACTGTTATACTTTTTCACATAGCTCTGTATATTGCTATTTTTCATTTAACATTAATGTTACTTGAAGAGCAATTTGCCCACATTTCAAAATATTAATTTTAATAACTGTAAAATATTCTACTATATGTAATTAACCATCTCTCTGTTGTTGATTCCAAATTTATGTCATTAAAGTTGATGTTGGGATGAACATCACTGCACTTAATCTGTATTAAAAATAATGATTATTTTCTTAGAATAAATTCCAAGCAGTAAAACTACTGGTTTAAATTATACAGATAAATTATATCAAATTTTATAAGCACTGTCAAATGTCTTTGACAAGGCAACGCCAACTTACATTTCTGCTACTGAGTTATGAGGCTTTCCATTCCATACTTGCCCACAAAAGGTATCATATTTTTTTGAAAATATGCAAGGTAAAAAATAACATGTCATTATTCTAATTTGCATTTATTTTATCAATGAAGCTAAATATTTTTTTTCTATTACCAGTTGTATTTCTTCTGTGAATTCTTTTTTAAAAAATATTATTTGGCCATTTTCTTTGGGGGTTAGCACTTTTTTCTATCATTGATTTTTAAGAACACTTTACATAGAGAGAGATTTGCCCTTTATCAACATACATGTTACAAATATTTCTACCTCTTTGTTGTCGGCCTTTAAAGTTTCTGTAATGTAGAGATGTTTAAGTTTTTCATGTAGTCATATTTATTAGCACTTTGTTATTAATCTGCTCCATTTAACTTATGCTGGAAAAGTACTTACTACCTTTCTCTTAAAATTGGGTTAGAGCTACTGAAAACTATTTACACCTAGAAAACCTACTGATGAAATTCCAGCAATATGAGGGAATAATCCAACCTAGAACTCTCCAACCACTCACAAAGATATACTCTCTCTTCAATCAAAATATATAGAAATATTAAATAAGATACACAAAGGTTTTTGGTTTAAAAACACAGATGAGTTTCAAATGAATACAGGGAAATCCCCCAAATGCAAGATGTAAAACAAGAAAATCAGAGGACAACAATAGAGCTGTCCCTGTCCCTTAGTATTGGTGGGAGACTGGCTCCAGGAGGGAGCGCCCGCCCCACCCCAATACCAAAAATCCGTGGACAGAAATTTTGATTCATAGTTGGTTTAATCCACAGATGCAAAATCCACGGATAGGAAGGGCTGACTGTATTACACTTCCATGGTGAAGTTTATTCCTAAGTATTTTATTCTTTTTCTTTCTATTATAAGTAGAATTCTTTTCTTAATTTCATTTTCACATTTCATGGCTAGTATCTAGAAACACAACTGATTTGGGTACATTGATCTTGTATCATGCAGCCTTGGAGAATTCATCTGTTATCTCAAATAGGTTTTAGTTTTCATTTGGGGGAATTCTTTATGGGGGGTTATATATATAAGATCACGCTATCTGCAAATAGAGATAGTTCTAGTTCTTTCTTTCCCATTTGGTTGTCTTTTCTTTTTCTTGCCTAACCGCCCTGGCTAGAGCCTCCAGCACAATGTTGAATGAAGTGGCAAGAGCCATTACTGAAAGAATTTAAAGATATTTTTTAAAAAAAGGAAAGATGTTCATGGACTTGAATACTTGATATTGTTAAGATACCAACACTCCCCTAAGATTCAATGCAATCCTTATCAAAATTCCAGTTGTTTTTTTTAAAAAACAGAAAGGGACAAGCTAATCCTAAAAATCATACAAAAATGCAAATGACTCAGAATAGCCAAAATAATCTCGAGAAGGAACAAAGGAAGAGGACTTGCTTCCCGATTTCAAAATATACTAAAAAGTTATAGTAATCAAGACTGTGTGATGCTGATATAGGGAGAGCCATATAGAACAAAGGAAAAAACTTAAGAATCGAGAAATAAACCCATAGATCTATGGTCAACAAGAGTGCCAAGACCATTCAATGAGGAAAAAATAGTGTTTTTAACAAATAGTTCTGAGATTGGATATCCACATGCAAAAGAATGAAATTGAACTCTTACCTGACACCATGTACAAAAACTGTCTCAAAATGGATGAAAGACTTAAATGTAAAAACTACAACTATAAACACAGAGTAAATCTTTGCAACTCAGATTTGGTAATGGATTCTTAAATATGATACCCAAAACACAAACAACAAAAGAAAAAAAATAAAGTTTTAGGGGCTTCCCTGGTGGCGCAGTGGTTGAGAGTCCGCCTGCCGATTCAGGGGACACGGG
>NW_006781042.1:1956902-1959654 GCF_000442215.2 Lipotes vexillifer
AGCCTGCGCGTCCGGAGCCTGTGCTCCGCAACGGGAGAGGCCACAACAGTGAGAGGCCCGCGTACCGCAAGAAAAAAAAAAAAAGTTTTAAAAGTTTTCTTCAAAAGACACTATCTAACAAATGAACATATTTACAAAACAGAGACGGACTCACAGACTTAGAGAATGAACTTATGGTTACCGGGGGCGGGGGAGGGGGGCGGGGAGGGTGGAGGGAAGGGATAGTTAGGGACTTTGGGATTGACATGTACACCTTGCTGTATTTAAAAAGGATAATCAACAAGGACCTACTGCATAGCACAGGGAACTCTGCTCAATGTTATGTGGCAGCCTGGATGGGAGGGGAGTCTGGGGAAGAATGGATACATGTATATGTATGGCTGGGTCACTTTGCTGTGCACCTGAAACTATCACAACACTGTTAATCGGCTATACTCCAATATAAAAGATAAATAAATAAAAAATAAGTAGAAAAACATTATGTTCTATCGATCAAAGTTTCTTTGCATAAACTACATCTTTAAAATAATTCTTCTAAATAATGGGACTTCTTTTTTAATAAATTGAAGTAGTGGTTACCACTAGGGAGGAGCAGTGGCTGAAAGGGCACACAGTGAAGACTTCTGGAGTGCTGGTAATTTTTAATTTCTTAATCTGGATTCTGGTTACATGGATTTGTTCACTTTGTGAAAATTCATTGAGCTACACGTTTATGATGTGTACACTTTTCCATATGTGTGTTATACTCCATTTTTTAAAAAATCTAAGACAAAACAAAAAATCTCCCACCTAAAAACTCCACACTAGGTACAGAGGGTATAAAATAAGTTTACCACATCTTCAGGGAAGAAATAAATCCTATGTTATATAAATTTTTACAGATAATAGAAAATGAGGAAAAGCTACCAAGCCTACCCTATGATCTAGAAGGTAGGTATAATACTAGAAAGAAAAATCCCACGGTAGTCCTTAACAAAATATTAAAGAAAGAAACCTAGGAATATATTATTTTTATATAACCAAATAAACTTTGGGGATATAAGAATGGTTTAACACTAGAAAATCCATTAACATTTTATCACATTAATAAAATAAAAGAGAAAATCCATAAGATTTATCTCAGTAGACACAGAAAAACCATTTGTAAAATTCTATACTGATTCACTACTTTAAAAATTGTCCACCATTCAGCAACAAAAAGAAACTTTCTAACATGAAAAATGATACATTAGAAGAAGTCTCTTTAAATCTGGAACAAAACAAGGTCCCCTATCACCATTTCCATTCAAGAATAAAGAAGTATGAAATTTGAAAAGGAAAGAATTGCCACTGCATAGGATACGATTCTCTCCCTGGAAAATCCAAGAAAATCTACAAGTCATTTTAATAAGCAAGTAAAGCAAGTTTGCTAGACTTAAAATCTATATTTAAAATCAATTTTATGAGGCAATTACCAATTTGACTGTCCATAACTCCCATTTTTAAAACACTCTTAAAAACTTTTATTAGAATAAATCTAATAAAAGATGTGTAAGCTCTCTGGGGATAAAACTCTATAATATTACTGAAGAAGGCCTAAATAAACAGAGAAAAAGCATTTTCATGAGTGAGAAAATTCACTGTTATAAATATGTAAATTCTCCCCACTTAAGTTAGGAACTCAATATAATCCTAGTACAAACATAAGAGGATTTTTGGTGAAAACATCACAGAGAAGGAGAGGAACAGACTTCCAAATGACTGGTATCAGAGACGGAGGCAAAGGACTTGCGGAAATCAAGATTTCAAGGGTGATATCTGATTTTTGTTTTTCCTATTTCTGATCTTTTCATTTTCAGGGATGACAGCTCTTCTCCATGAGCCTTTTTGGTTTTTTGGGGGTTTTTTGGCTGCTCTGCACAGCATGTGGGATCTTAGTTTCCCAACCAGGGATCAAACCCATGCCCCCTGCAGTGGAAGTGAGGAGTCTTAACCACTGGACAGCCAGGAAGTCCCAAGACTTATTTTTTCTAAAACATTCCAGAGCTTCGAAAACCAAAGCAAACTACATTAGAATAAATACCTAAAGGTCAGATAAAAGTTACCCACTGGAGAAGTGAAGCAAACTCAATCCAGGAAGCCATTTGATTCTTAATAGACAGTATAAAAAATAATAATTTACAACAAACAAACAAAAACCTTATTAGGACAAATCTTAACCTCAGTGAAATAAAGTTTAAAATCCTCTTTAAACTTAAGTTTATGTTTCTAATCCCTCACCAAGAGAAATGTAAATTATTTATATAGTTTTCTAAGCCCTTTAGTATTCTTACCAAACGTGAACACAGAAAGACATACCAGAGACTTAGAAAGATCTTTTTAGTACTTTCATATTACCAATCACTTAGAAAACCTAGACAATCAATGTTTGCAGGATGAGAAAGAAGAAAAATGGAAGTAACCCAAGAAAACAGATAATAGAGGAAAACAATTTAGCAAGCTTGGAAACTTGGGGACATGCTCTGGAGTTTAATATTAATGAAATGATCAGCTTAGAATATCAACTTAAAGTAGTTTTGAAAAGTGGCTGGGAAAATATCAGCCCACAGGAATTTTCCACAGGCCTGCCCAAATTTATTAGTCATGACAGTAAATAGGAATGGACTAAGGAAGTATACTTGTACTATGGGTTAGATTTTCTGTTTGTCCTTTTTGATTCATTTTTGCTTTCCTACTACTAGGAATTTTTTTTTTTTTTTTTTTTTTTAAGATC
>NW_006781044.1:0-234 GCF_000442215.2 Lipotes vexillifer
TACCCGAAACCTTACCCTACCCCGTGCCCTAACCCTGACCCGTACACTAACGCTAACACGTGCACTATTACGTATGCTAACCCTAAACCGTTGTCGTATGCTAAACTGTACCCTAAACCATCGTCTTTCCTTAACCCTAACGCTAACCCTAACCCTAACCGTATCTCTTATCTGAAGCCTTACCCAAACCCACGTCCTAATCCTAACCCGTACGCTAACAGTAAACTGTGCCCT
>NW_006781045.1:0-222 GCF_000442215.2 Lipotes vexillifer
CACTCTGTAATTCTTTACATGGGAAAAGGATCTGTACATGAATAGATATATATAAGGTATGAATGAATCAGATTGTGTACACCTAGGACAAACTGTATTCTAATCATTACTCTGATTAAAACAATTAAAACAACGAACAAGAAGTAATGAGACATAAATTTCAGGGGCTTTTTCCTGGCACATTCCATTCTAATTTACAACCTAGTAACAGGACTTCCAGAA
>NW_006781046.1:0-546 GCF_000442215.2 Lipotes vexillifer
GGGACTGTAAATGGCATCACCTCTCTTTCTGGGGTTTTCCTTGTCCTCTTATTCTTCCACCCACCAGGGTTAGAAGGGAATGTAATCATTCCCTGACAGTCTTAAAGTTCAACTCTCACTTATTGATGAGTACCTTGCAATGGGCCACATGGGGCCCAAAGGTCTTGGGGTAGGCCTACAGGGCTGCACAACTCTTGGGGTACAGTCACATCATGACCTATGTGAAAATGTCACTCCTTGGAATTGCTCAGTGCACAACTTGTGCAACTGTAAGTGTGGTCCTATGGAAGAGCATTTCTCCTATATTGGTTTCTAGGACATCTCTCTGCTCTCTCTCTATTTCTGTGTGTATGTGTCTGTATCTTCATCTCTGTATCTCTCTCTTTTATCTCTCCAACCTCTTTGGATGTCTCTGTGCATGCAGAACTCTCTGAGCTTTCGTTTTTGTTTTCATTTTGTTTTTCTATTTTGACTCTTCCTTGCTTCTCTAGCTTCTTAATTTCCCTAATTTATTCCCCATCTCCTGGCTTCCTCTCTCACCCCTCT
>NW_006781047.1:0-538 GCF_000442215.2 Lipotes vexillifer
GGGAAGGAGGGAGGCCACCCTAATCTTGTCATGTTTAAAGCCTCTAAAGTCTCAGTGTGCCCCTGCTGCCTCCTTTTGGTCACTGTGGCCTCAGGTCAAGTGTTGCCTTCTCAGGGAAGGTTTCTCCAACCAGTGACTTGCTGGTGCCTCTTCACCACCTATTACGTTCTGCTGTTGTGTTTTCTCACAGCACGTAATCACTCTCTGCAATTAGTGTGCTGTTTTTCCTTTAATTTATTTATTTTATTTTATTTATTTATTATTTTTGCCTGCGTTGGGTCTTTGCTGCTGCGCACGGGCTTTTCTCTGATTGTGGCGAGTGGGGGCTACTCCTTGCTGCGGTGCGCAGGCTTCTCACTATGATGGCTTCTCTTCTTGTGGAGCACGGGCTCTAGGAGCACGGGCTCAGTAGTTGTGGCTTGTGGGCTGTAGAGCGCAGGCTCAGTAGTTGTGGCACATAGGCTTAGGTGCTCCACAGCATGTGGGATCTTCCTGGACTAGGGCTTGAACCCGTGTCCCCTGCATTGGCAGGGGGGGG
>NW_006781048.1:0-1540 GCF_000442215.2 Lipotes vexillifer
GGTGGCGCAGTGGTTGAGAGTCCGCCTGCCGATGCAGGGGACATGGGTTCGTGCCCCGGTCCACGAGGATCCCACATGCAGTGGAGCGTCTGGGCCCGTGAGCCATGGCTGCTGAGCCTGTGCGTCCAGGGCCTGTGCTCTGGGACGGGAGAGGCCGCAGCAGTGAAAGACCCCCATACCGCAAAAAAAAAAAAAATTTTTTAATAAATAATTTTTAAAATTATACTATTGATAGTCTTGGTCCTTTTTTTTATTTCAATTTTTCTAAATTCCACATGGAAATACATGCATTATATGAAAATCAAAATGCCTAATGGGTTTTATTTATAAAAACAAATTGATTATTTAAATACTTTTTTATTTGTATATCTGTTCTTATGAAAATTAATTACTTTAAAAAGTAATAATAATAACTAACATTTAAATGGAGTTTTTCATGTGCCAAGACTTTTAATTTTATTTTCAAATGAAGTATAGGTGATTTACAATGTTATATTAGTCTCAGGTGTGCAGCACTGTGATTAGATATTTTTATAGGTTATACTACATTTAAAGTTATTATAGCATATTGGCTATATTCCGTGTGCTGTACATTGCATACTGTATCTTATTTATATTCTACCTAGTAGTGTGTACCTCTTACTCTCCTTCTCCTAACTTGCTTCCTTCTCCACCCATCTCCGCACTGATAACTACTAGTTTGTTCACTTGTCTATGAGTCTGTTTCTGTTTTGTTATATTCATGAGTTTGTTTTATTTTTTAGATTCTACATATAAATGAAAGCATATAACATTCTTCTTTGTCTGACTTACTTCACTAAGCATAATACTCTTCAGGTCTATCCATGTTGCTGCAAATAGCAAAATGTTATTCTTTTTATGGCTGAGTAATATTCCATTGTGTATATACACCACGTCTTCTTTATCCATTCATCTGTTGATGGACACTGAGGTTGCTTCTATATCTTGGCTGTTGTAAATAGTGTTGCTCTGAACACTGGGGTGCATGTGTCTTTTGGAATTAGTTTTTTTTCATTTTCCCTGGATATATACCCAGGAGTAGAATTTCTGGGGCAAACTATTATTCCTTTTTCTCCACATCTCACAACATTTATTATTTGTTGTGTTCTTGACAACAACCATTCTGGCAGGTGTGAGGTGAAATTTCATTTTGGTTTTGATTTTCATTTTCCTCATGATTAGTGATGTTGAACATTTTTTCATGTTCTCTTGGCCATCTGTATGTCTTTGGAAAAATGTCTATCAGGTCCTTCTGCCCATTTTTTAACTGGATTGTTTATTTTTTTGATATTGAGTTGCATGCAGTATTTATATATTTTGGATATTAATCCCTTATTAGCCATATCCTTTGAAAATATCTTCCATTCAGTTGGTGGTTGTTTCATTTTGTTGATGGTTTTCTTCGCTGTGAAAAAACTTTTACATTTAATTAGGTGCCATTTGTTTATTTTTGCTTTTGTTTCCCTTGCATGAGGAGAGAGATCTAAAAAACTATTGCTAATATATATGTGAAAGAGTG
>NW_006781049.1:0-231 GCF_000442215.2 Lipotes vexillifer
GTTTTTTTAATATTGAGCTGCATGAGCTGTTTATATATTTTGGAGATTAATCCTTTGTTCATTAATTCATTGGCAAATATCTTCTCCCATTCTGAGGGTTGTCTTTTCATCTCGTTTACAGTTTCCTTTGCTCTGTAAAAGATTTTAAGTTTCATGAGGTCCCATTTGTTTTTGTTTTTATTTCCATTTCTCTAGGAGGTGGGTCAAAAAGGATCTTGCAGTGATTTATGT
>NW_006781052.1:0-1538 GCF_000442215.2 Lipotes vexillifer
TATAAAAAAAAAAAAAAAAAAAAAAAAAGACTACTCTCACACACACACATGTGCTCACACACACAGGTATTATTATAAATAATGAACTACCAAAGCTATTTCCATGAAAAGGAGGAAAAAGATGGTGACATCTAATAGCATGTCTCATATGAAATAGTTTGTGATTTTAGTTAACACAATAACAAGATAAAAGAGATTAAGAGAAATTGTTATTGGAAAGAATATCAAAGATTTTTTTTTGCTAATGATAGTATTATATGCAATGAAAATCAAAATAGTCCATTAAATATGGATTAGCATTAACAGAATTTTTAGCTAGATACAAAATGTATGTAAATAGTCAATCACTCAAGTCCTCTCCCCCCAAGAATTTCAAACAGTGCTTTGGTCTGGTGCCACGTGTCCACACAGATTAGAAGGCACAGCCCTATGAAAATCAGCATTATATTTGTTGTAAGAATGTATATGGCTTAGTTTAGTGTCACACAGTAACACTTTCTGTTGTATCATTTTCCACTACATTTATTTTTCATTGTATGAGTAATCCATCAATTCTAAAAAACTGTCAGCCATGATCATTTGAATCTCACATCGGCATCATTTTCTGCGTATCCTGCTACTATGATTAGATGCATGCCAGACAATTTTACTACTAATTCCAGATCTCTTAAACTCACTTTTACATTCGTCTCTTTTCATTTTGGATAATTCCTTGTGATCTGGTTATATAATTCATGAAAATTCTTCAGCTGGATCCAATTGGCTATTAAAATCATCCAGTAAGCTTTTAATTTCAGTTGTTATAATTTTATATGTATATATATGTTATATATATAATTTTATATGTATTATATAAATTTATGTTTATATTATATTTATATATATTATATATAATTATATATATAATTAATTATAGAATAGTAACATTTTTCTATAGAAAACAAATAGAAATTCTAGAAGTAAATGTATATGTATTTCTAGAATTTCTATTTGTTTTTTTCAAATCTATGTGATCATTCTTTGTATTCTCTTAATCCCGCACATATTTTTTTTTTTTAAGATATTAAAGTTAGTCACTTGAAGTCTGTATCTGTTAATTTGTGCTTTTGTTTTCACTGTCTGTTGCTCTTGGTCATGGTGCCTTATTTCATGGTGTGTTTGGTTAATTTCGGTTGTGAAGCTGCTCATTCATTTTCTTGGATATTTATCTGTGAAGATTTATTGAGGCCTGAAATGAAGCTTATTCTTCCAGAGAGGATTTGTATTTGCTTCTACCAGGTGCTCAGGGGTACCAGACCAGTTTGGGATATCCCTAAATTAAATTCTCAGCCTGGGTGTTTTGAATCCTTGTGGTATTAAAGCTGAAACAAGTAAGTGTGAAGTCTGGCTTGTAGTCCAAATTCTCAGCAGTGGAATCTACTCAGCACCAAGGTTCAGGGCAGACTCTTTGCCAACATCTATGGTGAGTGTGTTTGTGTGTTTATTTCTAGTTCATTTTGGTCTGGTGTCTCAGCTTCACTGGGAAAGAGGTCTCATCA
>NW_006781053.1:0-4401 GCF_000442215.2 Lipotes vexillifer
CATGTGGGATCTTCCCAGACCGGGGCATGAACCCGTGTCCCCTGCATTGGCAGGCGGACTCTCCACCACTGCACCACCAGGGAAGCCCTTAGTTACTTCTGAAGCTAGATGGACAAAAGGGACTAGGATGGGAAAGCTTACCTTCTGTATGTAGACTTTAATTTGATCACTCTGTTTTAAGTTCAGAGCCTCACCTCTTTGCTGAGTGTCCCCAAATCCATAGCTTCTCTATTTTAATTTTTCAAGAAAATATACCTCCAATGTGCTTCACTGGTGGAGAATGGGACCTAGGTGGACTAAGTTCTTTTTCGCAGGTTTCCAAACAGTTCTCTTGTTGTTAGCCCAGCCATAAATCTCAGTATTTTTTTTTAACTTGGGAAAGAAAAAGAATACAATTATTAACCCAGTCCCTATTACATCTCTGACAGTGTTGCCACTATATTTACATTGTCTCATTTAATCCTCTCTACTACCTTATGAGATACATTATCCTTATTTTACAGAAGAAGCTGAACACAAAGAGGCTGATTAAGTTTCCCAGTGTCACACAGCTAGTACATGTTGGGAAATCAATATAACTTCTTATTGGAGTTCTTTATTCTTCTATCAAAATTTGTGCAAAGATTCCCATGTAGGGCAACACAGTATTAGGAATGTCCCTCTTGTTTTTCTTTATTAGCCCATACTGATGACTTCTGAGATGCTCCTTGACCTAAAGCCCATGATCCCACCCTCCTGATTCCCTGGGGCATAGGCATCTTTTCTAATTTGGGTAATGACAATGGTTGCTATCCATGCTCTTCAGGTGCACTACACAGGCATTCTCTCTGTGATCTGGGGAACTTTTTGGAGGGTGGTCATTAGTTGGACATGAGACAGTGGACCATGAGAACAAAGAAGAACCATAGCTTCTGTTTCCCAATTTAGAAAAAAAATTATGAGGAAATGAATTAGCTTGACCATGTTTTTTGAAATGGTAAATGCAAAAATAAGAAGTGAACAAATTAATAGTTTGATAAATTATTCTGCCACACACTACTACTTTAGAAAAATCTGGTCACTTCAGCACTCTAAACAATGCCACTGATTTTTTAAATTATGTCCTGTTGTTCTTCACTGAGGCGACTTGCAACTGTACAACGTGAATTGCTTCTTTGGAGAGCTTTGCAATCTTTCTAGTAGACTTCCCTTCCAGATGTTTCATGATGCTGTGTCATGACTTTTTTTCTCTGAACCTCTTGAAATCTACTTCTTGAAGCAAACTTCAGACTGCTGTCTTCCTTTCTCTCGCTATGAGATCAACTAACAAACCTGGCAGCTTCTACCCAAAGGCCAATCTCTTTCTTTTCCCTATATGTTGAGGCCCCAAATATCAGTTCCCCGAGACATTTTATCTTCTTCTCCAGAATGAAATTATCTAAAATACAGTAAAGAATTTGTCAGAAACTCTTCTTTGAGCCAACGGAGTGTTTTGACAAAAGTTACACGTTGGCTTTGTGTCCTTTCTTGGCCAAGATGTGTTGTTCATTTCTGTAGCTGGTTCCTCATGCTTATAATGGGCACCCACTGTGATACACCTCTGTTTCTCTCCTGCCATCCTCATGAAAATGAACTCTAAAATCTAATGGGCATATTTCCACAGTGCATACACTCTTGATACACAGAACTCCAAGTCCCAGCATTAAAAAAAAAAAAATAATAAGGCTCACACTTAAGTCACCATATTCCAATCTTGAGTTTCAACCCAGCACGTCTCAGTAATCCTTATAAAATTAATATTTATTATCCAAGGTAATAATCTCCATTTCATAATTTAATATATAGGTTTTATCCTGTTTATTACTTTTTTTTTTTTAATGAGCAGATACTTGATATATTTTCCTTTCTTCATTTTATCTCAATGTATTTTCACTCACTGTCTCCCTGGTTTGGTGCTGTTTAATTGACAGATAAACTATCTAGTAGACCATAAATTCTCAAAGCTCACAGTACGTAACGAGCACCTGTAGAATGAATTTAGAGTTGCAAATTCAATGACTTCCAATCCCCTTTTCCCAATGGGCTCAGTAGGTTTATGGTAGGGCCCAGGAATTGGTATTCTAGGCAATAATTCTGATGCAGACCACCCTTTGAGAAGTACTATTCCAGACAAACAAATGTTCCCCCTTTAGTGAGACAAGCTACATTATCCAAGAGGCCACTATTCCAGTAACTTAAGCTACTGTCCAGAAATCCAAATGATTGCCAATACCATCTGTGCAGCCAAATGTTCAACTTCAAGACAGTTGTTCTCTTCTAAAATCTTATGGATAGAAAAATACATTGAAAATACCTCCTAGGATCTGTAGTCCCTTTACTTCCTTTAACTTCCTACCCAACACTTCTGAAAGAATTCTATTTTCAGATGTCTTTAATCCCGATATAAGTCAGCAAGAGTGAGAAATGGTTAGCCATCTTGCTAAAGCTATCCTTCATATCCTTCCTTTATACGATACATGCTTTGGAAAAAGCAAGGCATCTCCTAAATGATAAAGATGTTTACATTCACCTGCATCTAAATGAGTCAGTAGAAAGTTACCAACAGCCATGCCAACTTATCCATGCCTCCTGCAATCAACGTTAAGCTTTCCTTTTCCCAACAGTGATTGAAAATCATACTTATTGGATCATGTCTTTTCCAAAAGATCTGAAATCTCTAAGTCAGTGGTTCTAAACCAAGTGCAATTTTGGACCAGGGGACATTTGGCAATGTCTGGAGACATCTGGGATTGTCACGAATGGAGCTAGGAGTACTACTGGCATCTAATGAGTAGAGTCCATGAGTAAACATCTTACAATGCACAGATAATAAATATAAATTGTACTGATACTGAGAAACTCTGCTCTATATAAAAGAAGCCTCACACCTGCCATGAATACACAATAACTATCATATGTTCTTTAACAATTTTTGTTGCTTATTAAGTATATACATCCCATTAGATCAGTATTATAGCTTCTCAAATTTCATTCTCATGTCAACTGAAGCAAAATGCACAACCTGATTATGTTTTATTCAGCGAACTTGCTGAGCACTTAAGCCCAGAGGACAGCCTCTCAGATAGCATTGAGGGACTGCTCCAAAGAGGTAAGGGAGGAGCCAGGATACACAGGAGTTCAAACAAGCAAAAAAACCAGGTAGCTGAACATCAAAAGATTACTGCTAATTAAAGGAAACCAGACATCTCAAGTAAATGAATTTAGTGCTTTTCTGTGTATGGGAAGATGCAAGAGTCTGGGCTCCTTGAAATCATTCCTTTGATATGCACCCTAACCATCTGGGGCCAGTATCCTGTTTTTCTTCACCCTGAATCCCCTCAGGGTGCACAATTGGGGGTGGCTGCACAGCTGATGGCTTGATGGCCTCAACAACCTTTGTTTAACTGATGTGGCAGGTGGCATTTTTTTTGTCCACACTTGTAACTCAGCTTTTGGCTTCCTTATACAATCTTTTAATTCCATACATGACTCTTTTTCTTCACCTGTCTATATTAGAAACATGATTGTGGACATCTTTGTTTTTGTATGTCCAGCAACTCTTCCTTTGGAAGAACAGTATCTCGTCTGCTTCATCTATGTGATTTTTACAAGTCTGACATTCACGTAGTTCCCTGCACTCTCGAACACATGGGTGATCATGGGGCCCAAAGCTAGGCCAATCCGTATTTTTCTACTGGGAATGACACACTTACACACTTGTGTGAAGATGCACAAGATAGTTGTAATTGATTTATCCAGTAGCAGCACTAAAAATAGTGTCATACATTGCTGCTGTTACAAGCCGAACTGATTCCTCTATTTGTGAACTATTCAGAATCCTTCCACAAAATACCCTTTCCTAATTTAAAATCATTAGAGACCCACACTGCTGCTAATAGCCAAAAAGAACCTACAGTGAAACAAACCAGGACACTTCGGTCCTCCCCACCCCCTACCATGTCCTCAGCCTGCCTTTTGTCTGTAGAAAAACTTGAGCCAAAAACTAAGTTTCATCAGAGAGGTGAGAAAATGCAAAAAAAACAAAGGAAAGCAGTCAAACAAGACCAAATAGTAATAGTTTGGTCGTTAAGCAAAGTCAAGGACCTTTAGTTCCTCCTCACAGGTTATAGATGATATTCTGAGCCGTATCCTTGAGCTGTTTTGTAGATACTAAAACCCGCACCAGGTGGAAGAAGTTAACTACATGATGCCCAGGCTGCAGCCGTGACGTAAGCTGCCGCAATTCTGAAAACTGGCCTCAAAAAATGGAAATAAACTGACCCTGGAACTGAAGATTAACTGTACTTAAAACAATAAAGATGGGGCTTCCCTGGTGGCGCAGTGGTTCAGAGTCCGCCTGCCGATGCAGGGGACACAGGTTCG
>NW_006781054.1:0-5157 GCF_000442215.2 Lipotes vexillifer
CTGATTGTTTCTTGATCACGGTTTGTTTTCATTTTTGTTTTTTTCTTGCTCTCTCATCAGTTATTCCAGCCAGTGACATGTCATTTTCAGTTTCAGTAAGCATGCCTGTCTTGTTTCGATTTGCATTATTCATGCAAACGTTGATTGAACTGAGGACTCCGAGTTATCACGGAAATAAGTGGATAAACCTAAATAAAATCTAACAGCACAAAAGAGTAATAATTAAATATATCAAAAATTAGAATGCATTAAAACAAATTGAAGAAGAAAAAGTAGTAAAAGAAATGTAAGATCTCTGCATTGCTTGAGAAGCAGTTAAGGAGCTAATAAGTCATGGTACATGAGTTACTGCTACTTATGTAAAAATAACAAACTAATACAAGGGAAAATGGAATTTGAAGAAATCTCAAAGGAAGAAAGAAGAGCAAAAGGAACGTAACAAGGTGGGACAAATAGTAAACAAGGAGTAAACGGTCTATAAGGAAATACATTAACTGTAAATACTCAAAGGACAAGGATTATTGAAACAAACAAAAAACCTAATTCTATGCCACCTACAAGAGACAAGAGTCAGATTGAAAATGAAACGATTCAAAAATTATGTCATAACAACAATAAGTAAAACTGAAGAAGAGTTTTTTTTTTTTTTTTTTTTGAAGAAGAGTTTTTAATGTTAACATAGATTTGAAAGCAAAATGTATCACTGGCGCTAAGGCAGGACAATAAAACCCACTGTTACTTTACAAGGAATATATTATAAATCTAAACTTCAATGCAATATATGAAGAGAAATTCCAAAAGTCTAAGTAGAAATAGAAAAATCTAAATTACCTAGATCAGTAACATAGAACCACAACAACAAATCAGCAGATTATAGAAGAGCTGAATACCATCATTAAAAACTTTGGCCTCATTTACATAAAACACTGCACCAACAATGATGGAATATATATATTATGCAGAAATTTTTAGGTTCACATGGCACATTTATAAAATTGACTATATTCTGGTTATAAAACAAGACTCCGAATAAGCAAGAAATTTAAACCTATATAACCAATATGTTACCAAATAGTTGGATATTAAAAACATACTTCTGATCATTATGTAGGTCAAAGATAAAGTCGCAATGGGAATTAGAATTGTATTAATTGAATGATAATGAAAATATGCCATAACAAAACCTGTGGGTTGCAAATAAAGCTGTGGTCACAGAGAAGTTTATGTATTCCAATTATACTCTCTAAATGTAAAACGGAAAGGAATAAAGCAACTAGACGATAACCTTTCACCCTGAGGTACGCAGCTCCTGAACTGCACCTGGTGGGGAAGGCGGGGCAGAACTTCAGGAGGCCAGCTGAGAGCACGGTGAACACCATGTCAGGAGCAGTCTCCAAGAAAGAGAATTTAATGTACAAAGGGAGGACTAAAATATATTTAAGAGCTAGCACCCTGACCCCTCTTAAGGATGACTTATGTTGCTGGGGAAAAAATAAGTTCTCGATGTAGAAGGTGAATAGCTTTATAATTCCCTGGAGAATCTTGGTACCAGGACCACACTATGAAGAACGTGGAGTCCCTGTGGCTAATCCAGCAGAGAGAAAAGGAGAAACAGAGATGCGAGAGAAAATAAAGGGAACTCGGTGCAATTTGGTGCTGCTGCAGGCCCAAGTCCAGGTATGTGCTCTCTATCTCCACATCTTAAATAAAAGCCACCATGTTCCTCAGTCTTTCAGGTACTTAGAATTTCTCTTTAGAACCTGAAAATGGGGTCAGGTTTCCTGTCTGCATTGCTACAGTACAAAATAGAGGCAGGATGTTTGAAATAGTTCTCCATCGGGCAGAGGAGGCCTTGAAGCTGTGAGCCACTCGCTGCAAACCAGCAGGACATGAAGGATTCTGGGGCAGATCTGAAGCTACTGGGAGGCCTTTGAGGAGTTAAATCCCATAGTAAATACTGTACCTTCAGTGGCCCCTTCCCCCTCTCTGTCCGGTCTTCCTCCACTCCCATGGGGGCCCAGAGGGGTTAAATGAGCACTCTTTGACTTGTACTTGGTGGTCCCAGAACTTGACGTGGGCTTGGAGACTTCCATGAAAAGTCTGCCTTCCATCTACTGGCTTGGGTTTCTTGGTCTCTCTGCTCCAGGCTAATCCCTTCAACCTGCTTTTTCCATTTCTGCCAATAATCCCCCTCTCCAGACCTTCCTAATGCTCTTCTGGGGTGGCGGGAGACTTACTGAGGTCAATGTTTATTTCTAGAGGGAGAGGTGACCACATGACTTCACATTGGTCGTCCCCTTGGTTACTCAGTTTCTGTCTAGATTAGTCGTGGGTGTTTGTGCACCCCAGCCTCACCCTCAGGAGGCTTTAGAACACTGTACCCCAGCCTCACCCTCAGGAGGCTTTAGAACACTGTCCTTATCTCAGCACTGAGACTCTCTCTAACCTCCTTCCCTGTCTCTCCTTACCCATCTTTACCCACAGACTCGCAGGCTTTCTGGACCTCTGAGGAAGATAAGCACTTCACAGAACCTCTGCTACAGAACCAAACATATTGAAATGACTCTTTACGGAGATACTGAAACAACAGAAAAAGAATACATGACGATTGTTTCTCCTGAGAGTTCAGTTACCTAGGGGGCATTAAGCAAACTTTGTTTGATAAATCTAACCTTTCCTTCCTTGGCAATAGTTGATCACACTGTGAGGAAAACAAGTTAGAGAATGGAAAAACAATATTTGGATTTCAATGAAATAATAAAGATACAGGGACTATCTTTGACTTTTGCAAGTTGAGAAGAGAGTTTACATTTTGATTATTTGATGGCAGGAGTCCCTTTTAAAACAGGGCCAGTCTGCATGATGCATTTAAAAACCCACCTTTTCAAATATAGCCATAACCCCCACAAGATTTCTTGATTTCTCTGGGGTCACATAAACCATCACATTTCCCAGTGGTGCCCTGTATATGAAAGGGATAAACATAACCTGGAAGCACGGCAGTGGCTACAAATATGGAGCTGGAGCCATTCGCTGAAATGATTTTTTGCTTTTAATTCATTGCATAAAATGCTAATGTCCAAATTCAGGCAGGTAGATCTTACCAACCGTCAGGAGCTTCATCCCTGCTAACAGCTAAGTATGCACGTTTAAACCCTACTTTGACTGCTCCAGAAACTTACTGGGTTTCTGTAATGCCTCTGTTACTATTTCCTTTGTGTCATTTTGTTTTTCTTTAAAAACATAGCTGTGTGATCTTGGGGAAGTTATATTATTTCTTTGAGACTTGGTTGCCTTCTCTGTGCATATCTGGGTATAATTTTAGTATTGCTCAATAGAATTTTTGTTGATAATGAAAATATTCTATATCTGTACTATGTAAAGCAGTATTCAGTAGCTACATGGAGGTAATAAACATCTTTGAAATATGGCAAACGCAAATGAGGAACTGAATTTTTAATCTTATTTTTAAATTGGTTTAAATATAAATAATGCCACGTGGCTAGCATCTGTTGACAGTACAGATCTACATAATATTTTAAGGACACTCTCCACTCAAAAACTCTACCATTCATTAACTCAACCTAAATATTTTTGCCCTCAGACAATCAAAACATTATTTATGCGTCCCTTGAAATTATATGTCAAGACCTTTATCAGTTTGGGGACATTATATTCTTAAAATTCACTTTGTTTTATGAAACTTTAATAATGTTGGAGTTCCCTGCCCTTGGTACCACCTTTGTGATGATGGGAAATATTGTGGATGATCAAGGACCATTTCAAGACATCATGGAGAGAAATCTCCTTCTGGATTTAATTTCATTATGAGGATGTCAGAATGTTAAATTACTTAAAATAAAACCCATACCGATTTTATGCTAAGTTATATGCTACATGTAGCTGGAAAAATGTTAAAAAGATTTTTAAAGAACTGCACATCTATTTTTGAAGCTGATTTGGCTGTTCAAGGCTTGCTAGCACTTTATCCATCTCAGTACTATTTCACTTGGTAAACAAATGCAGTTGCCATAATTGCTGCATATGTGTCTGTGTTCCCTTCTAGGTTATATGTTTTTGAAGTTAGAAACTATATTTATATCACAGCCCCTATGTATAGCACAATATCCATTGCTAATTCAGATTGTGTTTTAAGATAAGAGACAAAATTTAAGACTTTTATTATAGTCGTAAACATCTAGCAAACCAACCAGAAAATAAAAACTAATTTTCAGTTGGTTGGCCAAGAACAAAAAAGAGAGGAATACCTAGTGCAAAATCATATCTCTAATAACTACTGTTGGATTTAGAGCACACACATGCTAAACGTATTTTAAAATATCTTCTCATCAGACATTTGAGGTTGGACCTCAAAATATTATATCAGAAGTGAAAATAATTATGTGGTATGACCAGCGTGGGTCACGCAAAGTAAGTGTATACTATATATAAAGTAGATAAACTACGAGGTCCTACTGTATAGCACAGGCAACTATATTCAACACCTTGTAATAACCTGTAAAGGAAAAGGATCTGAAAAAAGAAATATATATATCTGAATCACTTGGCTGTACACCTGAAACACAACACTGTCAATCAACTATATTTCAACTAAAACAAAACAAAACAAAGTAAGTGTAAAGTGAAATATAGTTTTATAAATTCACCTCTGATATCCAGTGGACCAACTGAAAGACAACAGAAAGTACAACTTTCTAGGAGGCAGGACATGGCCAGCAAACCAGGCCGTTACCCTCGGTAACGGCCATACCTGCCAAAAAATATACAGAATAGCCTGCGTTCATGAATACATAGGAATTCTTCATTTATCTGGCATTATTAGGCAAAAGTATTGTATGTTAGGAGAAGTTTTTTTTAAAATAACAAATTTAAGAGGAGTTATTTTAACCTTCACTCGGTAATTTTTTTCAAAAATTAAGAAATGTATCCACTGGTGTATCTAATGTTTCCATGATAACTCGGGGTCATCAGTTCAATCAACGTTTGCATGAATAATGCAAATCGAAACAAGACAGGCATGCTTACTGAAACTGAAAATGACTTGGCACTGGCTGGAATAACTGATGAGAGAGCAAAAAAAAAAAAATGAAAACAAACCGTGATCAAGAAACAATCAGTCAAGTTCTGACTTTCTGT
>NW_006781056.1:0-214 GCF_000442215.2 Lipotes vexillifer
GACACGGGTTCGTGCCCCGGTCCGGGAGGATCCCACATGCCGCGGAGCGGCTGGGACCGTGAGTCATGGCCGCAGAGCCTGTGCGTCCGCAGCCTGTGCTCCACAGCGGGAGAGGCCACAACAGTGAGAGGGCCGCGTACAGCAAAAAAAAATAATCTACAAACAACAAATGCTGGAGAGGGTGTGGAGAAAAGGGAACCCTCTTGCACTGTTG
>NW_006781057.1:0-1448 GCF_000442215.2 Lipotes vexillifer
CGTGTCCCCTGCATCGGCAGGCGGACTCTCAACCACTGCGCCACCAGGGAAGCCCGTTTGGGAAGTTCTTGACCATTATTTCTCCAAAAATTGTTTCTGCCCTTTTTTTGCTCTGTCCTGGGATTCACATTACACATATGTTGGCATGCTTGATGATGTTCCATAGGTCTGAGACTCTGTTAACTTTTCTTCATTCTTTTTTCTTTCTGTACCTCAGACTGGATGGGTGGTCTCAATTAACTAATCTTTATTCTGCCAGCTCAAATCTGCTGTTGAACCCCCTAGCAAATTTTTTATTGCACTTGTATTTTTCAACTTCATAATTTCTGCTTGGTTCTTTTTTATAACTTTTGTCTCCTTTATTGATATTCTCTATTTGGTGAGACATGAGTCCCATGTATTCCTTCATCTCTTTGGACATGGTTTCCTTTATTTCTTTGAATATATTTAAAATAGCTGATTTTAAAATCTTTGTCTAGTAAGTTCAATGTCTGGGCTTCCTCAGCGACAGTTTCTACCATGTACAGGCCATACTTTTTCTTTGTATGTATCATGATTTTTTGTTAAAAACTGGGCATTTTATATAATATAATGTTGCAGTTCTGGAAATAAGTTCACTCTCCCTGGGGCCTGCTGTCATTGCTATTTATCGTTGTTGTTGTTGTTATTGTGGCGGTATTTGTTTAGTAACTTTCCTGAACTAATATTGTGAAGTCTTTATACTTTGTCACACATGGGCAATAAAATCTCTGCTTGGTTACCTTAGTGGTCTAATGACTAGGCAGAGATTTCCTCGAATGCCCAGAAACAATAAATCGCCCAGCCTTTGCCAAGAGGCTTTATGTGCCTGTTGGGGCATGCCTTCAGTGCTCAGGCTTAGTCTTTATTTCCTGCGTTTGTAAAGCCTTTTGGAAGTGAGAGCCATAGCCTTCTTAGATCTATTCTGGACATGAGCACAGGGCATGCACACAGCTTCAATGTTAATTTGACAAAGACCTCCAGGGTAAAGGCTGCTTGCACAATGAGCTCTGGATGAAGAAATATCAATATAAAGACAGGTTCTGTGAGCGGGGCTTCCCAGAGAACTGCCAGACAGATCAAGTAATAACAGTTCTCTGAGAACGGTGCTGTTGGGAAGGTTCAAGTCTATTCTGCCCATTCTCGTGGTTGCTAAGCTACTGGTTTTCCCCATGACTGTGAGGCTACTCTTTTTTAAGGCTTCTGTCGAATTGGGGAGTGGGGTATTGGAATAGGCCAAGTTAAAATGCCGCAGGGCTTGCTTTTCTTACCAAGACTCAATCGTTTTTCTTGAATAATTGGCTCCCTAGATTATTGCAAGTCTCTGGTTTATTTCCAGAGTTCTGAAAAAGTTGATTTTGGCAATTTTTACCTGTGTTTTCACTGCTTTTATGGAGGAGCAAATTTTTGGATTTCCTTACTCTGGCATT
>NW_006781059.1:0-241 GCF_000442215.2 Lipotes vexillifer
GAGTTTATTTTTGTGTATGGTGTTAGGGAGTGTTCTAATTTCATTCTTTACACGTAGCTGTCCTGTTTTCCCAGCACCACTTATTGAAGAGACGCTCTTTTCTCCATTGTATATCCCTCCTTTGTCATAGATGAGTTGACCATATGTGCATGGGTTTATCTCTGGGTTTCTATCCTGCTCCATTGATCTATATTCCTGTTTTTGTGCCAGTACCATACTATCTTGATTACTGTAGCTTTGT
>NW_006781060.1:0-233 GCF_000442215.2 Lipotes vexillifer
TCCCGTTCCCTAAACCTAACCCTAACACTAACGCTAACACTAACGCTTACCCTAACACGTGCAGTAACCCTATCTCTTACGCTAACACTAACCCTTGCTCTAACACGAATGCTAACCCTAAACTGTTATCATACCCTAACAGGTACCTTAAACCATCCTCATTCCCTAAACCTAACCCTAACCCAAAGCCGTACCCTAACCCGTGCCCTAATCCTAACCCGTACGCTAACACT
>NW_006781061.1:0-1606 GCF_000442215.2 Lipotes vexillifer
ATCCTGTGATAAACCATAATGGAAAAGAATATGAAAAAGAATGTATATATATATATATATATAGGTATAACAGAGTCACTTTGCTGTACAGCAGTAATTAACACAACGCTGTAAACCAAGTATACTTCAATAAAAAATAAGTTAATTAAATTTTAAAAAAGATTAATTCCTTCAGAAGAACAAGTACTACACACTCACAAAAAAAGCACCCTTTGAAAGTTTAAATTTTTGAATTTCTTTGCCACTTCCTTAGTTTTGATCATCTTGGACAATATATTTTTAATATTGACTTTTAAAAAGAATTGTGTTTCAGTGTTTGCTATCTTTAGAGAGACAGAAACAGATAAGTACAACTGAATACTTACTTTTCAAAAGTCTCAAAAGTATAAGGGAAATGAAAGTAATTATATCTTCAAATGATTTGGGGGTATGTTTCTAATTTCATACTTCTGATGCTATTAAAGGTTAAAACTGTATTAAGACATTTGAGACATGCCACATTGGTATTAAATGAATTTGATTTTGTGTAAAGTGGTAGAAATATTTTCTTCAGCGAACATACCTGGAGATAGAAAATCACAACGATAAATCTACAAAAAAGCAAGCTATTGAATGAAATCTGATTGGTTATTTCCCTGCAGTATGGGTCTGCTAATAATTTAATTTACTACTTGCTAACAGAAGCCAAAATTTAAATATACATATATATGTGTGTGTGTGTATATATATATATATATATATATATACCTTCAATTTTAAATCATTCATATATATGAACAAGTATACATACACATATATAACAATTGTTCATATATATATATATATATATATATATATATATATATATATATATACCTTCAATTTTAAATCATTCATATATATGAACAAGTATACATACACATATATAACAATTGTTCATATATATATATATATATATATATATGTATAAACAATTTAAATTAAAGAAAGTACATCTGGGGCCTATTTTTTTCCCCCGATTTCTAAAGAACACCATATTCTATTCTAGGCAGTGGAATGTCAATCCACCTTAAGGGTTGTTCAATGAGCATATCTGAGAAACCACTGGTTTAGCCAATGATGTACTTATTGAGGGAGGCCCTAGTGCCACTGTCAAGAGCTTATCCACAGGAGAGATAAGAAGGTACTTGTTTGGTTTGTGAAAAGAAGGAGTAGTGAGGAATGGCAGGTAGCTGCAGGCTGATGACACGTGATGTCCATATATATGTAGAACCAACATGCCCATAATTGCACCCATTTTCCATACCCAAATCCAAAGCCTTTATATCATTAATCCCAGGCAAAAATGGTAAGATTCATGTGTGATTCAAGATGCCTATAAACTAATATGAGTATGTCTTAGTTTTATCAGTGGAGGACAGGCTTCTATCAACAAGCCCCATTCCATAACAGGCAAACCAGTCCAAGACTTCTCTGAGTGCTGCAGGAGAGTCTGTGGAAGGGGCGCTCACTCCACTGTGATGCCTAAAATGCCTTTGCACAGAGCAAACATTCAATACATGCCGAGTGAATGAATGAGTGAACTGGTGTCATAAAACAGGCTTATTTGAGGGAAATTCCATTCAAC
>NW_006781062.1:0-271 GCF_000442215.2 Lipotes vexillifer
TCTGTTGTAACTTCTCCTTTTTCATTTCTAATTTTATTGATTGGAGTCCTCTCCCTCTTTTTCCTGATGAGTCTGGCGAATGGTTTATCAATTTTGTTTATCTACTCAAAGAACCAGCTTTAAGTTTTATTGCTCTTTGCTATTGTTTTCTTTGTTTCTTTTTATTTCTTCTCTGATCTTTATGATTTCTTTCTTTCTGCTACCTTTTGGTTTTGTTTGTTCTTCTTTCTCTAGTTCCTTTAGGTGTAAGGTTAGATTGTTAATTTGAGAT
>NW_006781064.1:0-210 GCF_000442215.2 Lipotes vexillifer
AGCACCACCAAACCAGCTTTACATCAAATGCTAAAGGATCTTCTCTAGGCAAGAAACACAAGACAAGGAAAAGACCTATAATAACAAGTCCAAAACAATTAAGAAAATGGGAACAGGAACATACATATCGATAATTACCTTAAATGGAAATGGATTAAATGGTCCCACCAAAAGACACAGACTGGCTGAATGGATACAAAAACAAGACCC
>NW_006781066.1:0-3530 GCF_000442215.2 Lipotes vexillifer
GATACGGGAAGACAGAGGGGGGAGAAACTGAACGACAATGCAGGGAGGACAGAGCGAGGCGGGACAGGAGAGATGAGAGGGAGATGACGTATGTTGTTGAAGGGGTCGTAGCACAGCTTCGCCCACAAGAATCCTATGGGCCAGCCAGCATGATGCAGAGAATGACGTCTGTTTTCATTGTGCGTGTGCATGTGCGTGCGCGCATGCATGCACCTTCGTGTTTTCTGTGTAATAATAATTGCAGGGATCAACGTGCCTGTGGAAATTGTGAATTCTTTCAATATGAGCGCTTTGCTCATATTGAAAGAATTTGCTCGAATCTCTTCTCCCAAGGGCCTTTGTGTCAAGACCACCTTTGCTTTCCGCCCACAGTCCAGTGCATCACTCAGCTTCAGTTTCCATGGTAACCAAGGTATTGTTTCCTGTCATGTCTAGGGACTAAGGATGAGACAAAGAGAAAGGCAGAGAAATGTGTGAGCTCTGTCTTCCTCTGAGGTACACAAGCTACTATTTAGGGATTTAAAAATCACATTCTATTTAATTCTACGTTGCCCTGCACCCACTGCCTGGTGGAGGAGGATAGAAATTGTAGAGCAGCCCAGTATGAATCTAGAATTTCTACCTCTCCACAGTGCACTTACATGATTAGGAGACGTAGGCTTCCTTGACCTTTAGCCACCTTCTTACCAGCAATTTTTTGTTACCTCCAAACCATGCCCATGGATTCCAGGACTCTGGCTACCCAACTCACTTTCCCTGTTCTCACCTTGTAGCCTCTGTCTCACTGTGTGGGTTTCCAGTAGCCCCAATTTTCTAGCACGAACCTCAGTTCAGCCAGGTTTCAGAAGTACTGCTCCCAGAAAAGTTCCATGATCCCAAGTAGGGAAGTCACACAGGACAGATGACTCCCTCCTCTCCTCTTTGTTCTGGGAGACCTCTACCCAGACCATGAGACCAGTTAATAGAGCTCCCACTTCCTGCCCCACTCCTGTTTTAGCAGGGCCTTAGGGAGACTCAGAGGAGAGAGGTCTCTGCTAGCCTCCTGAATTTGGAAGGCAGCAGAACTAAGCAAGCACCTCTTTCCCACCCCCTTATCCCAAATAACCAATTACCTCCTTTGCATTTTCTCCTCATTTCAGAGGCCAGACAACCACGGTCCCAGGCAGGACATGAGATGTCTCAGGGCACCAGTTTGCGAGCAACAGCAGCACAAAACCTGGGGCTATGTCCCCATCTACCCCTCCCTTCTCTCTCAGTGTTGTAGGATGTCTTTAGAAGTCCATTTGTCCAGCCCTGCTATCATTTACGGGGTCCCAGCTGCCCACCACTTCCTGTGTACTGCAACCCCTCAATCCACAGTGTCTAAGGAATCTCATTTCCACTCCAACTGAATGACCCGCACTGAACCGAAACCAAAGGCTTGCCCATCCTCCTGACCTCGGGGTCTTTTTCAGATGTCCATCTGTTTTTGGAAAGGGGGTTTGCCTCGTATCCACTCTCAGTATCCACTTGCTGGGTGCTTCTCTGTGTCATATCTCTTTCAGAGGATACCAGATCTCCTTGGATGCTGGTCTCTGCCTGGATGTCTGGGAAGAGAGTCCCTTGGAGTAGGACCAAAGAGGAACAGTAATGCAAGGAAGGTAATGTTTTCCTGGAATGTCCTGCTCCTTAAATCCCCCCAAACACCACTCTAGACTGTATGGGAGAAGCACATTTTAACAACAGGTGAAAGGTAACTGAGGGAATGATAATAGGGAACAAAACTACTAGGAAATCATGGCTAAATATCAATGTTCCTAAAGTCCAGGGAAAATCACCCAGCTCCGGCTCCCCCCCAAAAAATGTTAAGGCCTTCCTTAATGGAAGATTCCATTCTGGGTTGATCTCTGTTCCTAGCTTTTCTTGAAGACTGCCCTTTTCTCTCCCTTGAAAAGGAGAAAGTCCCCTCCATTAATATCCTCCATTGTAAGGATTTCTTTTTCTCTTAGCAGTGGGATCTACCCAAATTTTCACCCTCCCCTGAATATGCAAACACACACAGACACTCACAGACATGCCAATAGAACTATCAGTGGCACGCAATAATCCCTAACCCATACATTTCTCAAAACTGAAATTTGTCAGTCTAGATTAACCTCCAGAACTCATTCTGGATCTCTTGGACTTCAAACCGCATTTCCTCATCCTCTGGCCATTGCTGGTGCACTAATCTCTCATTCTCAGTTTGGCCTTGCATGGGGATGTAAGTATCAGCACATCTGTAAGTAAGAGTATGAAGCATGGGGCACATGGGTTATAATTTTAACAAAGTCAGTGTCTCCAGTTGATCTAATCTTTACCCTCACCTTTTAAAAGATTTAACCGCTGCAGATGACCACTGTTTCTCTTGCATCTCCAACTTCTCCTGCTCTAGCGGTTATTCCCACCAGCATACAATCAAGCTCCATTGTCCTCCATTTTAAACAATACCTTCCCTTGGTGACACTTCCCTACCAACTATTGTCCCATATATCTGCTGCCCTTCACAGCAAAACTTTCATAAGTTGTCTCCACTTCCACACCTCCACCTCCGACAAGTCTTGCATGCCCTTCTGTCTTCTAAACTGCTTTTTTCTTGTTCTCCAATAACTAGCATGATGTCAAATCAAAGCATCATTCCTCCGCCCCTGTTTGACTTCTTAGCCTTTGAACTTGCTGCCTACTTCCTCTTCCTTGAAATCTTCTGGATTTCATGAAATCGCTCTCTCCTGGTTTTCTTCCTTCCTGTGTGGATCCTATTCCTTTGACTCAGTTTTGGGGGCTCCTCTTCCTCTAAGCTCGTCTACAGGCTGCCACGCTCTAGGTTGTGGCTTTGGGCTCTCTTTTCCTTCTTTTGTGCATTTTCTCTCTTAGAAGTTTCTTTTAATCAATTTGTACACATTGAATATGTACAGCTATTTGTATGTCAATCATACCTCAATAAAGCAGTCCAATAAAATGTTTCTTTTCCTTTTATGACTATAAATAATATCTACATCTGCCAATCTCTGTGTGAATCAGGGTGTGCGATTATGGTCAACAGAACAAGGCTCAGGATCGCTTAACCAAAAATAAATCTTACTCAAGGATATCAGGTTGCTCATGTTGTCCATTGAGACCTGGAGAACCAGGATTGGAAGTAGAACCAAACATGAAAGTCATGCCTGAAGAATAGCGTAGTTTTGATATTTTTGCTTGTAGCATTGCAGAGGTTGCATTGGGGGCTATCTCTCCCATATCATTTCCTATTACAAACCTTTATATTTATCTGTTTTATAAATAATTTAAAGAATATCTGTACTTTTATACTGACATATAGGCATGCATAGACATATGTAAATCTAGTAATATACTATGAACACTATGGGTGCCTTTAGAAATTCTTTTTTTTCATTTTAAATAATTGATTGAGATACATTCAAATACCATAAAAGTCTTACTTTAAAGTGTACAAGGGGCTTCCCTGGTGGCGCAGTGCTTGAGAGTCCGCCTGCCGATGCAGGAGACGCGGG
>NW_006781067.1:0-557 GCF_000442215.2 Lipotes vexillifer
TTTCACAGCCTGTGGACCATACTGCCACGTCCAGCCCAATCTTTGGTGTCCCATGCTCCTGGCTCGTGAGCTCTGAAATGCTGCCTCACATTCCTTCAGTGAAGCAGTAGAGATTCATGGTCCCAGAGCACAGTGGAGGAATCAGGGGCTCAAGGTTAAAGGCTTTTCTCTAATCAGTCCTGTCATCTGCCTCTCTTGCAGGCTACAGACCTGTCTCGAATTCAGGGTGTCCCCCTACCTGCCCACACTCAGGTTGTAGTTCAGTGGAGACTTATTGTCCCTCAGGGATTATTTAGTTTTGTGTTTCTGCGTTTGTTAATGTTTTTTCTTTATTCCTTCTGTAATGTTTCCATGGTTGATTTTGGGTACAGGAAAGAGTAGCCCATGATTAATTGTCATCAGCTGCTATGGATAATGTACTAAACCTGTAAATAAATTAAGGAAAATCGATATTCTTACAATATCTGTGCCTCACGAATACACATAACATACTCTTCTGGTTGAGACTTCTTTTTCCTAAGTCAATCAGGAAATTCTTATTGTTGCCTCCATGTAGA
>NW_006781068.1:0-449 GCF_000442215.2 Lipotes vexillifer
TTCAGCAGGTGAGAACCCGCACAGGGCAGGCGCTGAGGCTCCTCCAGCTATCACGATGCACCCTAAACTCCATGGCGAGTCCACAGGCTGTGTGAGCAGATGGGGTCCACCACTCTCCCGGCCTGGGCCTGGACCTCCTTCCTCCCCAAACCAGAACCAGAACCAGGAGACTGGCCGTGCCTGTGAGTGGGGAAGGGTAGGAGGGGACAAGAGGGTCCAGTGCACTCTGATCCCGGTGAGGGTTATCAGCGGGGGAAGAGGGACAACGGGGCGGCTTGGCCTGCTCGGTGGCCGGAATGTAAGGCTGCTTACAAGTTGCGGCTGCACCTGCCAAATATGTTGATGGTGACAAAGTGCTCCTGCGTGTGTAAGTGCCAGAGCCACTCAAAGAGCTCTCTCAGAACCATCAGTTATAATAAACACTCGCACTGATTGGCAACAGGGAAAGA
>NW_006781068.1:571-23550 GCF_000442215.2 Lipotes vexillifer
GGGAAAGAGCTGACTGTGATCCAGGAAACTCCCCATAACCTCCGGGGCACATTCTGACAGGGTCTCTGAAGATGCTAAAAAGGTGTGCTTTGGCTAAGAAGACACTGGAGGATTTGAGCACTGGCTACTAAGGTACATTTTTGGTAATGTAGAAAACTATATTATTTCAAAATTAAAAACCTATATTATGATTTTAGAACCAGATTACTTAGATGACTACTAAATTGTATAGTTCAGGCACAGGTGAAAACAAAAGCTAAGTTGTTATAAACAGTTTTAACATCAATTTGTATTTTCCTATGTTTTATATTATAGTATAAAACTGGTGTTTTTCACCCTCTCTCTCTTTCTCTCTTTCTCCCTCTCCCTCTCTCCAGCTTTAAGATGTGTGTCACCATGTGGTAGGTGTCATTTCTCCTGCACCATGTACACTTCATTGTGTAGGAGAAGTGACAACATTTGTTCACAAGAGTGGAAATGAGGTGAGGCGCGCGCGCACTGGGGCACTGCGATGTGGTGAAAGAAGGAAGGGACTTGGCCAGGGTGGATTTGCCCTGGCCTCTGGGCTCCTGCTTTGCCCACACACTTGGGGTGCCCTGGTTCACTCTTGACCAAGTAACAGGGGTCAGAAGGAGCAGTGCAGGCAGCCCCAGCCAACACTTTCCATATACTTCTCTCCATTTACATCATTGGCATGGCTTTCCCTCAAAGACCTTCAAAGTTCCGGGCTCTTCTGATTTCTTTAGTCTTCATTAGTCTTCTTGCCAGTGATGTCACTCATCAAATAAATATACATTATCAATATTAGCATATATTATTGGAATATGAATATTATTATAGTAGTGTTAGATTATATATTATTTATATATTATGTTTATATAGTTGTAATAAAGTAAATTAATAAATATAAATGAGTTAATATAATAATATGAATATATATTACACCTGAGACTCAAGCCTTTGACTACCACGTGCTCAGCTCTGCCCACTGAGGGTCACACATGCTTCAGAGCCCCACCCCCTACCCCGGGGGTCTGGGCAAGGCTTCGCTAGGGTTGCATCACAGCTAAACTTTGCCGTCTGCCTGATCCTGCTTCCTCCCTGCCCTGCCACAAGGGCTGACACTTAATACACAGTCCTGCTTGTCCAGATCCATCCCAACCTCTGCCTTCAGAGAAACTAACTTGTGATGGGTGGCAGTGGGAGAGACAATGTGAGAGGGATTTGGGATGCAACAAGAACGTCCTCGTGGGCCAGGAGGAGAATCCATAGTGCCCAGCCTGGGTGGCAGTCCAGGTGCTGGAAGCTCACAGTGATGGGACAGCTCCAGCTACTGTTCTCAATGATGCCCCCAGCAGAGGGCCCCCGCAAGGCTCAAGGTTTTCACAATGAAAATTAACTCATATATATGAGTGAGTTGCACTAAGACTTTTCAGTGAGGGAGCCAGAGGATTGATAGAAAGACCACACTGGGGTTTACTGATACAGAGTCAGACACCTTCTAAACAGGCTGTTGAAATAAGAGGAGGTAACCTCCATGAAGCTACTTCAGTTCTGCCACGTTTCAAGGATCAGGGGTCAGTAACACATTATGAAAACATAATTTCTGTGCTCAGTTACTGAACTCTTGAAAATATAACTTCTGAGTTTTCTCCATGCTATAGAGGAGGTGTTTTCAAAAGTTGTCTCCTCAGCATGACCCCAATGTTCAATGCAACACTATTGACAATAGCCAGGTCATGGAAGCAAACTGAATGCCCATCGATAGATGAATGGATAAAGAAGGTGTGGTACATGTATACAATGGAATATTACTCAGCCATACAAAGGAACGAAATTCCGTCATTTGTACAGATGTGGATGGATCTAGAAACTGTCATACAGACTGAAGTTGGTCAGAAAGAGAAAAACAAATATTGTATATTAATGCATATATGTGGAATCTAGAAAATTGGTACAGATGAACCAGTTTGCAAGGCAGAAATACAGACACAGTTGTAAGAACAAATGTATGGACACCAAGGAGGGAAAGCGGGATTGGGGAGATGGTGGTGGGATGAACTGGGACATTGGGATTGACATATATATACACTAATATGTATAAAATAGGTAACTAAGAAGAACCTGCTGTATATAATTTTAAAAAGTGTCTCCTCAGATATGGGCTTCATGTGAACAGGTGCAAAGCAGAGATTGTTCCTGTGCCAACAAATTCTTGAGTGCACAGGGAGAGTGGCCAAAATCAGTGACATAATAAAACAGTTCTATAGAGTAAAAGTAAAAGAAATCAACTCCACGTAGCAGTGTTCCACACTCTCAGCTTATATGTTTGTATTCAAGAATAAAATAAAATCTGCTTCTAGAATAGTTATTGAAAATCTAACCTTGGATTTTACCAGGCTGAAAAAAATGTTTGGAACCGGATTTTGTTTTCTAGAATGTTATTTTGCTTTCATTTTTGCCTGGAACAACTTCACCAGTGGCTATGTCTGGGAGGGTAGGAATTTACCAGCACGTTCTGGAATGAGGGTCCTCTTCCCTCTCAGAGCACTTGAACTGGCCATTGTGATGTGTGAACGGAGAGGGGCCAAAACAAGGCCTCAGAGAAACGTTTTGTTTAAAATAACAGCAACAGCAAGCCTTCCTAGAAATACTGTTTTGTGTAGTAGAATTTTCCCCAGGCTACAGAGTCTGAGCCACATGGGGCTCATCTCAAAGTATGATGCACCCAGGGCTGGGGTCTGGGAGCTGCCTTCAGGCCTGGGACCAACCTCTCAGGTACCCGGTGACCAAAGCCAATGTATTTTAAAACCTACAATGAAAACGCACAAGCCCCCAAATGTGCACAACGTAACTTTTTCAATGCCAACCTCCTTTTCCTGTGAATTAGTTGTGAACTGAGTTAAAAGCTGTGCTGGGGATGGCAGCAAAGAAAAGAGAGGATATTGGCTATAAAATTAGTTCTAAAAGACGTGTAATCTAACTAAATAAAAAATCTCTCCAAACTTTGGGAAAAGATTTACTAATTTACAAGCATTGCCCTAAAGTTAACAAATCACTTATGGTTTGCGGATTGTTTGAGAATACGAAGCAACAAAGGTCTGAAGCTTTAAGAACCCGTTCAGCGCCCATGTAAGCTGAGGTCACACTGCTTGTGAGGGTCTGGTACAGGACTGAGCGGGGAACGGGTCAGTTTCAGGGGCACGTTTACTGGCTGACTTGGTTCTCTCCCCTCATCCCTGCTGAGTCACAACCACTGTCAGCCCTTCGTGGTGTCAGTTAGAATATGCCTCCTTCTGGGGAGATGGGAGGCTCCTTGTTCTCAGACACAGAGCAGCAGCCACTGGTCTTACGTCTGCAACGTATGAACTCATTTGTAATACTGTTTTATCATTAATGTGCTGGATATTTTTATTTAATTCATCTGAAAACTGGTTATCACCACAAAAATTTTATTTTTAGCCATGCTGCTTGGCTTGTGGGATCCCAACCAGGGGTTGAACCTAGTCACCATAGTGAAAGATCGGAATCCTAACCCCTAGGCCACCAGGGAATTCCCATCACCACCAATTTTAATAACAGAATTGGGTGCACTAGATAGAGCCTGAAGTTTAACATAAATTTTACAGTGAAGTTTTTGCCTGAAAGTTGTAAGGAATTTGAAACAAGACTAGACTCTGTAAAGACACCACAAAAAAATGCTTGGTGACTAGGTTTTATTCACTTTAAATAAAATTTATACACGAAAAATTAGACACAATTATTTACATAGTGATCAGCATAATAAGTGAAGGATAGAAATAAAATATGAACCTGGATATGCTTACAACAGAGTCACGTGGTTCTGGAAAGCTTTTTGCACTGTTATTATACAGCAATGGAAAAACCAAAAGAAAAAAAAAAAGGAAATGGTGGTAATTCAAAGTCTTATGTTACATGAGAAAACCAAGTTACAAAACAACACTAATTATTTATTTAACGGAACTGAAAATGGATCTACACTATTTGTTTGTAAATGTAGATTTGAAGAAAGTTTTTTAAAGGTTGGGGAAATTATACAAATAAACATCACACACATTTACAGAGATGAAAGGGAAATGTGTTTGATTTTTTCTTTGGGGATTTTTAGGCCCTGCAACATGGCTATACGCTGGGACCTTACTCCCCTAGCGCCCTTGGCAGTGAAAGCACGAGTCCTAATCACGGGACCACAAGGGAATTACTTCCCTAAGTAGGGTAAATTCGAAATAAAATGTGCACTGCTTCTATTAAAAACCAAAAACAACAGTAACTGTGCATGTGGTGTTATAAAACTAGCTTGTCGAAAAGCCTCGCCAATGCACTTCGGAGTCAAGCAACAGGTAGGTTTATTCTGTGTGAAAGAATGGATCTTTATTTAAGGATTAAAAACAGAACACACACGAATCACAATTAATGAAACCCTGCCTGCACACTGTTTTCTACTCTAGTCACTAGCATATTTCTTGAGCACTCGCTGAGCTTAAATCAGCCGGGAAATCAGTTACTTGCCCAAGGCAAGTCAGAATTTATGTCAGACTCATAGAAAAGATGGATGAGTTTATTAGTTTGGCTACTACGCTCTATCAGTGGAAGAAAAGTTACATTTTAGTCTCAAAACTCTTTTGGTCCTGTTCTGTCAGGGATTGCTACATGAAAAACAAGCAACCCAAAGCAACATTAAAAAGCACCTTTATTGCATACCTGGTGGCTTCTGCCAATTTAGAGATTTCTCTTTTTCTGCCATGTGTCCAATGCTATATAAAATATTAAGCTGGTGGCTTCTGCCAATTTAGAGATTTCTCTTTTTCTGCCATGTGTCCAATGCTATATAAAATAAAGGAGGCCGAGTGGGCAGCAGGCAATGCCCCAGCGGTGCTGAGCAGCCGGGCATCAATGCTGGTAGCAGCAGCTCAGGGCGCCCTGGGGTTCAGTCCTGACCAAGAGTGAGAGAGGCAAGGAGCATTTCTGCTCCGGGTGCCTAGAGGCATTTTATTCCTGGATAATCTGCATCTACAGGAAGCACGGGATGGCCTGATACTGTTTTCTGCATCTCCCACAATTTTAAATAATTTGAAATTTTCTTATTTTCTGCAACCATAGATTTGGAATTCTGCAGAAAGGTTATAAATATAACTACACAACTCATTGTAAATAGAGTATAATTAGAAAGAAGTGTGAGTCTAACTTACCTTGATATCCTAGTTAGTGTGGCTCTCAGTAGAGAAGGCTCAGATTATATACACTGGGCATTTCTACAGATGGACAGCAAGGGACAATGTTAGTCCATGATAAAAATAAATAAATAAATAACATTCAGTTCCCTGGGGTTTTGTTTGTTTGGTTTTTAAGGAATTTGCCACGGAAGCATAAATATTTATATGCATTATTCACTAAATAAAAGTACATTAGGTTGCAGGGTTAGTTTTAGAAGAGCACAAAGCAATCTAAAATGATGTCTATGAAACATTTACAATTAACCACAGAAACGGGCTTGCCATCTAAAAATGTACTTGGGACCAGCCCTGAATATCTTGTCCTGTGATCCTGTTCAGACAGACAGACTTGATAAGTTAAGTTTTCTTAGGTAGAAAAACAAACTAAGAGAGAAACAAACAAAAGACTTAACCTAGCAGCTCACAAGTGGAAACAAACTACTATTTATTAAACTACTTGGTAACACTCATAGTGCAGGCTCAAATGCTCTCAATAGAAGTACTTCACAGAAGGTTTTTCCACCTTTTCAACGACCAGTCTCCCCCAACCCTCAAAAGCTTACTTTTACTCGGTACAGTTAACAATCAATATGTGCTGAAATTACTGTAGCTGTCTGTTCTGGTACAATTCACAAGAATAACTGAAGACTAGAAATGTTGATAAAATATTCTGGAGAGGCTGCACCCAGAGCCTTTAATCTTATATGAACAAAAGCCTGTGCACAAACACATTTTATACGTGATTTCAGGGAGGCCCCAGGCTCGCTGGGCTCCCTAATCCCCTCATATAAATAGCTCCTTGGCTTGGAGGTAAAAGAGGATTAAGGCGTCCCTACTTACCTCCCCATTCAGACCTCTGTTCCCATTACAGCCACACTTGTGGGAAGGAAGGTGGACGCTCGGGCACATACTGTCCCAGCTGCATGGCGATCAGACACGTTGTAAGGAGTGTCATCATAGGGAAGAACGAATTTCATTCCACAGTGGATGTTTTGTTACTTTAACCTCTGTGATCTATTGCCTTTGCTTTGCGTTAAGAATGTTGTCTCTAGCCTGAGATAGGCAGGATAGCCCATTCTCAAGGCTCTGACCTTTAAGGGGATAACAGTTTTCATCCATATAGAGATAAAAGTTGCAGAACAGAGAACAACATTTCTTTTGTTGGAGGTTTACAGGAACACCATGACCTGACCTTCGTGGACAAAGGATTTTCCTGCACCAAGAAGTTTGCAACAACCAACCTCTACCCCCTCACCTGGCCTTTCAAAACACTTTGCTGAAAGCCTTTGTGGAGTTTGGGCTTTTATGGGCACAAGCAACCCATCTACTTGCGTGGCACTGCAATACACCTTTCTCTGCTCCAAACTCTGAGATCCCACTTTGCTTGGCCTCACTTGGCAAAGAGCACAGGAACTTGTGTTCGGTAACATGAGCAGATGTGTCACACTGCACCTCTGCTTCATACATTTTGCTGGGCTTTGTGCGATGGCTCAGAAGGAGATTTAGACAAAACACAAAGAACAGCACCAGCTCACTTCACCAATCCACATGAGAATAAACACCAATATTTATAGATCTTTTGGTATTCCAAACAACGCTGCCATGCATAACCTTGGCCTATGGTTTTCCACTGCTAGAAAATTTATAGGATAACTTTCCAAGGGATGTGTAACCTGGACTTTCTCTAACTGAAAGAACACTTGATAAGATGTTGCTACGTAAAAATAATGACTTGCTGAATCCTTCTGAGGAAACTAGCAGTAAGAATTCCTCTTTCTTTAAACTGTAACCTCTCTAACAGACCTCTTCTCAACCTGTGTTTAAAAATATTTCCCAGGCACTTCCCTGGTGGCACAGTGGTTGAGAGTCCGCCTACTGAAGCTGGGGACACAGGTTCGTGCCCCCGTCTGGGAAGCTCCCACATGCCGTGGAGAGGCTGGGCCCGTGAGCCATGGCCGCTGAGCCTGCACATCCAGAGCCTATGCTGCACAAAGGGAGAGGCCACAGCAGTGAGAAGCCCGTGTACTGCAAAAAAAAAAAAAAAAAAAAGAAAAAATTCCCAATTTGTCTACCTTCAGAAACCCTGCATAATCTTTTCTTCTTTTCAGCACTGCCCTATATTCTCACTCAATCACAGCCTGACCTGGTACATACCTCCTGTCTCTACCTTGCCTCTGCCCATCATTGCTCATCTCACTCCATTAGACCTGGATCTAACATGGCCAGATAACCTCCCGTGTTTAGAGAAATGGATCATGGATGATTCTGAAGCATGCAGCCTAGGAGGCCAGGAGAGAGGGTAGCATCCACAGGAGATGTAGCTGAGGAGAAAAAGAGGGAGAGAAATGAGGTTTCATGCATGGTAATTATTCAGGGGAACATGCTACAGAGCCCACGGGGACAGGGGAAGTCATGTTGCAGATAAGTCCTTGGGAGCTGGTGCCCAGCAATGACGGCTGAACTGGGAGTCAGGGGCTCCAAAGGGAAGAGTGAGGGGGGAAGCTGCTGGGAGTGGTGGGCAGAGCACACACGGGAACACGATGCAGCAGAGAAGCAGGAAGGCATAATAAGCATCCCAAAGGACGGGCGGAATGTCATGGCAATGAGCATGTGACTGTAGTGACATGTGTCACAGAAGGGTTGAGAAGAATGGAAAAGAGGTAGCAGGAAGGGAGATTAGATGTCATTGA
This sequence comes from Lipotes vexillifer, assembly GCF_000442215.2. Classification (NCBI taxonomy): domain Eukaryota; kingdom Metazoa; phylum Chordata; class Mammalia; order Artiodactyla; family Lipotidae; genus Lipotes; species Lipotes vexillifer. Next base: position 8,496 of record NW_006781068.1, read on the forward strand.
TAAACTCAGACAGGGGTTTCTCGACCAGCTAAGGGCAGAAGCCAGAAAATAGGATACACTGAAGGATGCATAAAATTCAATAAATACAAAACATACATGTTCAAATCGAGAATTTGCTGAAATGTTCTTTCACAGAATATAGAAGTAAAATTGCAGGTGAGCGGACATTGATGCTGAGGTGATGGATGACAAGAATGATTCCCCCGCCTAAAAAGGGATCCCGTCAGGAACATGCTGTGCAGAGGCAAGCAAAGACGCCACGTGACACTGGTGAAATGATGGGACAGGGGACACATGTGTCAGGTGGAGACCCTGGGCCTTCTCTGGAGGAGAGGGTTCTTGCAGATTCCACATGCCCGTGAGCTGAGAACGTCAACTGGGAGATAGCTGAGTCAGTAAGTTACTTCAGCTGAATTGCCTTTGTAAGTGGTGCAGATGAAGCACAATACGAATGATCCTGGCAACAGGAGAAGGAGTGTGCAGCTCTGAGCGGCTGCCTACCACCAGACACAGCCTGCTGGCTTAGAATGAGCCCTTTCACCCCTGAACTCTTCTTACTTTTCCGTCTGTATTTTCCTTATTTTTAAGGTACACGTTCCTTAAACTGTCCAAGCAATTTCCTGGTGACTTTCTTCCACAGACGTAGGAATTCTAAAGTCTGGTTCCCTTGTAGCCTTTCTATGTGACCTTCAGAAAGATGAACTTTTTCTTTGAGACAATAGTTCTGCAAATGTATAAATGAATTCATTTTCGCTCATGCTGAGCAAGACTGTTGAACTTGGCCTTCAGTGTCCTGTGTTAGAAATTGGCTCACTGATGTCACGAAAGCCCCTGCTGATTTCAGACCCTGTGATCTTGCTGGCGCCTCGTCTACTGCATCCAGCCCAATATGACTTCTGGACCATCTGTCTTCCCCCTGTGTGGGCCCAGGACATCTAATGTGCAGTAGGAACGTAGAGGAGCGTTCACAGCAGCAGCAAATCTCAGACCACACACACCCAGCCTGAGCCAGGCCCTGACTCAGCCCATCCTTCCCCTTCCCCCCCACCCCATCATTTATGCCCCTCACTCAGGACAATGGAGCCACAGTGTTTTCTCACCATCCGGCTTTGGACACATCTCCAACTTTCTGCCCTTGCTCTTCCCTCTGCCTAGGTTGCCCTTTTCGTAGACCTTCAAAGGGCTGATGGTTTCTGCTCACCTTGATGGAGGCTCAGATGTAGGCTCCTCAGAAAAGCCTCAGGGCCCTCTTCGTCTAACGCTGGCCCCTCCCCACCCCTTTGTACATTAGAGTTCTCTCTTTTCCCATCACATCTCAAATGCCCTCTGTAATGAAGGAGGCTGAGTCAGCAGCAGAGAATGTCCCGCTGTGGTGAGACTGGCCTGCTGTTCCGGCAGCAGCGGACTGGGTGCTCTGGGCTTCGGTCATCACCAGATTTGTTGTCTTGGTAGAGCTCTTCAAAGTTATTTTTCTTACACTTTCATTTACAGGAGTCTGTGTACTCCCCTCAGCAATGTGAAAGCAGGGTTCCTTGTGTCTCATTCCCTAATGTGTCCCCAGTGTGTACAATCCTCAGGAAATATGCTGAAGAATGAACACAAGGGATCTTAGGGTTCCATTCGTCCAGGACCCTCAGTGATGGAGGAGTTAAGTGAGCTGGTAGAGTCACTCGGCTGGTCACATCAGGCCAATCCAGAGATGCTCACTGCACACTTCAGAACAGAAAAAAAACTGCTAATGACTAAACAAAAACATGTGTGCTGAAATCCAGGAAAAAAATATTCTCTACATTACAAACTGTGGGAAAGTGTATTACAAATAGACAGCAGAAATGTGTAGATGCTGAAGTATCTTGAGAAATGTTGAATGCAAAATGTGGTTACAAGTAACAAGAAATAAAGCATCCCCAGTTCAGTGGATCAGTGCTTGCACATATGTAAGCACTACTGAGCGAGCCTGTGTCTTTCAAAACAATGAAACCTTGTGCTCAGTAAGAATGGGCCTGTTTTCCTTCAATACAGTCATTATTGATCAGTTTGTGACTTTCTATTTTTATGAAGTTGTAAATATACTTAGAAACACTAGGGTTAATCAGGAACTAACTTTGAATGGTAACTAAAAAGTAGAACACAAATGATGTTAACTGTTATATTAGTGTTCAAATACGTATGCACATGTCAAGGATGAGTGGCCACGAGAATAAACACATGGTTTGTGATTAAACTCTGGTGCTTCAATTAATTCTATTGCTGTTAAATTTTGTTTAATATTTTCTTATAACTGAAAAGAGAATTAATTTAATCTTAACTACAGTGCTAGTCCTGAAGAGCTGTGTGTACCTGGACAGGAACATTCCAAGAATTCAGAGTCAGGCGTAGGTTCATCACTTACCTTAGACTTTGTGGCCAAGTGTTTGTTTTGTTTTCTTTTCTCTTCTTTTCCCTCCCAAAACAGGTCGATATCTACATGACTACGAGGTGGAGGATGATTGCAGACACGGTAAGAGTTCCATTTTCAGAATGTGTTCAAATACCAGGGGCGCGGACTCTCATTCACAGAGACACAACACCCAGCCTCCCAGAGATCCATGTGTATGTCTACACTCCAGAGGTTTCTGACAAGTGTTCATATATTGTACAATTATAAGATGTTTGCAACTAGTCTACTATGATAAGTTGGCACTTGACAAAATAAAATCCATGTTTAAAACATTGTCAATTATGACTCTGAAAGATTATATATTTTCAGAATGATTGGGTTATTACAAATATTTTACAGAATTCTGAACACTTGGAAAGCTATTCTGCAATTTGCAAGAAGAGGAAAGCTAGATTTCCTTTCCTAAATGAAAGGTCTGCTGTTCACTACATTATAAAATATGTACTTTAAATTTAATTGTTTGAATTCTAAATTATGTTTTTGAAAATCAGTATGCTTTATAAGTATAGAAAACTTTCTCTACAAGGCCCTTAAAATTCCATTTACCAAATATTTTATTTGAGATTTAATGAGTTTCCATTTTAAATGATATTAGACAGCATGATGTCTATTTTGATTATTTTATTGGGGTCCTAATTTTATTCTAATTTAATTTTAGATAATTCAAAACAATCCAAAATAGCACGATATTACCAGATAAATCAGCATTTCCCAGAATGTATTATAGGCTATATACACTATTGATAGATTTCAACTAAAATGTACTTATAAATACAAAAGAAAAATACAAACTGTCTTTATCTATGTGTTCTTATTATGCAGAAATGCATTTTAAGAAAGAAACGGTGCAACAGATGCAACAGCATACCAGGACGTTTCATGAAAATGCTTTTTATTTAATGAAAATATAATAGTATGATTCTAATTACTTATTTTTGCTTTTATAAAATTTTCATAAGCATATGTAAATTATATAATAATTGTGTCATCAATGTGACCATTTTTATAGCTTTCTTTCCTCTGAGTGTAAATATAACTTATTAAACCCTGATAGTTTTCTATCAATAAATTATTATTATTTTTTTGATTTTCATGTTCAATAAACTTTGGCAAACACTTCTACAGTTAAAAGAGATGTCTCTAATCCAAAGGGCAAACTAGTTTTATGGTTTACTCTGCCCCATTCGTAGGATTGGAAATACTTGGAAGTTTCTGTAGTTGATGCTAATTCAGATGGGAGCTGCATTCCAGTTATGCTAATTTGTGGTGATTTCTTGGATGAAAGAAGTCAGCACATGAATTCCCTTCTCAGCCTAGTAATAATTGCTCATTTGGTGGCTAGGTTTATTATGAGGCCCCTTACAGTAATGTAATCAGTTGTACAGCTACCCAAGGTTTATTTCAAGGGGCAAAATTCACCAAAAGTTTACCTGCTTATTAAGTGTAACCTTCAGCATATAGTGGTAAGAAAATACCACTTTTCTAGAGGAGATGGCAGACTTTTCTAAAGTGCCAGAGAGTGAATATCTTAAACCTTGCCATATGAACTCTGCTTTATCCATCAACTCTACGATTGTAGCAGCCACAGATAAAAGGTAAACAAAGGAGCTGTGCCCCAATGAAACATTATTTAATACACTAAAATGCGAATGTCATATAATTCTCAAATGTTGCAAAATATATAAAATTATTTTCAACATTTAAAAATACAAAAATCATTTTTAGGTTTCAGGTCCTACAGCACAGGCTGGGGGCAAAATCTGGGCTTTTTCACACCTGCGATGAAGGATGATAGAAGGGCCCTGCCTGGGCGTGTGTAGTTGGCTTCTGCCTTGTTGTCCAGTGCCAGCCCTGGGCTCAGGACACACAACACAGAGGCCCAGCGCATCCCGCTCCAGTTCTCTGGCCTCAGCCTGGAAGCCTGCAGAGTGAGAAGTGTAAGCACCCCTGCCCCCAACCAGCCCAGATCCCAGGGCGGCACCTCTGACTTCTCAAGCAGGCAAAGAGCTACACAGGAACAGAGAAAGGGGGTGGGGCCAGATGTCAGGAAACCATACATCTTGTAAACAACGGGGGTCTGCAGGCAGACAAAGAAAATCAAGAACTTCTGGGCAGACAAAAAACGATACACTTTTGGGTGACAATTGTCCTGGAGGCAAGGGAAGGTGGGAGTACGGGAATCTCAGGACTCTTAAATGTACCTTTTTGCTCATTATGCCCTCATTACAATAAAATTAGCCTTGCGGATGAGAAGTTCCCATCATGCACTGGGGCGGGGACACTTCTCACCAAGGCTAAATAAGGAGGAAACTCCTTTATCCCCTCAGAAAGGTGGAGCTGGGGTGAAAATCAGGAAGTGAGACCCCAAGCCGCACCCTCCCCAATCAATACTCCGCCCCTTCATTTTCATGTCCCCTGTAAGCAGCCTGTCTAGGCGGCTCAGCGCCGCTGCTCAACCCCGTCGGCCCTCTGTGCCCCAGAAGTCCTCGCTGTGCCTTCTCCTTCTCCCTGTTGTCTCTGAATTCTTCCTGCGACAAGATGAGAACCTCCTCTCTGGTGAGGAGGCGGCTGTGGATCCACCGGCTCTTCCTGCAGCTGGGCCGGCGGGTCTGGGAGGAGACCCTCGGTGCGGGCGAGCCCAGGGCCTCCGCCGTGGCCTCTCTGCTCCGCGTCCCGGGCTTCCGGGTGGGGCAAGGGCTGCAGTTAAAAGGAGTCCCGCTGCAGGGGCCGGGCCGGGAGCTGGAGGAGCGGCGGGAAAGGAGGGCCTGCCTCCCTGTTCGGAGCCGCCCAGAGGCATCCTCCCACAGGGAGGGTGGCAGAGGTGGGGAGCCGGCCGGTGACACCGCGCTGCTTACAGAAGTCCTTCCGGCCCCAAGCTCGTCCCCCACGGGACCAGAACTGCCCCGGTTTCCTGCACTCGGGCCGCTGCTGCGCTGGGCGCCTCTTTCCCCAGCTGGCCACTCGTTCCCACCCGGGCCTCCGCCTCCGCTCTTCTAGGAACTCGGAGCCCTGAGATGGGCCAGAGGAGAGAGGGGCTTAGGGACGGCTGTCTCAGCCGCTCCTCCTTTCCCCAGAAGGGCCTCTTCAGGGACAGGGGTCCGTCCAGGAGCTGATGGGGCTGGGCACCAAGAGTGAGGTGCTGCCCTCCCACGTCCTGCAGGGTGAATCCAAGTCCCCCTAAAACAGAGTTTCCTCACTGAGTTTACAGATGATCTCTCTATCCAAAACTTTCTTCCTTTCTTTGTCACCTCTGATCTCAATGCTGTGCTAAAGGAGACTCATCAAGCAGAGTCAGGTGACTAGACTTCTGTTGTTATCATCATCAATGTACCAGTTGCTGTTATAGATGTAATTGTTCTCTCCAGATTCAGGTTGTTTCTCCAGGGCAAGATGAGCTCAAAGACCCCTGCGCCGGGGACCACCTGGCCTGAGAATCATAAACCAGAGACAGCCTGACTTCTGAAGCTATGATGAACAAATGCCAAATATAGTATGAGATTCACAGTTATACAATTTTGTTCATAAAATAGGTAACTAACCAAGATTTACTGCATAGCAAAGGAAACTATATTCAATATCTTGTAATAACCTATAATGGAAAATAATCCAAAAAATATGTATTATATATATATATATATATATATATATATATATATATATATATAACTGAATCACTTTGCTATACACCAAAAAGTAACACAGTATTGAATCAATAATTCAACTATTCTTCGATTTGGTAAAAAAGGAAAAAACAGTGTCACAGAAATGTCAAAATATGACGATTAATGGCAGCCTCTTTGTTCTTCCCTTTAAAAACAGCTTCTAACTCAATGGCCAAATTGGTGTGTGTCTGTGGCTATTCTCCCACTCCCTTGCTTGAAGATCTGTAAATAAACCTTTCCTTTTATTAAAAAACCTGCTGTCAGAGTTGAGCTTTCTGCACCTCGGTCACATGAGCCCTTGCTGCATAAGAAGAGCACCTCAGGTTGGCAGTTCCAGGGCTTGGAGTGTCAACGACGGAGGTGGTCTCTGATGGGTGCAGGTCCGGGAACCTCCCAAGACATAGTCAGGTCCCCAGGGTCTCCATGATTCTTGAGCTGCTGTACCCCCCACCCAGGGGCTGAGCCGTGGGCTTCAGAGCATCTGGGAGGAGGCCCTGTCCCCTGTCCTTGTAGCAGCCTCTGTGCACTAAATGAAAGTGAGCTTTAGTATCTGTAACTTATATTTTAGTTGTTCATTATACTCTGAAATGTTATAAAGAAACTCTTTCATTGTTTTGTCAATATAAATAATCACTAAATCAATGTATACTACGAATAGAAAAGAATTTTATTTGAGCCAAATTGAGGTCTATAGTTCAGGAGAGACAGATGCTAGAAGGAACTGAAATGTGTTGAGCCAGACTACAAGACTGGGGAGGCTTATAAAGGCAAAAACCTCAAAATGACATAAGTTGTTTGTCAAGAATTATATATACATATATATGTATTTTGATGTGATGGTAAATGGATTTGTTTCTTTCATTTCGCTTTCTGACCTTTCATTGTTAGTGTATAGAAATGCAACAGATTTCTGTGTTTCAATTTTGTATCCTGCAACTTTACAGAATTCATTGATGAGCTCTTGTAGTTTTTTTGTAGTGTCTTTAGGATTTTCTAGGAATAAACCTACCTAAGGAGACAAAAGTCTTGTACTCTAAAAACTATAAGACAGTGATGAAAGAAATCGAAGGTGACACAAACAGATGGAAAGATATACCATGTTCTAGGATTGGAAGAATCAACATTATTAAAATGACTATACCACCCAAGGCAATCTACAGCTTCAATACAATCCCTATCAAGTTATTGGTGGCATTTTTCACAGAACTAGAACAAGAAATCTTAAAATTTCTATGGAAATAGAAAACACCCTGAATAGACAAAGCAATCTTGAGAAAGAAAAACAGAGCTCAAGGAATCAGGCTCCCTGATTTCACTCTATACTACAAAGCTACACTCATCAAAACAGTAAGGTACTGGCACAAAAACAGAAAGATAGATCAATGGAACAGTATAGAATACCCAGAAATAAACTCACCCACCTGTGGTCAATTAATCTATGACAAAGGAGGCAAGACTATATGATGAAGGAAAGATAGCCTCTTTAATAAATTGGTGCTGGGAAAACTGAATAGCTACATGTAAAAAATATGAAATTAAAACGTTCTCTAACACCATACACAAAAATAAACTAAAAGTGGATTAAAGACCTAAATGTAAGATTGGATACTCTAAAACTCCTAGAGGAAAATATAGACAGAACACTGTTTGACATAAATCAAAGCAATATCTTTTACTATCCATCTCCCAGTGTCATGGAAATAAAAAGAAAAATAAACAAAATGAAACTAATTAAACAGAAAACTTTTGCACAGCAAAGGAAACCATAAACAAAATGAAAAGACAACCCACAGAATGGGAGACAATATTTGGAAATGATGCAACTGACTAGGGATTAGCCTCCAAAATTTATAAACAACTCATGTGGCTCAATATCAAAAAATCAAACGACATAATGAAAAGATGGGCAGAACACCTAAATAGACATTTCTCCAAAGAAGACATACAGATGGCAAAGAGGCACATGAAAAGATGTTCAACATGGCTAATTATTAGTGAAATGTAAATCAAAACTGCAATGAGACATCACCTCTCACCAGTCAGAATGGCCAGCATCAAAAAATGTGCAAACAATAAATACTGGAGACTGTGTGGAGAAAAGGGAATCCTCCTACACGGTTGGTGGGAATGTAAATTGGTAAAGCCAAAAGTGATACAAATAAACTTATTAACAAAACAGAAACAGACTCACAGAGTTAGAAAATGATCTTATGGTTACCACAGGGGAAGGGTTGGGGGGTATATATTGGGAAGTTGGGATAGACACATATGAACAGTTATATTTAAAAAAGATCAACAACCAGGACCTACAGTATAGCACAGGGAACTCTGCTTCAATATTCTGTAATAAGCTAAATGGGGAAAGAAATTTGAAAAAATAGATACATGTATATGCATAACAGAAACACTTTGCTGTCCATGTGAAACTAATACAACATTTTTAATCAACTATAAGCCAATATAAAATAAAAATTTAAGGAAACAATTATAATTGGAGTTGGCAAGAGTTACGGGTGCCTATTAAGAAAGGATTGTTTGGTGTTTGAAATTGTTGCATAGTTACAAGGGGCGACCTGGAGACCTTAAGTTTGCAGGTGGCAACAGCCAGCAGATACTGTTTTGAGAATGGCTGTTGGTGTCCTTAAGTCTGATACTGTAACAGGGAAGAACAATCTGACTTCATATTAGATCTTTGTTTTTTGTTTGTTTGTTTGTTTTTTGTTTTACTTTAACTTATGTAACCTATTGTTTTTGCTTCAAGTTAAAAATGTTGCCTATAGCCTGAAATATACAGGATAGTCCATTCTCAATCCTCTGACCTTTAAGAGTGTAACACTTTTCCATTCATATAAAGATAAAGAGCTGCACAACAGAGAATAACATTTCTTTTGTTGGAGGTTTACAGGAACATCGTGACCTGACCTTCGTGGAAAAAGGATTCCTGCGTCAACAACCAACCTCACCCCTCCTTAAGCTTGCCCTTACACATGCTTAACTGAAACCCTTCAGGGGGTTTGGGATGTTTTGAACATGAACCTCCCATTCTCCTTTGCATGGCTCTGCAATAAACCTTGGTCTCACTCTGCATCAGGCACATGAACTTGTGTTCGCTAACAATACAGGTCGGAAAACTCAAGTTTCAATAATAAAAGAATGTGTTTGAAACCTTGTCTATAGTGGCCACACGGTCCATTACGAAATCCTAAACGATAGTTGCTCCATTTGGTTTTTAAATGCATTTTTTTTCTGTAATGGTTAATAGCAGAATTACAGTGCATGTTGAATAGGCTACAAATAGGCTGTTTGGGATAGCCTAGAGTTCAAGTCATGTATAAGCCAGAATGACTTCCCCACACCTTAATATGTGAAAATTTCTTCCATCTGTGTAAAACAATTTTTTTTCAAGTAGTGCAGAAAGGGTAGTGTGGTCAACAGAATAATGGCTCCTCAAAAAGCCTATGGCCTAATTCCCCAACATGCAAATATATTACCACACACGGCTAAACAAACTTGTGAGGATGTGATTAAATTAAGAATCTTGACTTGGGGAGGCTCTCCTGGATAATTTTTGAGGGTGCAAAGCAATCACAAAGGTCTTCAACTATGAAAAAGGAAGGACAGAGAGTCACAGCCAGAGAAGGAGGTGTGAGGACTGGGGCAGAGGTGGGAGTGATGTGATTGCTGGCGAGGCCAGAAAGCGAGGAAATCATGTGGCCTCTAGAAGCTGGTGAGGGCAGGGAACAGACCCTGCAACAGATCCTCCAGAAGGAACAGACCTGCTGACACTTTAAAGCTACCACAGTCAGATCCATTTTGGATTTCTCACCTCCAGAACGGTAAGAGAAGGAAGTTTTGGTAATTTGTTACATCAACATCAGAAAACTAATACAGGTATTTAAGTGTATCTTTTTATTTTTATAAATTTATTTATTTATTTATTTATTTTTTGTCATGCCAGGTCTTCATTGCTGCGTGCGGGCTTCTCATTGCGGTGGCTTCTTTTGTTACGGAGCACGGGTTATAGGCGCGTGGGCTTCGGTAGTTGTGGCACGCAGGCTTTGTTGCTCTGTGTCATGTGGGATCTTATCAGAGCAGGTCTCAAACTCATGTCCCCTTCATTAGCAGGTGGATTCTTAACCACTGAGCCACAAGGGAAGCCCTAAGTTTATATTATTCAAAGCAATGTATAGCACTGTTAGTGGAATGTCCTTGTATCTGGGAGTTAGAAAGAGGAAGCTTCCCGCTGGTAATGTTGCTCAGGAAATCAATGTAGAAGCCAGTCTCCTAAGAGGAAGGGGGAGATGTGGGCAGATGCTGAGGATCCTCCTGACGGCAGGGGGGCTGTGATAAGAGGAGGTTCAGGGGGCCAAGCAGGGAGGGACTGTGAGCCTTGCTTAGAGCCTCTGGGGGCAACTCTGCTGAAGAAGGAGGGCTTCCTGAGGTCTGTGCATTCGCACCTTAACCGGCAGCTGAGCACAGCCCCCAGAAGTTGAGGGGTGGAGAATAGAAGTGAACCAGGACTTTCCTGGTGACCCAGTGGTTGGGCGTCCACCTGCCAGTTCATGGGACGTAGGTTTGATCCTTGGTCCGGGAGGATCTCACATGCTGAGGAGCAGCTGAGCCCGGGAGGCACAACTGCGGAGACCATCGCACCTAGAGCCACAGGTCCGAAACAGGAGAAGCTGCCACAGTGAGAGGCACACATGCCGCAGCGAGGACATAAGGAAGACAACAACAAGAAAAAAGTGAACCATGGGAATTAATTAATTAACTAATTAATTATTAAAATGTTTCAGTTTTCTTTCTCCTCCTCAATACATTTGATAGAAAGTGACAGCTGTGTTTTATTTAATGCTTTAACAATCTTTTATATATTTTTTATTATTATTTATTTTCTTATTTATTTTATTTTTGAATGCGTTTGGTCTTTGTTGCAGTGTGCGGGCTTCTCATTGAGGCGGCGTCGCTTGTTGCAGAGCAAGGGCTCTAGGCTCTTGCGCTTCAGCAGTTGTGGCTCGTGAGCTCAGTAGCTGTGGCTTGCGGGCTCAGTAGGTGTGGCCCATGGGCTTAGTTGCTCCGCATCACATGGGATCTTCCCAGACTAGAGCTGGAACCCGTGTTCCCTGCATTGGCAGGCGGATTCTTAACCACTGAGCCACCATGGAAGCCCTATATATTCTTTTATTTTTCAAAAGATTATGCAAAATATATGGGAGATTTTCACAGTTCCTTCCCCAATGCTGAATTAAAGGTGCTTGTGTGAGTTGTGGCTCATCCATTTAGACATGAGGTTGCTGCTAGGAAATGGACAAGCTGGTCCTGAATTACACAAACATTCCCATCCTAGCTCTACCCCTTCCTATTTGTGTGATGTTGGACAGGCCACATAGCCAACTCTACCCTCACTTTTCTTATGTCTAAAGCAGAGATGACCATACTACTATGTCATAGAGCTGTGTGGAGAGTTACAGGAGATGATGTATTTATTAGCACTTCTCTAAGTCCATGTAACAAACACAGTAATCCCAATGAATGATTGGAGATAAATGTGTCAATTGTCCAAATAGACTCCAGGGTGGTCACTCTTAGTGCTGGATTCTGGTCCGGCTTTGGACACTTTTCATCTCTCACGGTCCGTTTCTATCTCTCCATCCCCCTCGATCCACAATGACTTAATGACTTCCAGTTGAAACTCTGTTTTCCCTTGTCTGTGATTATAGTGGTGGGTGGAAAGCAGCCTTTTGTGCCCACATGAGCCCTTACATGCAAGATCTTGTTTAATTATCTTAACATAATTTGTAATATTTTGATTATTTTCATATTTAATGAGCCTATTTTCTGGGCAGAATATCTTGGTAAATTTTCCATGTTTACTAGAAAAATATTTTATTCTGCAATGATTAGGTGGAGAACTCTATAAATGTTCATTACTTCAAAGTGAATAGTGTCATTCAAATCTTCTATATACTTACTGATTTCTTTTTTTCTCTAGTTTAGATGCTATAACAACAAAGACGATTTTAGTTATATATTTTCATTTATTCAACATTTTTGTGCACCATACATTTTTGTATTCCATCTTATAAGTTTATTGAAAGTATATAAATTCATTTATAGGATGTCACAGGCAATTATAAATTATGCTCATTAAAGTAGAATGAATATATTAAAAAGATAAACCAGTTTATTCAATGATTTATTAACCATTTTATTAATTAATTCATAATGTGGTTATCATTTATCGTTTTAACATTAAAAAGCCTAATTCTCTTCTGAGTGTCATTATTTATAAATGAGGATAACCCAAGCTTTTATAAGAAGTTTATGAAATTTCACTTCCTCATCTTGTTAATCAATGCTCCCAAGGAGAATTTTCAATTACTATAAAGAAAGAACAGAGCATCGATTAGTGTCCAACTTCTGTTTTCCATTCAACATATTGCTTTTACTTCAATCATAAATATTGACATTTACATTGGTTGTTTCCCTTTGATTATTGATATACCTGAAGATTATATTGAGGGGTAACAGAGCTCCTTATGGTTGAGATTTTTAGAAGTCTAAGGATAATACAAAAAAATTAAAACTTACACTTTCACTGGGTTCATGTGTTCATAGTCTCTGTGTCTGTAGGCACCAATATCCTCACACAATGTCCACATGTCTTTTCTTTAATCCCTTCAACTAAGATCAATTTATAATCTAAACATTGTCAGAAAAAAATAAAATAAAATAACTGCTGTCAGGCACTGAGGTGGAGGGAGGGTCTGCACAGCTGTCACCTTACAGGCCAGAGAGGATTTCTGAGCTTCCTCTTCAGGTAATTAGCCTCCTTTCCCCATGAGAAGGTGTCGGGAAGGTCCCCTTGAGGGGATGAGATGAGTGTGAGACATGTAGGATGTGCAGGTGATGAGCAAGATGAAGAGTATTCCAGGCAGAAAGGACAGGAGCAGAGGTTGGAAAGAGCCCAGTGCGTTCTAGGGTCTGAGAGGAGGTTGGCGTCATCAGATGCAGGGAGCGATTGGGAGAGGGTCACAAGGGGAGCGGTAGAGACCGGCAGGAGCCCCATGGGGCGGGGTGTTATCAAGGATCTGTGGATAATGCGTCCTCTCATTTTCATGATATTATCCTCATGTGTCTGTTTGAACGCTTATTTTCTATGGCTAAAAGCGAGCAAGAGAGAGAGAAACACAATTAGGAAAAAGAATATAGAAGATACATCTGCACGTATGCACGAGAGAGCACAACAGTCGGAGCCTGAAACCTGGGGGTTTGGTGAAAGAGTGACCCAGAAAATGAGAACAAAACCTTGCCCTCCCAGCATGCAGAAAAAGCAGCTAATAAGACACCACAAATAGCAACTTCATTACCTCAATTCAGCTAATGTTTAAGATTTTGTCTAGGCAGGTCCCATGTTAGACACGGAGTGGGATACTGAGTAGAGTGGCCACAGCCGTGGGCTCTAGTAGAAATCGGGAGAGGTCACCACGGGAGGAGCCTAGCAGAGGATGAGGGGAGAGAAAAGTAAGAGAAAACCCTCGGAATCTATCATTGCTGTTGGAATGCAGATGCTCAAATACAGTAAAGTCTGGAGGATGGATTCTTGGTAGGGACCGGGAAGCTGTGTGCACCTGTGTGTTTATGTTTTGGAGGTGGGAAGGGGCAGAGCAGAGATGACAGATGTACTTTCTAAAGTTGAGATCTGTTGCACTTTTCTTAACTTCTTGCCCTTTAGCTTACTGATAATTATCTTTGTATTCCTGTTAGAATCACCCTGGGAGATTAAAAACATCTGTCACGGAGGACTCCACCTCACGAGAACAATTAGGGCAGAGTGTGCAGCAGTGGGTCAGCCGGATGGCAGCATATTTAAACATTTACCTGAGTATTTTATATTGCAGCCAGAGTTGAGAATCACAGGCCTCACCGCTACTTAGTAGGAAAGTCTAAATTGATGAAAATTTAAATATTACTTTTCAGGGATGTTCCTATTTATTTTTAGAATTTCATAAAATGTCTTAAAATACTAATTGGAGTCACCAACTGAATAATCGCCTTGGAGACTAAAAGACTCAGTTTGGGTGTTTTAGTGGCAGTTGAATTAGAAAAAAATAATCTAAAACAATCAAAAAAAAATTCCCTCAAACATATAAGTATTGTTAATCTTGATATATTACTCTCTTTATTTACCCAGAAAAAAAATATGTAAAATGTATACAAATTTTATACAGAAATACTTTAGTTTATGAATATTGTCTGGGCCTTACCTCTGCAATAATAAAGTAATAATAAAGTAAGTTTGTACTGATCCTCCCAGCTCTCAAGAGCACTGGCCATGCCCAGCAGAGGCTCTCAGGTCTCATGGTCCGTGGGTCCTTACCCTCTCCAGCATCCCTTAGGATTCTCGGAAATGGGCTCTTACACAACACCTTAACCACTTTCATTGTCTACTCACGACCTGCTCTGACTTGATTGTCCCTCCAGCCTTGGCCGATGCTCATTCTGCTTGGCCAGCGTCATGCTGCTCCAGTCCGGAGCAATCTTCCAGGGAGCCCCAGCCTCAGCGCTGAACTCTGCCCTGAACCGTGAGCACATTTTCCCCTCCGGACATTGTTCTCACTGCTCCTGTCATGCTGCTCTAGGACCATCTCCCAAGCAATTCCTCCTGCTGACTCACGTGCCTCTGGGTCTGGTGAGCCTGTCACACAGGGAGGCTGCTCAGAGCTGCCGGCTCAGCTCCAGCTGCTTCATTTACCACCAACATCACCTATATCTGGAACTCCAGTTTCTGCACTGACCACACGGGCCACCGCGGCCTCTAAATCGCTCCCTAGTTTCTTCCAGGCTCTTATTTGAACATCACTCTCACTTCCACATTGTCACAAGGTCCACGATGTTCTGCTGTATTGTGCCTCACAAAATGAAAAGTTCCCAGGACTTCCTTTTTCCTGCT
>NW_006781068.1:23705-100739 GCF_000442215.2 Lipotes vexillifer
TGCTGAACTGAAAATATTTTTCTCTTACCCTATATGCCTTTATTAGATGGTTCACTGGTATTACTGATAGCTTTATTCTCACTTGGCATTTGGATTGTTTGTTTCAGGGTCATGTCAAGTAACAGCCACCAGGTTTGTCTAGAACAACTGAACCCCTCTGATTATTGGCCTTGTTCCCAGGACTGTCTCATGAGGTCACACATATTTCCCACGGGGTCTCTCTTTGAGACTCATCAACTACGCTTCTCCTTTTCTTCACTTTCTGTCTGAAAAGTCATCAATTACACAAGTGCAGTATGAGTCCTCAGTGTGGAAACAGGTCTAGGATGTCGGATGGGGACTGCTGGCAACCCCTCAGTCAGGACCTCTGGTCAATCCCACCTGAAAGCCACTGCACCCGGGGAGCATTCTGCTACATGAAGAGTAGCTGGCTTGAGTTATTTTATTTCCTCTTTTCTTTTTTTAAACGCTAAAATCATTTAATAAAATATATTGCTTGGGATTTTATTTATTTTAGAATAATTTTGAATTTAAAAGTGGAAGTAAATCAACATTGTCATTTTATAATTCTGAAAAAAAAAAAACACACACTGAAGTCCATAGCCATGTGAGGGGTATATTGAATCAGGATAGAGAGGAAGAGAGCATGTGTTGCAGTATTATTGGGAAAAATAATGCAGCTCTGGACTTCCTTGGTAGTGTAGTGGTTAAGAATCCACCTGCAAGTGCAGGGGACACGAGTTCGAGCCCTGGTCCAGGAAGATCCCACATGCTGTGGAGCAACTAAGCCCGTGCGCCACAGTGACTGAGCCTGCGCTGTAGAGCCTGCGAGCCATAACTCCTGAGCCCACGTGCCACAACTGCTGAGTGCAAGCACCTAGAGCTTGCACTCAACAACAAGAGAAGTCACTGCAATGAGAAGCCCTCACACCCCAAAAAAGAATAGTCCCTGCTCATTGGAACTAGAGAAAGCCCGTGCACAGCACTGAAGACCCAACACAGCCGAAAATAAATAAATATATTAACAAAAAATAATGCAGTTCTGAATGAGGGAATTAAGTGACATTTTGAAGGTAGAATTCTTAACATTGTCTGTAGTCCTAGAATCTAGGTCTGAGACTATCTCTCCAAAGTTCCAACATTTGTGTCTTCCTAATGATTTGTCTACAGTGATAGTGGTTCATATGTATTGAGAAATTACTCTTCTTGGCCATATGGTAAATATCTCCTATCTATGCTCTCCTCTAACCTTCTGTATAGCCCTGTGGATTAGGTGCTATCATCAACGTATTACAAATGAGAAAATCCAGGCTTAGAGAAGTTAAGTTAATACGTCCTGTGTCACAGAGAAAAGGAGTATCAGATAGCCTATCACAGAACAATACCCATGGGAGCTGTGATAATTATGTTACAAATAATATAAGTGCATTAAAAACACCCTAAGAAATAAGATACTCTTATATAACTTACATCTCTGCCATGGTAACACCTGCCACCTCAGCAAATAATATGGCTCTATTTATCAAAATGTCAAGTGTAGACAATGTTTATTGATTCTTCTGTTAATCCATCTGGACAGTATACATTAGAGGTCAGAAAATCACCAGCGCTCCCTCTGGTCTCTCATGGCCCCTTTCAACAGATCACATGTCCCAACAGCATGCAAAGTTTGCCAAGAAATGGGATTTTGCTCACTGACCCTCCTGACGTCTCCTTGAATCCTTTTTTTAATTCTCCTGATCCTATTTCTCTAACTTTTATGCCATCTTCACAAGCCACTTACCCCCATCAAGGAGATGCCCTTTGGTACCTTACCCAGTACTTCTTGCTCTTGACCTCAACTCTACCGTTGGTGCTTGTTCTCCCCTTGACGTGGTGCATTTTTGGGAACTCTCAGCTGAATTGGCCCTAGAAACTCCTCCTATTCCTTTTTGTGTGTATTGTCAACTCCCAACACAGATGCCCTGAGGGATGCAAGATGACACATATCCATGTACCCTCAAAGAGCTTGCAGTGCAGTGGGGACACGAGCCACGTCCCTCCTGAGCCGCTAACATTGCAGAGTCAAGAGTCTTATTGTCTCCTGACACTAAGAGACAGGCTTATAAGTAAATGTGTAAATATACACAAAACCGACTCATGTTAATTCCCCTTCAGAACAAATTTGGTTATGAATAGCTTAAAACATGATTGTTTATTCTAGAGCAGAAAAATCCACGTGTGTGAAACTACATCATTTAGATTATTATATCACTACTGCTCCTGCTAAGAGAGAAGTCTGAAGTAGGAAAACTATGGCAGAGCAATGGAAAGGGTGATCACAGTTACTGAGTCTAGTTTCGCCTCAGTCCATTTCCAGGCTCAGCAATAAGTTTTGCTTTTGGGATCTGTGTGATGTCCAGGGATGTGTAAAATAATTTTTCTTATTCTCCTACTTCCAACCAATAATCAGTATTCAAGAAAGGGAACAACTCAAATTTTTAAATCCATGATTCGGACACTTGCCATTACAATGAATTCCAGGGAAATATCTGCCTTGGGAGAATCTGCCTAACTGAGCAGAAAAGCTACAATGCTCTTGTCTCCTCTCTGCCTTAAGGTCTGCATGAAAGGTCAAGTGAACTGTCCCTGAGCCCCTTTACTTTATGCTCACCTTAGGTCGTGTCCCCGTATGTCCCAGTGCTCTGAGGCAAAAAGTGCACAGAGATGAAGCTTGGGAAGGAAACCCAGTCTTCTCTGAGCCACTGGGATGGCCTAGGCTGTCCACACAATCACAAGTCTCTTCTGGCCCCTCTCACAATCTGGCCAGGATTTTTTGGTGCAGGGACCGTGCTCAGCATGTCAGCCCTGGTTGTCACCAAAGACCAGGGAAAACAAAAGACTGAAAGGGAAGCAATCCAAGTGAGGGCAATCACACCCATGATGAACTTATTACAGTTTGGCTTCATTTGCTAGAAAAGGAGTGTAACTCTTCCCCGTGGGGTTAACAGAAACTGGTGACTAACAGAATTCTTGAGCTTGTCTTAAAGCTCGTTAAACACCTCACTGCTTGTAGCCCACCTTCGGGGAGCAAGCTCACTTTAATTGTTTTGTTGCATGTCCTCCAAGCGTCGAGTTGAGTAAACAATAAGGTTTCACTCAAGTTATTTTCAGGAACTTGGAGTCAGCTGTGCCTAATTCAAGCTTGAGCTGGCTAAGACTTGTTGGGACCACTGCTCCCTAACCTGGGCGTGTTCAGGTGTCCTATGAATGACCGTTTCAGGTCTGAGGACCGGAATTTCCACCCTCAGACCATCCTAAGTGCATCCACTTTTGAGCATACA
The DNA here is from genome assembly GCF_000442215.2 of Lipotes vexillifer. Classification (NCBI taxonomy): domain Eukaryota; kingdom Metazoa; phylum Chordata; class Mammalia; order Artiodactyla; family Lipotidae; genus Lipotes; species Lipotes vexillifer. The sequence continues at coordinate 27,029 of NW_006781068.1, forward strand.
TCCCACGAAGAAGCACATTACTCATACGCCTCTGAGGAACAGCAATTACCTCACCTTTCCCTAATTCCAGTCAACTTTCCCCACTTCCAGTCAACTTTCCCCAGGCCTAAGTCCACACAGCTTCTTTATCCCTCAAATGTCTCAAGCCCCTGGCCTTTGGGGAGGGGGATCTGAGACTTGTTCTCCTTTCTTCTCTCTTGGGTGCCTTGTGAATAAAGCCTTTCTTTGCCACACTTCAGTGTCTCAGGCTTTCGGGTTTATTTGCATAGGACACGAGAACCTGGTTCAGTAAGAGGAGCACCCAAGCTTCTTGTCTTGATGTTGATCAAAGCTCCTCTTACCTGGGATCGGAGTTGAGCAGGGGTGGCTCTGAACTCCCTGTTGGATTAGGCTGGGTCCCTGATGTTGGTTTACATTGAAGAAGTCTGGAATTCTGTAAATGAAGATGTATAGTGGCTAGTTCAGATAGAATCTCTCCATATTACAAGTTTAAAAAATCCTAAAAGGAAGCACATACCCTCCCAGAGTCCACGCAAAAACAGTGCACTGCCCTGCTAGACATCCATATAAGAGTCAGCCCGGGAGCCCCAGCAGAGCTGAGTGTCAGGCAGAGACCAGAAGGAAAGGAGGCCAGTGTGCTGGGTCCTGGTGGTGGTTATCGACGGACAACCTAAGGGGGAATGCACATCCAGAACCTGTAGACTGACATGAGTCGGAAATAGTGAGAAAAAGTAACTTTTGTTGTCAGAGCATTAGCTGTGAGAATTTCAAAAAGCAAGAGCTTGGAAAGGGCTATGGGGCAGAGGGCAGTCTCAGGCCAGCAGCATTATGGAGAAGCAGGCGGCCTCTTTAAAGGAGATGATCTTCGGGGGCTTGTGGTAGAAGCAGTGTGCTGCTAAAGATGAGACTTGTGGAACCTAATATAGTAAAAGGAATCAGAAGACATATCAGGAACAAAAAAATCTGTACTGTGTAGCTGCACCCAACCATGGCAGCCATCTAGGGCGCTCTCTAAATAAGCATCCAAGTCACCACCCACATGCCTCTCACCACCTCCTCATTTATAAAAGCCATGATATTTGGTGGGTGAGGCTGGATTTAAGGCGCAGGAATCAGTGCCTACATATCAGGCAACCAAGTGGTTAATGCAGCCTACTGAAAAAGCCAAAAATCTCTGGTTTCTTTCCTGGATCTGTAGATAAATGATGCTTCTGAATAGGGTTGACCTTAAACTTGTCTTTCAGATCTTCACTTACCCATCCATAAAGTACAGCATGTCTCGGGCCAACACTGACACTTTAAAAGTGACCCACCCACAAATACTTCAGAGACTCAAGGCATTGAAATAAGAAAACCCACCTGCTCATCCACCCTCATGATTCCATTCCTGCCCTTTCCACTGCCGTTACCTGCATCACACAGGAGCTGTTCACTTGTCTTACTGAGCACACATATGGTGGACGTCACCTTCAGTGTATGGAAACTAGATATTTAATGGTGATTATATCAGGCATTCCATATATCATCTCAGGCACTGGCCTACTTTATTTTTTCAAAAAGGAAGTGGAGCAAGCACCAAGAGGACCCACCCCAGTTATCCCTGATTTTCTTTCATTCTCCATATGTTTTTTAACAAGAATGAAATCTAAAGCAAGAAGTTAAGGTACAGTATAGCACAGTGAAGCAACACCAAAGGACAATGTATCCTTTACAATGTCGCAGGTTTTCATCATCAGCTCTTGGATGAGTTTCACCACTGTCCTCTCACAGCCAAAGACAAGCAACGGGCACTCTTCCTTCAATAACCTGATGCCTCCAGAGTGTCAAGTGTCCCCCCACCTGTTTGAAGGGACACTGCTGGTGTTGTGTCGGGTTAATAAGAGATTGTCCACACAGGGCAGTCCCCACCGGCTTAGCAGCATCTAACCTGGATCCCACGTGACTCATATCTGGGGCTCCATCTCAGGCCCTATAACCCAGAAGCCTCCGTTTAGTTTAAAGACTAAACATAAAAATTGTTCCCATGACATACTTCCAGAGTAAACTTGTGAGCCATCCAAGTGCATTCTGTCCCTTAGGTGGCCCTTTCCTCCTTCCAAAGGGTGTGGCATAGAATCATTACTTCTCAGCCAGCCTGCCCCCAGGTTTCGTAGTTTCCCCGAAGGGTCTGCTTATTCCCAGCACAGAGCAGCACTCTACTTTGTCTCCATAAGGGAGCTCAGGCCTCAGCCATCAGTTCAGGCAGAACGTCTCTCTAGCAGAAGCACCGCAGGTGGCCCGACAGCCCCAGGTCACAAGCAGCTGCCACTAAAACGGGGAGAAACGCGTGCGCTCCTTCCCTGGCTTCACCTCCTGCCAAGCCTCGCTCCCCCGAGAGTCATTATCCTGAAGCCTGACGTCTGGGCACAGCAGCTGCCTGGAAGGGAAGAGGTGCCCAGAGGGGAGCAGAGCCCCATCCTGTCCCAGCAGCTCTCACTAATCGCTGTCACTTCCCACCGTCAACCATGGACTCTCTTTCCAGCCTTCATATGGATCCCAGGCCCTCCTTCAGAGAGTCCTTCTGCTGAGTCCCCAGCCGCCATTGGGCTTCACCTACCACAGTGGACTTCCCATCCCCTCAGAAAACAGATTCAGTTCTTTAAAATAATTTGAATTCAAAAAAATTATTAATGACATTTTATTCCAGTTTTTTCCTTCTTCTTCCATCTTGTGTCTGACTTTGCAAACCATTGGAATGTTTATAACACTCCAGGTCACGGAAAAGGGAGAATTTTCAGTATGGTTTAAAGAGGATCAGGGAAGGGATGGTCAGGGCTTCTGCTGGATGGTCCAGGAGACACGGGCACAGTAGTTACTCAGCACCACCGGAAACTTCAAAGACCAGGACAGACAATGTACCCCTGAGCATTAGTGACCGGTGCTCGCTCATGGACAGCAGCGGGTCTACAGGTCTCAGTGGACTTTCCTGATGCCCACACCCTGCTGATGAGGGATGATTTCTCTCCACGATGACTCTCATTCCCCATCAGTAACCCAGCCAGGTCCCCTCATCCATGAAGCCACAAACCCTCCAAGATCAGCCCTCTGTCCCCCCTCTTCTTCTCTCTCAGCCAGAATGAACCATGTCTCCTCTCCTGGAGAGTGTGGTCTGTGTCATTCTCTCCCTCTTTCCTCCTATTGCTGGGCAGGTTATCACTGTGCTGCTCTTCTATCAGAGTGTCCTCATTCTTATTTTCTAGGGCCTTGTCTTCATTCAGTGAATTTCACCTCTTCCAAATGAAAGGGATAGCATTTGAAAACAACTAATTCCTGTCTCGAATTAAATAGCTTATTTTGAAAATATAAAAGCAGAACATCAGACCATTCTTTCTCTTTGCATTCTTGTGATAAAAACCTAATCATTTTCGAGGTAACATACATGCCTCTTGCTAACTAGAGAAAGGGTCATATTGAAGAAAATAATTTAAAAAATAGAGAAAATTATTTCATGATATATCCCTATGTCAGTTAACAATATAATTTATAAAAAATCAAAGGACTCCGTACAAAGGGTAATCTCCAAGTGAAGTATTTTACTTTGGGAGAATAGGATCAAACATGCTAGAAAGTTTCCAGTGTGCATCTCTTTGTAAATCATGCACTAAGCCACCAATGCTGGTAAACATGGTAATTCAGAAATGAGTAATAAATAAGGCTTGCTCAGATACTGTGAGCCAGGGGGACTTTTTGGATCGTGTGATGTTTGACTCAGTTCCTATAATCCTAAGTGTTACGGAGCTAGATACTATCACCTTCCATTTTTCCTTGATATAATACTGAAACCATGTCCCTTTCTGGGTTAACAGAAAGTAGTGACTAACAGAAATCTTTGAGCTTGTGTTACAGAGCAGCAGATAAGGGAATAGCGTTTTGAAAACATGCCTCTGCTGATTGAACTCACTTTAGTTATTTTCTCCCTGTCTTTCTTTAATTCCATACACTCCAAGCTTCACGTAACCTAGGTAATATATAACAAAACACCTTAACCACCGCTGTAGATAACGCCTCCGACTATGGGTCACCAAAGTAACAGGGAGGTTTAAGTAGTTTTAAAGGAACTTCGAGTTGGTTCCTGTTCAGTTCCATCTAAATAAGACTGGTTTGGCTCCACCACCCCTAAAACTGGGTCTGCCAAGGGGTCTGATGAATGACGATTTGATGTCAGAGGGTCCAAACCTCCAATCTCAGAACATGTTGCGTGCCTCCATTTATGAACATGCATCTCATAGAAGCCTGTGATCCAGACACACCTGGGAAGAACACTGATGACCTCACCTTTCCCCTACCGCCAATCACCTTTCCTCATGCCTAAGGTCGCCCTGCTTCTTTATCCTGTAAATATCCTGAGCCCCTCACCTTCAGGGAGGTGGATCTGAGATTTGTTTTCCTATCTCCTCACTTGGCTGCTGCATGAACAAACCCTTCTCTGCTGCAAACTTAGCGCCTCAGTGATTGTCTTGCTGTGCATCAGGCAAGTGAACCTGCTTCGGCAGCAATATCTGTTTTTAAATTTCAGATTTATTGAGGTAGAATTGATATAAAATTGTAAGATATTCAAAGCGTACATCATGTTGATCTAAAATATGTATCAATGTGAAAAGATGCCCATCGACTAGTGAATTAACACATCCGTCTCCTCACGTATTTATCATTGTGTGTGTGTTAGAGAACATTTAGGTTTCACCCTCTTAGCAAATTTCAGTTACAAAAACAGCACTTTCAACCATAGTGACCAGGCCTTATCCATCTAATACTTGAATGGTTGTTCCCTTTTAGCAACCCCTCACTCTTTACCCCAACCTGGAAACCACCATTCCTTTCTCCATTTCTATGAGTTTGGTTTCTCATGGCTGTAATATCTGAGGGATGTAAGCAAATACAAAGTTGCTTTCTCAAGTTCATCTCTCCAATTGTGTATTATCTTCCACGTTATGTAAAAACACTCTCAACCAAAACTGGATCACGTCATGTCCAGAGAGGACTTACAGTGTGGAAAGCATTACTTTGGGAATTGATCATGGGATTAATCAGTTTCACAATTTAGAGCAACCTAATTTCACATCACACAAAAATGGATTTTTTTTATTGTTAGAATGTTGATGTTAAAGCAAACCCATACAACTGGTGTGTAAAACTAGTCACCAAGGGAAATTAGATATTTCCAGGGACAGATAGAATATACGTTTTTAAGATAACATGGGTTCTTTAGAGCCTGTGCTCAAAAAGACTAGCCTCCAGCCCTGAACATTCTGGTATAAATAGCCAAAGCAGCCCATCACCATGGTAATAAACATTCCAAATATGGCAACTATGGATGAAAGGAAATTCTGGTGACAAGATTTATTTTTAAATTATAGAACTACACAGAACTGTGATGCCAGAGGTGCAGTTTTATTTTGCCGTGTTTGCTTTTAGTTATGTGACTGTGATTTAATGAGAAAACTTGTATAGAATCAATCTTGAATGAATTAGGCAGGCTTGTTTAATCTTCTCATCTCTTGATCATTAGGATAAGACCAAAGTGAAAATCCTGCACACAGTGAAGTATATGGAACACTTAATAATCAATTCATCACAGAAGAAAACACTTTAAACCAGGAAGCACAAATGTGTAAGATCGACAATAGTAAGCAGTTTTAGCCAAGGATGGCTTTGTTGGAGACCACTATGGATTCACCATCTGTAAGTGGATGAGCTTTTTATTCTGACCTCTCTGGTGAGAATATGATTCCTCCTCCAAATGTCTGGCGGTTGTGCAAGAGGTGGGCTCAACCTAGGCATGTCACTCACACTGCTGAATGGGTGGAGATCACCAGTTGCAGAGAGCTTATGGATGGAAGCAGGGGTACTGCACTGCAATGAGAAGACAGAGGGAGTATGTGTATAAATTACATGACTTATAGGTTAACAAGGAAGAGATTTTTGATCTCCCAAAATGGAATCATGAACCATCCAATTAGGAATCTCCTGATCAGCACCAGTTAAGTCATCTGCCCGCATGGCTCCTCCCATCCCCTCAAGGAAAGGATCCTTACAATTAGGAACCACCCAGCTGAGAAGTCTAACTCTCTTGTCGCTGCTCCCTTCTGCCTGTAAAACTTCTTGTCTTCTTTAACTCTTGGAGCTCCTTTCTGTATGCTAGACCGGATGGTGCCAGTTTCAAGAATCACTGAATAAAACCAATAGGATGTTTAACTTTACTCAGTTGAATTTTGTTTTTTAAGACCTTGAAAAAATTGTCAACTGATTTGCCGAGATATAGAGCATCAAGTTACATAAGTATCAATATGTGTAAGAAAAGATCTGTAAAATAGCTACATGTTGAGGGTAAATTGATCGGCTGAAGCACTTTTTCATCAATGAAGGGTCAGCACAGGTCCTCGGAAGAAACACTGTGTGAGCTTTGGCCTCATGGGGAATGATGGCAAAGACACAGGAAGCAGAGAGAAAAGCAACACTGTGTTGACTGTAAATTCCCAAAACAGTGTCCTGCTTGAAACAAAGAATCTTTTATTTGGGGTTTCTTAGGACTGCAGCCCAGAAGACACACATCCAAGAAGCACGTTAACTGTGTTCCCGCAGACTACAATATGAGGAAAGTGTATAAAGCCAAAAAAATGCAAGGTTACATAAATTGTTTGTCAAGAAGTAGGATTGAATTTGTCAAGATGTAAGAGGCTTGTTAATCAAGGATTGGTTTGGGTTCAAAACCAATGTATAGTTTTGAAGGAGTGTGATTTTGAAATTCCAGGGTTTCAACTGGCAGCTGCTGGAAGACATTGTTTGGAAAATGGCTATTCGTGTCCTTGAGTTTGATACAACTCCAAAAATTCAAGTTCTCTGTGATGCAGGGATGTATATAAGACCACATCGACAATGGCCACTCGACTCTATATGGTTGCCTGAAGCATAGTTACTCTATTCTGATTTTTAAATGGTCTTAGAAATGTCATCAACCACAATAGAGCTCTGAAACCTCCCTGTTTACAAGACAGCTAGCACCCATCTACTTTCATCTTGGTCAGGTGTTCCCCTGGTGGTTGACTGTCATTTCACTCTGTCCAAAACTGGAGACCAAAGTCAACACTGGAGAGAGACCAACATTGATAACATCTGAAAGAGGGAAGGAGAGGGTAAATAAGCAGGACGAAGAGTGCATTCCAAGATGGAGAAAAATGAAGACCCAGTGAAGCTAATTGTTGTAGGGATTCATCCCTTGAGGTAAAGAAAATCTATCTCTGTACCCAGTCCAGTCATCAGGATGCCCTTCTTAAAGTGTCTCTTATTTCACACTGGAAATATAAAATACATAATAAGATGACACTGAATGCCTATCATGTCCAAGGCACTGTGGACTTTTACAGGCAATTTCTTATTTAATCATCAAGAAAATATTATCATGTCCATTATACACATAAGGTCACTGAGGCTTGAGGGGTGTGGGGTGTGAGGGACATGGCCTGAGTCACAGCTCACACGAGGCAGACCTGAGAGGCACCCCAGGTCTGTCTGTAATTATAAGCTGAGTTATCAGGTGGGTCACGAGATCAGTCAAAGCTCAGGTCTTTATACAAAAATAAATAAATAAATAAATAAGCAAAAGCAAAAGTAAAGGTAAGTATTTATGTGAGATTCCTGAAGCAATGGCATTAGTTGAGGATTTCATTAACCAGGGTTTTAGTATTACTAAGTTATATGCTGTCCTGCTGCACAAGTACTTTCCCCTCCGTGACGGACAGGCGGCAGGCGGGCTGAGGCTGTGGCGTCCCCTGTGGGACCCTGGCCTGACCTCTGCTTCCCGGGGGCCCCTCTCCCGTCCTCTCCATTTCTTGCCTCTTCTCCTGTGATTCCGTCCACCATCCCCCCACCCCACAGGTGCTGTGTACTCCATCCCTTTGCATGTCTCTTCTCTTTCTTCACTCGCTTTCTTCTTGCGGTGCCGTCGCTGCCTTTGGTTCCCATTCATGACCCAGTTTTCACATTTTCTTTTCATCTGCTTTGAAGGCTCTGCTTCTCCTGGGGTCTAGTCTGCTCTCGGGATCCTGGGCCTCTAGGGAACTTCACTCCATACTTATCTTCAAGTCGTGTTGTGTGTGACTTCCCTGGTCACAAGGACTTTTGCCCCTTCTGCCCAACCTGACAATATGACCATGTTGACCAGGTCACTGTTCATCACTGTGGCCTTGAGATCAGGGCTGGACACATAACTCATGTCCTCAGGGCTGTTCAGTATCAGGAAGAACTTATCTACTTCCTGATGTCGGCCGAGGAACAGCAGTGGCTGTGACATGTAGGACGTCCCCATGAGGCAAGGGAACAGGCAGAGTCAAGGGGGAATGACAGGAGGCTGTCTGTGAGGGGAAGGTGACAGGGTGGCCTGGCCAGCCCTCTATCCAGGGACAGGCTGATACCCTTGTTGACTGAAGCAAATGCAAATCAACCATCATCCCAAATTCTAACCCCCAGCAGGTAATGGCTTCAGATCACCGCATCACCGCAAATAACCCAAGAGTTTCTCTCCAGCTCAAGATGCTTAACTTAATCACCCTACACAAGTGTGTAGGACAGTGAGGCCCGCCTCCATTCAGAAGCGTCTCAGCGCCTGTGCACGGGGTCGTGTCGGGTTCCTGGGACGGGAGTCCGGGCGCCCCGAGGTTGTGGAAGGAAAGAAGGACGAGAGGGAGAACTCCGCGCTCCGGGACCACGGGGCGGGCAGTTTGACTGCTTCTTCGGGCGGAGAAACAGCCGGCATCGCGCGGAGCCCCTTCAATGCCCAAGCAACGCAGACCCAGAGGAGTCGGAGCCAGGGTGCGCTGTCCCCGCATGTCCAGGCGCGGGGGCGTCAGGGGAACCTGGGGGCGCAGTTGCGAGACTGGAAGCGCCGGGACATGCCCTTCGGAGACTCTGCGGACATTTGACATCGCGCTCCCTGGAGCTGCCGCCCCGCATGCCCTGCTCTGAGTGCGGCGAGGCCGGCGAAGCACGTCCGAGTCTCCGAACCCACGGCAGGTCCCCGTCCCGGTAAGACGCCGCCGCATCCGGTGCGGGAGGAGCTGCTTCCCCAGTTCCTCCCGCGCTCCTCCCCAGGACCTGCCGGCCCAGCCACAGCACGAACCTTTGAGCCCGGCCTCCCATCTAAGTCTGGGGACGCAGGGACGCTGCCACTCCCCGCTCAGTATGCCTGCCGGCCTGGCTCCAAGGGAGCCGGAGGACGGGACGCTCCGACCCCTCCGCTGTCTGCGTGCTTTGCGCGGGGCCGCTGCTGGGGCATCAAGTCCACGCCGCACCCCGCGCCTCCCTTCTATGATCCTTGTCTCTGGTGTGAACGGACCCAGGTTTCCATCCTGGTAAAAACGGTCCTATAAAATTATTTTGTAGAAGGCGTTCTGTCCCCTGCCAAAATAAGACGCTTCATGATTCGAAATGCCAGTCATCCGTAAACTATGGCTGTGAGTCTCAGGAGCTGGTCAAAGCCTCAACCACCTTTCGGTCCACAGAGCACAAAACAGCTGCCACGCTCTGCTGGCCATTAGCCGTCAGAGTAGCAGGACACAGTGGCCAGACTCCACGTCCAGCTGTGGGGCTGGAGAGGCCGCTTTACGTCCCTCTGTGAGACACTGTATGCACTGGTGACTTGACGGGTGAGGAACTGTACCCAGCAAGTAGCTGCTGCTCAGAACTAATCGGGACCCTGCACGCGGCAGAACAGGGGCCACAGGGACAGGATAGATTTTACTCACTGCCCGTGGCTGGGGATGCCAAGATGAGGAGGCCATGCCTGGGGGCCTGGGGCAACTTGGGAAGGACTTGATGGGGAGACTTTGGTAATTTGATATTTGTTTTGTTTTAATATTTTCTGGCATGTGTCTAATGCGTTCAGTTTATTTTGGAATGTTGATCTCTAAAACGTGTCAGTTCCTCTGTGGCTCTATAGATCAGCCCATGGCATCCTGCATCCCGTGTGCCAAATTCTGCCCCAGGCTGTGCTGGTAGGAACTGCAACTTAAGAATGGTTTTTATAATTTTAAATGTTAAGATATTAAAATAAAATTTTGTGAGACGTGAGAATTATATGACGGTCAAATTTCCGTGTCTATTAATAAATAAAGTTTTTGCACAGCCATGCTCATTCATTTACCTTTTATCTGCGGCTGCTTTCCTGCTGCAATAGCAGAGTTGAGTAGATGCAGCACAGGTCATGTGACAAAGCCTAAGAGATTTATTATCTGCCCTTTAGAACGTTGTGCCAGACCTGGGTTAGGAAAGTAGTATTTTTTAACACTACATGTTGGAGTTTTACCTAAAAAGCACATAAACTTAGGAAATTTTGCCATGTGAAGTCAACCTTTTTTTGGTAAATATAAAACTGGTTACATTACTTTCAGTAATCTGGGTTAGAATGAACACTAAGACACAAAAGGTACAAGTTTTCCTCCTCTGTGGAGGGAATGCACCTGCTGTCTTCTCTCATCTAAGAAAAAAATCACAAGTTCCTGTTACTGAAATACAGCTCCCATCTGGATGAGTGTGAACTATAAACACTACCAGGTACTTTCTGAATATCAAAACGGGGCATAATAAACCATAAAACTATTTAGTTTGAACTTTGGTTTGGAGACATCTCTTGTGACTGTGACAGTGTTTGCCAGAGTTCATTGAATATGTAAAGATTTTTAAAGAATAGAGGAAGGATTCAAGATGGCAGTGTGGGAAGATGCGGAGTTAGTGGATCCCCACAACTAGTGCACCTGCCTGCCGCTGGTGGGGAACTCTGACCCCCAAGGAGACGGGAGGAAACCCAGAGTGAACTAGTAAGTCATACGGGGACTGAAGGGGGAAGAGAAGTGAAAGCCAGACAAGACCGTCGCCGTTAAGGCTGAGGAGATCAGGAGAGGCAGTTGGAAGGGACTCTCTGGGAAGAGTAGGAGAGGAGTGGAAGGTGATCTCCTGACCCACTTGGGCCGTAGAGCTTGCTGAGCTCCTAAGCCTCTTCCCCCCTTCCAAAGACCCATCCAGGCCTGATGGGCCCTGGGAGCATAGGAGGGAGGCCAGGGTGATTAGGAGAGGTAGGCAGGAGGGGCCCTACTTGACGAGGAGAGGCGAGGAGAGGAGGGCATTTGCCCTACCCATTCGAGCCCAGCAAAGCTGATGGGCTCCCAGGTGAGGTTCCCTGCCATCTGAGACAAGGGATGGGAGGCACGTTTGGGCCCCTTCTGTTCATTGAGCCTAAGCCCCACCCCCCACACAGAGCCCAGAGCCCTTCTAGCTCTGTGGGTCCTGAGCATTGGCGCCACCAACCGCCAAAACCTCACCATTTCTTATGTCCCGCTCTCCACAGCCAAGTCCTCCCCCTCCACCCCGCCCATTTTCTTTCTTTTCCCCCCTCCTTTTTTTTACTATTGTGGTACTGTGGTACCTTCCACTTGTTGTTTCATCTATATATATATTTTTAATATTTTTTCTAACATATCTGTTAGTTTCCTAGTTTAATTTTATATTTTACTGTGTTATAGTTCTTTTCTCTCTTTTTTTTCTTTTTGCTGCTCCACATGGCTTGCAGTATCTCGATTCTTAGGCTTGGGTTTGGGAGGAAACTTCTTGCAGTGGGAGATCCAAGTCCAAAACACTGGACGAACAGAGAACCTCACACCACAGAGAATATACATCAGAGTGATGTCTCATAGAATTCCTCATCTCAGCAGAAAGACCCAGCTCTATCCAAGAGCCTACAGATGCCAGGGATGGAAGTCTCAGGCCAAACAACCAGTATAAGAGGAACACAATTCAAATCATAAAAAAAAAAAAAAAAAAAAAAAAAAAAAAAAAAAAAAAAAAATTTATAAGACAAACATTACTGAGAAGGCCAGAGCAGTGAGGAAGGTAAAAACCTACAAGCCCAAATAAATGAAGAGGAAATAGGCAACCTACCTGAAAAATAGTTCAGAGTAATTATAATAAAGATGATCCAGAATATTGGAAATAGAATGGAAACACAGATTGAGAAAATACAAAAAATATTTAACAAAGATCTAGAAGAACTAAAGAACAAACAAACAGAGATGAGCAACACAGTAACTGAAATAAAAAATACACTAGAAGGAATCAATAACATAATAACAGAGGCAGAAGAAAGAATAAGTGAGGTAGAAGACAAAATGTTGGAAATAACTGCTCAGGAGCAGAATAAAGAAAAAAGAGTGAAAAGAATTGAAGACAATCTCAGAGACTTCTGGGACATCACTAATTCACCAACATTTGAATAATAGGCATCTCAGAAGAAGAGAAAAAGAAAGTGCCTGAGGAAATATTTGAAGAGATTATAGTGGAAAACTTCCCTCACATGGCAAGGGAAATAGTCACCCAAGTGCAGGAAGCACAGATATTTCCATATAGGATAAATCCAAGGAAAAACACACGACAACACATATTAATCAAACTAACAAAAATTAAATTCAAAGAAAAATTATTAAAAGCAGCAAGGGAAAAACAAAAGTAACATAAAAAGGAATCCCCATAAGGTTATCAGCTGATTTTTCAGTGGAAATTCGGCAGGTCAGAAGGGAGTGGCAGCTTATAGTTAAAGTGATGAAAGAGAAAAACCTACAACCAACATTACTCTACCCAGCAAGGATCTCATTCAGATTCAATGGAGAAGTCAAAATATTTTCAGACAAATAAAAGCTAACGGAATTCAGCACCACCAAACCAGCTTTATAAAAAATGCTAATGAAACTTCTCTAAGCTGGAAACACAAGAGAAGAAAAAGACCTACAAAAACAAACCCAAAACAATTAAGAAAATGGTAATAGGAACATACATATCAATAATAACCTTGAATGTAAATGGATTAAATGCCCCAAACAAAAGACACAGACTGGCTGAATGGATACACAAACAAGACCCATATATATGCTGTCTACAAGAGATCAATTTCAGACCTACGGACACATACAGACTGAAAGTGAAGGGATGGAAAACGATATTCGATGCAAATGGAAATAAAAAAAATAAACCTAGAGTAGCAATACTTGTATCAGATAAAATAGACTTTAAAATAAAGACTATTACAAGAGATAAGGAGAAACACCATACAATGATGAAAGGAATAATCCAAGAAGAAGATATAACAATTATAAATGTTTATGCACCCAAAATAGGAGCACCTCAATACATAAAGCAAATGCTAACAACCATGAAAGGAGAAATCGACAGTAACAAAATAATAATAGGGCACTGTAACACTGGACTTATGCCAATGGACAGATCTTCCAAGCAGAAGATAAATAATGAAACACAAGCTTTAAATGACACAATAGACCAGATAGACCTAATTCATATTTATAGAACACGCCACCTAAAAGTGGCAGAATACACTTTCTTCTCAAGTGCACACAGAACATTCTCCAGGATACATCACATCTTGGATCACAAATCAAGCCTCGGAAAATTTACAAAAATTGATATCTTATCAAGAAACTTTTCTGACCACACTGCTATGAGATTGGAATTAAATTTCAAGAAAGAAACTAAGAAACACACACACATGGAGGTTAAACAGAACATTGCTAAATAATCAAGAGATCACTGAATAAATCAAACAAGAAATTTAAAAATGCATAGGAAAAACTGACAATGAGAACATGTTGATGAAAAACCAATGGGACACAGCAAAATCAGTTCTAAGAGGGAAATTTATAGCTATTGAATTTCACCTCAAGAAACCAGAAATATCTGAAATAAACAAGCTAACCATACACTTAAAACAGCTAGAGAAAAAAGAACAAAGAAAACCCAAAATCAGTAGAAGGAAAGAAATCATAAACATCAGAGCAGAAATAAATGAAATAGAAATGAAGAAAACAATCGCAAAGATCAATAAAACTAATAGCTGGTTCTTTGAGAAGATAAACAAAATTGATAAACCCTTAAACAGACTCATCAAAAAAAGAAGGGAGAGGAAGCGAATCAATAAAATTAGAAATGAAAAAGGAGAAATCACAACTGACCCTGCAGAAATACAAACAATTGGGCTTGCCTTGTGGCCCAGTGGTTGAGAATCTGCCTGCCAAAGCAGGGGACAGAGGTTCGAGCCCTGGTCTGGGAAGATCCCACATGCCACGGAGCAACTGGGCCCGTGAGCCACAGCTACTGAGCCTGCACGTCTGAAGCCTGTGCTCCACAAGAAGAGAGGCCGGGACAGTGAGAGGCCCACGCACCACAATGCCGAGTGGCCACTGCTTGCCACAACTAGAGAAAGCTCTCACACAGAAATGAAGACCCAACACAGCGAAAATAAATAAATAAATAAACAAATTAATTTTTTTAAAAAGAAAGAAATAGAAAGGATTATAACAGACTACTACAAACAATTATATGCCAATAATATGGAAAACTATGAAGAAATGGACAAATTCTTGTAAAGGTACAATTTTCCAAGACTCAACCAGGAAGAATTAGCAAATATAAACAGATGTATCACAAGAATGAAATAGATACCGTAATTAAAAATCTTCCAACAAACAAAAGTACAGGAGCAGCTAGCTTCACAAGCGAATTCTATCAAACTTTTAGAGTAGAGATACCACTGATCATTCTCAAACTGTTCCCAAAATTGCAGAGGGAGAAACACTCCCAAATTCATAATATGAAGCCACCATCACCCTGATACAAAACAAAACCAGAAAAAGATACCACAAAGAAAGAAAACTACAGGCCAATATCACTGATGAACATAGATGCAAAAATCCTCAACAAACTACTAGCAAACAGAATCCAACAGCACAATAAAAAGATCAGACACCATGATCAAGTGAGATTGGTCCCAGGCATGCAAGGATTCTCAATATACGCAAATCAATCAATGTTATACACCACATTAACAAATTAAGGAATAAAAACCATATGATCATCTCAATCCATGCAGAAAAACCTTTTGACAAAATTCAACACTGATTTATGATAAAAACTCTCCAGAAAATGAGCATAGAGGGAACCTACCTCAACAAAATAAAGACCATATATGACAAACCCACCACAGGCCTCATACTCAGTGGTGAAAAACTGAAAGCCTTTTCACTAGAATCAGGAACAAGACAAAGATGTCCACTCTTGCCACTCTTATTCGACGTACTTTTGGAAGTCCCAGCCATGGCAGTAAGAGAAGAAAAAGAAATAAAAGGAATCCAAATTGGAAACGAAGAAGTAAAATTGTCATTATTTGTATATGACATGATGCTATACATAGAAAATCCTAAAGAAGTCACCAGAAAACTTTTAAAACTAATCATTGTATTTGGTAAGGTTGCAGGTTACAAAATTAATGTACAGAAATCACTGGCATTCTTATACACCAAAAACGAAAAATCAGAAAGAGTAATTAAGGAAACACTTCCATTTACCACTGCAACAAAAAGAATAAATTACCTAGGAATGAACCTGCCTAAGAAGGTGAAAGACTTGTACTCAGAAAACTATAAAACACTGATGAAAGAAATCAAAATGACATAAGCAGATGGAGAAATATACCCTATTCTTGGATTAGAAGAATCAATATTGCAAAAATGACTATACTACCCAAAGCAATGTACAGATGCAATGCAATCCCTATCAGACTACCAATGGCGTCCTTTGCAGAATTAGAACAACATATCTTGCAATTCGTATGGAAACACAAAAGACCCTGATTAGCCAAAGTAATCTTGAGAAAGAAAAACAGAGCTGGAGGAATCATGCTCTCTGACCTCAAACTATACCACAAGCTACAATAATCGAGGCAGTATGGTACTTGCACAAAAACAGAAATATAGATCCATGGTACAGGATGGTACATATACCCACACACATAAGGGCACCTAATTTATGACAAAAGAGGCAAGAATGTACAATAGAGAAAAGACAGCCTCCTCAATAATCGGTGCTGGGGAAACTGGACAGCTAGATGTACGATAATGAAATTAGAACACCCGTTAACAACATACAAAAAATAACCTCCAAATGGTTTAAAGACTTAAATGTAAGACCAGACAGTACAAAACTTTTAGAGGAAAACACTCTTTGACATAAACCACAGAAAGATCTGTTTTGACCCACCTCCTAGAGTAAAAGAAATAAAAACAAAAATAAACAAATGGGACTTAATTAAACTTAAAACTTTTGTACTGCAAAGGAAACCATACACAAGACAAACAGACAATCCTCAGAATGGGAGAAAATATTTGCAAATGAAGCAACAGACAAAGGATTAATCTCCAAAATATACAAAGCGCTCATGGAGCTCAATATCAAAAAAACAAACAATGCAATTAAAAAATGGGAGGGGGCTTTCCTGGTGGCGCACTGGTTGAGAAGTCTGCCTGCCTATGCAGGGGACATGGGTCTGTTACCCGGTCTGGTGAGATCCCACATGCCACGGAGCGGCTGGGCCCATGAGCCATGGCTGCTGAGCCTGCGCCTCCGGAGCCTGTGCTCCGCAACGGGAGAGGCCACAACAGTGAGAGGCCCGCGTACCGCAAAAAAAAAAAAAAAAAAAAAAATGGGTGGAAGACCTAAATAGTCATTTCAACAAGGAAGACATACAGATGGCCAAGAGGAACATGAAAAGATGTTCAACATCACTAATTATTAGAGAAATGCAAATCAAAACTACAATGAGGTATCACCTTATGCCAATCAGAATGGCCATTATCAAAAAAAGCTAGAAACAATAATTTCTGGAAAGGGTGTAATGAAAAGGGAACCCTCCCACACTGTTGGTGGGAATGTAAATTGATATAACCACTATGGAAAACAGTATGGAGGCTCCTTAAAAAATTAAAAAGAGAACTACCATACGATGCAGCAATCCCACCACTGGACATATACCCTGAGAAAACCATAATTCAAAAAGAGACATGCACCACAATGTTCATTGAAGAGCTATTTACAATAGCCAGGACATGGAAGCAACCTAAATGTCCATCAACAGATGAATGGATACAGCAGATGTGGCACATGTATACAATGGAATATTACTCACCCATAAAAAGAAATGAAATTGAGTTATTTGTAGTGAGGTGGATTGACATAGCATCTGTCATACAGACTGAAGTAAGTCAGAAAGAGAAAAAAAAAATACGGTACACTAATGTATATATATGGAATCTAAAAAAACCAAAACCGGTACTGATGAACTTAGTTGCAGGGCAGGAATAAAGAATTAGACATAGAGAATGGACTTGATGACATGGGGTGGGAGGGCAAAGCTGGGGTGAAGTGAGCGGATCATCGACATATTTACACTACCGAATGTAAAACAGTTGGCTGGTGGGAAGCAGCAGCATAACACACGGAGATCTGCTGGATGCTTTGTGATGACCAAGAGGGGTGGGAAAGGGAGGGTGGGAGGGTGCCTCAAGAGGGAGGGGAGTGTATGCATATGGCTGATTCGCTTTGTTGTGCAACAGAAACTAACACAGTAATGTGAAGTAAGTATACTCTAATAAAGATGTATTCTAAAAAAAGCTATGACTTTAAGAGTGATCACAGATTTAATTTTCCGGGTATAATGAAAAAAAACAGAGTAGTGAAATTGCACTAAGAATGACGATAGCAACCAACTTCATTTTTATTTTATCTGCATATTGCACAAGAACTCTTATCCCTGTGTATCACTGCTTTTTAAAAGACAAGCTTCTTTCATTATAGGATCCTTTTTTTAAAATAAATAAATTTATTTATTTTTAGAAAAAGAATAATTTATTGATAGAAAACTATCAGGAGTTAATTAGTTCTAATTTACACTTGGGAGTGAAGAAAACTCTAGAAATGGTCACATTGATGAAATAATGAATACATAATTTAATATGCTTCTGAAAACTAAACAAAAATAACCAACGTCTAGAACTGCATAATTTTCGGTCATTAAATACAAAAGTATTTTCATGCAACTTCCAGAGATTATTGCAGCTGGTGTAACATTTATTTCTTAAAAGTGAATTTTTGCATAATAATAACACAAACAAAATACATTCTGTTATTTTTTTATGTATTTATAAATATATTTCATTTCAAATTTATCAATAATGTATATAGCTTATAGCACATTTCAGGAAATGTCTATATATTGTGTTATTTGGGGTGTTTTGGATTATCTAAAATTAAGTTAAGAGAAAATTTGGAGCCCCAAATAATGATTAAAATAGACATCCTCTTGTACAGTATTATTGAAAATGGTGCCTCATGGATGTTCAAATAAAATGGCAGATAAATGGAATTTTAAGGGACAGGTGCAGCAGATTCTCTATTCTAATAAAAACCATTATTGATTTTCAAAAGTTTACTTTCGAACCCAAACAATTAATTTTAAAAATACTTATTTCATGATACAGTAAACAGGAAATCTGGCTCTTAGGAAAAGAAATCTAGCTTTACTCTTCCTAAATCTTGCAGAGCAATTTTGCAAAAGTTCAGAATTTTAGACAGTATTTAATAACACAGCCTTTCTTAAAACACACAGCCTAATCAAAGATCCGGAATTGACAGTTTTAAATATCAACTTTATTTTATAAAGTGCCAAATTTTCTTTGTAAACTAGTAGCAAAATTTTGGAATTATACAATGTGTAAACCCTTATTTACATTTAATTTTTAATATCAGAAGTTTTATTTTGCAGGGTAATTTAATTTACTGTATTAAGAAGTAGAAGTCTATGAAGGTAAGGACATAGTATTATTTACCTTTCAATCCTCATAGCAGTTCAAATTCTGAAATATTGGAGGTTCTCAGAATATAGTTGTTAATAAGTGAAAAAAAATTTTAAGGACAGAATAAGGTGATTTAGATGATCTTTCTCCTGAATGACACATTTATGTGGTTGATTCCAGCGTCATATTTCCCCGTAGGATCAGATGGATCCTATGTTTCCTACGTGTACTTTCATGATTTCAGTTTTACAGTCCACGCAGCCCAAGTCCCCGCAAAATCCCTAACTGCTCCCAGGAGCAGGGACCCGCCCGAGCGCTGTGGGCCGCTAGTTCGCCCGCCCCGCCGGGAATCGCGTGGGGAGCCCTTCTCCGCGGCAGCCTCCCAGCGACCTCTTCCCAGTACCCCGCCCTCTTTCTGTTGCCGGGGTCGCTTCCCGCGGTGCCGATCGAGGAGCTAGCTCCGAGGCGGACGCCCCGGGACGAACTCGGGCGTTTGGACGACCCGCGCTGTACCCTTGCCGGCCGGCAATTGGGATCCATATCTCGGACTTTCCCGCCGCTTGTCGGGCGCAAAGTGGCGGCCGCTTTGAGCTTCAGTGACCTTCGCGAGGGCTGAGACTCAGCCGCCGGGCCCGAGGCAGAGTCCGGGAGGCCGGCGACGCTGGCGGCGACTGTTCCGGTGGCGCCGGGGCGTGGGCGGTTCTTGTTGCCGCTGGAGATTGGCCGAGCAGGTTTATAGCTTCTGAGGCTGGCGCTGAGCCCTGTAAGGTGTTGGGCATACTGGATGGGTCGACCAGCACGCCATGGTGCGCCTCGGGCCGAGGGGACAGCCTGGGCTGTTGTGTGTGACAAGGAGAGGTTGTCCGTGTCCTGAGACTTCCTCCGTGTGTCCCGGTGGTCGTATTTGCTCATATTTTCCAACTCGCCTGGAGGTTGGGAACAACACGGATGTACGCAGACATTGCCCAATTTTCAACGGCTTCCACCGTGGATTCCGATCACCCTAACAACCAAATGTTTACGTTTCTCCCTGAGGGCAACTCCGGGCCTCCCCGTCCTCCTTTCCACGGAGTCGCGATGCCCCGTCCCAGAGGCCGTCCGGCGCTGCGTCCTCACCGCCTTGGGCCCCGTGTCCGTCCCAGTGCCATCGCGGCGGTGAGGCTGCTCCCCGGCGGCCACTTCCATTTCTCCAGGTCCCACGCGAGGCGGCCACGGTGCTCCGCACACCAGATTTCCCGCAGGTCGAGCTGCGTCTACCCGGGGAGCTCCCAGCGTCCCTTTTCTATTTGCCTCGTGTTGAGAAATGGGGCAGATGGTGGACTGGATCGAGACGGGGTGTCAAGGTGGACGGGGTGCGCTTTCGTCGGTGTGCGACACGGATCCGTCTGGGTGAGGTTCGCACCAGTGACGCTTCACCAGGTGGCTGCTGAGGAGAGGTCGACCAGATGTTCTGACGGCGATATTGGGAATAAAAAAAAAAAGTAAGGCTATTTTTCTGTTACAAGCTAGATTCATTATAATGTGGGCATTAGTCAAGTGAGAAATCCTTAGATTTATAATAATGAAAATTACCATTGTCGGTGTTACTCAAAATTACAGTAATTATTACTATTGTTTGCTGTTAATTTTGAAAACAGTGATTCAAGTTTCTCTATGCACAGAGTATGTGACTGAAGATGATGAAAGAGGGGTTTTGGAGTGCAGAATTTTCTGAATCTTCCTGGAAGTCGGGAAACATCTCACACCAGCCACAAGGCCCTGTGCCACACCCTGCAGCAACCAACGTGGAAAACCAGACGTCAACCTCGGCAGCAATAGGCCTCAAGTGTCAGTGTTTGGTCAATGACTCACAGCTTCCTCATTTTTCACCCTTTCCATTTAGAACCAAATGGGGGAAAGACAAATATCTATATGTTCCCCTAAGCAATCATGTGGGACGCCCATCCTGCTATCAGTGCCTCTCCAGCTTCCCCACTTCACAAGCTGTGAGCAGGACATGCCTCCCTTGTTTTCCCCCAAAAGGCATCCCCACCCCTATGCCTGCCCTGAGTCTCAACCGAATGTGACTGGTGGTGGCTGACTCCTGTGCTCTATAGACGAGTTCTGAGTAAATAGTGCTTGTTCTCATTTTGGGAGTGGGAGAGTCTTTTTTCATGTGTACAGAGCTTAGAGTGGGAACCAAATCAAGTAATGAGGATAATATGTGTGTCCAATTATTTTTCAAAAACGTATTATTTATTAATCACCGGTTTTTAAGTTGAGATAGAAATCATATACCATAAAATGCCCTTTGAACACTCTACAGTTTAGTGATTTATTGTCTGTTTACAAAGTTTTGCAACCATCATCACTATCTGATCCAGAATATTTTATCTCCCTACAAAGACACCTAGGACCCCTTAACCAGTCACTTCCTATTTCCCTTCCCCACAGCCATAGGGAACTAAATGTGTGCTATTCATCCCTGTGGGTTTGCATTTTCTGTATATTTCAAGTACATGGATTTATACAACTCTGGCCTTTATGTCTGGCTCCTTATACAGTGTCATGTATTTGAGGCTCATCCATGTTTTATCATGTGATTAATTCCTCTCTTTGGCCCAGAAATTTCCTTTGTAAGTCCTTAAGATACACACACAGGAAATTCCCTGCTGGTCCAGTGGTTAGGACTCCACAACCCTCTAACTTTCAAAGACCTGGTTTCGATCGCCGTTGGGGGATATAAAATCCTACAAGCTGCACAGTGAGGCAAAAAGAAAAAACTGTACACACGCACACACACACAGACACATGCTACCATTTTTTTAAAATGTGGAAAATAGAGTACCAAAATTGCTATTATAACCATTTTATGCAGACAGTTCCAGGGCCCTAAATTGCCCCACCAACCCAGAGCTACCAGAAAGCACAGAGGACAGCAGCCCAGCCATGCTGCCCTTTCTCAGAACTCTCCTCACACCCTTTCCAACACTCCACCAATTTGTACCACGACTCAGCGCCCAAAGAGGTGACCATCTGTGCAAGGGGAGGGGAGCAGCTGTGGCAAAGGGAGAGAGAGATGAAAGGAGAGACAAGTGGCAAAGCCTACAGCACCAGGTATCCCATTCGGTCTCACCACCAAGTACTAACCAGCCTCAACCCTGCTCAGCTTCTGAGCTCAGAAGCTGGCAATTGACTTCATGGTGATGTGGACCTGGATGATGGCAATCCAGACCAGGTACCCAATACCCCATGCTGTGCAGCCCTGCCGTGTAAGCTCCACTCCCCAGCCTATGTCAGAGCCCTGTGGCCCCAGCCTCCTGTGGGCAAACTGCACCTGACACACCCTCAGCCATCTGGTGGCCAGGCCACCAGGCTGTGATTCTGAGTTCCCAGGAGATTTTTTTCAGTCAGGAAATGTGGCCAGTGGTAACACGGACTGAGAAGCTGAAAGTGACTGGAGGAAAGCCCAGTCTTCTGTAATTCAATGCTGCCCTGACACGGACTGACAGTGCCTCCCTGATGCCTTCATGGTGCCATCTGGATATCCCACACACACAGCTGTGTTCCAGGCTGGGATGCCAGGGGCAGCACTAACAGGGTGGCAACATCCCCTAGTGACCAACGCCAGGCACACAGACTCCACTATCTCTGAATGCTCATGTACACAGCCTCGCTATCACATCCCTTAATATTAAAAACAGGGGATCCAAGGCACAAAAGACTTGTCATAAGTCAAGCTGAGGGCTTAGAACCGAAGTCTAGTGACTTCTAATGCTCTCCCCTAAGGCCACGCCATCTGCCAGGAGACACGTCCACCTCCAGGTAATCACAATCAGGCTAGTTCCATACAAAGAGGGACAGGTGTGTCACGGTGGGGACGGGGTGGAAACTTCCTCCCTCTGCTTGTTTCCCGACTGGCTGCTGCCCGGGGGGCCCAAGCCAATTCCTCCTCAATATCCTGTGTTCTTATACCGTCCTGTTTTGACTCAGACATCGCAGGAGGATGCCTGCCCCTCGAGGTATAATTTTCTCAATTTTGATTAGTACAGTCATGAAATGTTTTCAAAGTGTTACAGTACACAAAAGATAAAAATCATCCAGGTCATTGAAGTTCTACATGACGTGAGGATGAAATAAGAACCGTTGGGCTCCTAGTCCTGGAAGGAGGGAAAGAAGAGGAAGAACGAATTAAACTTTGGTGAACTTACTCTACACATGGCCTGTGTTTAATCCTTTTATCTATTCAGTTATTTAGTCATCACAGTTTTTCAAGATCTTTCTCTCTCTGGCCCAGTGTGTTCACAGAGCTCACAGGCTGGAGAGTTTCTCAAAGAATTATCACACCACTGGGGGCAGTGGGGTCCCAGATGAAGCCAGAGGCAAGCAGGAGAAGGGGTGTTGATCAAGAAGGGCTTCGTGGAGAATGTGACATCTGAAGAGTCTCTTCAAGGATGAGTTCTCATCTAGGCAAAGACTGGCATTGAGCAGGACCCAAGTCCAAGATCAATAAATGAGTGGTTAGATACACTAATGCATGACATCCCCCTAACACAGACAGGGAGACCTGGCCCACTGAGGGTTTGCAAAGCTTGGAAGCAGGGAACAATGGGGGATCAGTGGGGAGGGGCTACAGAGTGATGCCGGCCTCACTCACTTTATGGGTGTCTTGACACCACGATGCCCTGTGTTCTGATTTCTCAGGGAGCCCTCGTCTGTCCTCTGCTCTGGGATACTGCCCATCATTCTCAGCAACACCTGCCTGTGTGGCCTCAGTGATCCCATGTGTAATTGTGCTCACCTCAAGGGAACTTATTGACGAGGGAGAGGGCGGTGGGCAGCTCAAGATAGAAAGGTGGAAGGAGAGAATGACAGGGAGTCCTGCAGCAATGGGATCATGGAGTGGGATGCAAGGGAGTGGGGGAGAGGGCAGAGGTCATATCTTAGAGCTTGAGGTTGGGGCCATCAAGGGGTTCCCTCACTGATTGTGATTCCACAAGAGGAGAAAAGGGATGAACTGAGTTTTGCACCTAGGACTTTGAGAAGCCTGTGGGAATTTCGATCGAGAATGACAGGTGAGCTATATATAGGAAATGAAGTTGTGACAGAGGGGCAGGTTTAGACCTTTGTCCCAGATGAGATGGGGAGGAAGTGGAGGGGAAGGGGCCTGAGGGCACTGAGGAAGTTTGTTAACTGCAGTCATCATGGAGGTTCAGTCCACAGCCTTCTAGCTGCTAACAGAGTGCTGGGCCCAAATTCACGTGTTTCCATTTTGAAACTCTGGAGTAGAATTTGCTGATCACTGGAATTGAATTTACCAGTTGTTGTGATCAACCTCAAGCTAATGAGCTAGGAAAATGAAATCAAGGCTTACAAATAAAAGCAAAACAGACTCAGCACAAGACAAGTATGCCAGCTACAGACTAAGGCTCTCAAACATGCAGCCCATGGTGACTTCAGGGCCTTTGCAGTTGCTATTCTCTCAGCCTTGAACACTGTGTCCTGTACATGTTTGTTCCCTAAGCTTCTTCAGGAATTTTCAAAAGTTTACTTTCCTTTTCTTTGTGGTACATATCACCTCCTGTTATTGTGTACCTCTATATTTCAATCTGCATGAGTCTGTCACATGCATGTGAATTGGGATCTCCCTCCACTTGTTATACCCAGTGCTGTCGACTGGTGTCTGGACCAGGTCAGCACACAGTAGGGCCTCAGTGAATGTGTGCCATGTGCTGGGTGAGTGAGCACTGAATGTATAGGGAGCATAGCTGGGGGTCATAGAGAATTGCCCTAGATTGAGAATGAAGTGGTTAGAAGGACAATCTGCTGAAGGTCTTGGTATCTTGTTCTTCTGGAAATTTCTCATTGTTATTGTAAAGATGCAAAATTAGACCCAGGGAAAGCCGCTGCTGTCCTGATTTGGGGACAGCCCTAAATATGCTAGGCTACTACTTGCCAGAGCTGAGGTCACATGGGTGGGTGTCAGGTCCAAGTGTCTCAGGGGCATTTCACCTCCTCCCAATCTCTCCTCCCACTGATGTAAGAAACTCCGTGTTCAGCACACCTGTGACCAATACCTTCCACTTGATGGAGGCTGGGCTGAGGTAGCAGGATTTCCAACCCAAAAGTCCTCATTCCCCTCTAGAACTTAAAAAGCCCTTTCCTTCAAGCTGAGTCCATCCAAGCCCCACCCATTCCTCACATCCTGCATCTCCAAGAGAGTTTCTGCATCTTCATTCAGCAAATGAGCCTCCACTAGGTGTTAGGGCTTGGGGCTCATCCAGGGACCCAAACCTCATGTGACGAGTAAACGGTCCTCGTGCGGGGATAGAGACCTGTGGGCGTTTTCTGGGACCACTAGGAGCCTCCTATCTTTCTGTGCTCTCAGATTATGAACGCTGCAAAGCTGAGCCCTTATTGTCCTAACTGCTACCCACCCGTCCCCTCAGTCTGAACGTCACAAAGATGCTCTTGTGTTTTAGACAAAGCTCAGATCCTGCTTAGACTGGCAAGGCCCTTAGGAATACAGCGCCAAGAAAACAGCAATCTTTTCCCTGGTTGGTCCCTACCAGCGCCTTTCTCCTCTGCTTGCTATTGTCCAATGACCAAAGAAAGCTGTTTTATGTGTTTTGCCCAGTTTCTCAGTGTTTATATTGAGGACAGGTCCCACAGAATTTCCTCCTTCAGGGAAGGTTATGGAATTATCTTTTTTCATGCGCTTCACCGTCTGGACTCTGAGAGCGCAGCGAGACTGTATTGGGCCCTGACATCTGCTGCCCAGTTGTAGTATTCATCACAGAATCTTCGTGGTGGTGGATCGAAAAAGGCAGCCACCTTCAATTCCTTCCTTCCTTATACAGAGCAAGGCACCCCACCCCGAGGAGACAAGTGGTCTGTTTCTCCAAACACCTACATCTGGCCTGGCCTGTGACTGCTTTGACCCGTAGAGAATTGCAGAGGTGACTTTGGGCCAGTCCTGAACCGGCCTTGTAAGAGATCTGGTCACTGCCCCTTTCTTTGCTCAGACTGCTGCTCATACACCGTGGTCCCTGGAAACACAGGCTGTGCTGCAAGGAAACCAAGCCACGTGCGGAGGTCACATGCACACTCTGGCCCCCAGCTCAGATGACCCGCAGCCGGCCCTGTGAGGAGCCTGCTGGAGCCTCTCTGTGACGCCGCCCCATCTGCCCTACAGCTGCAGCAGCATGAGGAGCTCTAAGCAAGAAACACGCAATTATGCACAGACAGCCCACAGAAATAGCAGTGATAATAATAAGTTATATTTCAAACTACTACGTTTTGTAATAGTTTGTTACATAGCAGTAATAAACCCGAGTATTTCTAGAACAATCTTTTGAAGCAAAATATAACCTGAAAATAAACTATAAGCTCCATTAAAAAAAAAAAAAACAGTAAAATAAAATTCGACAGAGCAAAATTTTATAATCACTGGCTTGATTTGAAGATTTATGAATCAAGCAGGATCCAATTTAGCAGCTATAAAGAAGCTCTGATGAGTTGCCCAAAATGAAAGATGCTTATAGGCAGAAGGGAGCTGAAACAAGGAAGCTGTACTGGGCAAGGCATCGTGTGGGTTTTTGCAAGCTTTCTTTGCATTAGCGGATGGCAACGGTCTCCCAGGCAGATGGCTTAGCTAGTGCTGATCACAGGATTCCTGATCCACTGGATTACGGTTCCATTTCTGGAGGAGTCAAAACTGCATTTAAGTCGCAGTTTGATGATATTGTTCTTACTAAGCAACTCCTTTGGGGCTGTTGTCTTGATTTTAACTGTCCCCTGAGGGCAGCAAGAAGGTTTATCATTGTTGGGTCCTTGTGTTAAACACAGTGTGTGGCATATTCATTCCTCAAGATGCTGATCCAGCATCTGCTGTGTGCCAGGCCTGTGCAGGAGGAAGGGATTCCCAGTCCCAAGAAGACAGAGACTCACGCAACAAGGAAATCACAAAAAAGGCGCGTTCCAGGCTGTGATAGCAGCTGCTTATTCAGTGCTTATTAACTCTCTACTTCAGGCTCCAAACCGACCTGGGCTGTAGGCCGCGCAGAGAGTAAAACATTCAAAAACAAGAACAATTTAAAAAGAAGCAACCCTGCTGCTGCTCCTATGGAGCTGAAGCTGCGGAGGGGGACAGACAGTAAGCAGAACAGCCTGTAGCAGGGTCAGCTCTGTGCAGGTAAGGGCAGGCCTCGGGGAACCAGGAGAGAGGGACGGGGGAGGGGCTGGCGTGGCAGGGAGAGGGGACAGCCGTGGCAGAGGAGCTTGCAAGCCTGGGACCCCGAGAGGACATTTCCTCCGGGTGGGGCAGCCACAGTGGGTGCTGACAGGGAAGGCCTTGGGTGCTGCGCAGCAATGAGGTGGGTGATGACTGGGACACATGGGCGGTGGAGGCTGACAATGCAGATGCACAGGCAGGGGACGTGTCTCTGAGGAGGTGACGTTTAGGCTGCGCCTCAGTGTGGACTAAGATTCTAGGTTCTGTAAACCTGACGCTTTCACATCTCCTCATATGCACGTGCCGGGCTCGCCTTGTTCAAGACAAGCCAGTGCCATGAGCGCTTCCCTTTGCCTCGGCCCACGGGTCCCTTCTCTCCCGCATCCTTGGA
The DNA here is from genome assembly GCF_000442215.2 of Lipotes vexillifer. NCBI lineage: Eukaryota > Metazoa > Chordata > Mammalia > Artiodactyla > Lipotidae > Lipotes > Lipotes vexillifer. The sequence continues at coordinate 54,351 of NW_006781068.1, forward strand.
TTCATACCTGCTCCCAGGCCAGCTTTTCAAATACAAAGCAATCCATCCAGAGCCCTCACCATCCACCTTCTCTGTGGCTCTCACGCTGGGGGCCACTGTCTCCCTTCCCTCAACACCCAGACACCAGGGACAGCCCCTGACATCCTACAGGCTACTCAGTCCTGAATCTACTTGCCCTACTCATTGTTTCTTCCTTGGGAATCACAGAAAAAGCTCTTGTCCCGAGTTTTCCTCCCTCCCTCTGCCTGCTGACCAATGTGCTGCCTGTCCCCTCCTCTTGGGACCTGCAAGTAACCAGCCATCTTTTCAGTGACAGTCGTCTAGTGATCCGTTGGCCTTACTTTACCTCAAATTCCCTATTAATAAACTGTATTTTAAACCAGTCCCTAAAGAAAAGACACTCTGTACATAATTAAGCATGAACAAATAAAGAACAAATGAACTATGAAACTTTTTACAATGTTCTCAATCAGTTTAATATTTTATTATATATTAGGCTGTCCTTTCACCATAAAATTGTGGGTCCATAAGGCTGGAGAGTATATGAAAAGTTACATGGACAAGACAAGACCCCAGGGAATTCCCATACACCTGCACTTGAATGGGGAGCTCAGGCCAATGCTTGAGTTGAGTCCCATTTTGTGGGTGGATGACAGAATTGGAAATTTTTGGTTTTCCAAATTAAGCTCTTAAATGTATTGGTTTGGCATAGGACTTAGTTCTAAACTCATCTTTCCAACAACATTGAAGTTACAACAGATGTAAGATGGTCGGTGCCCTGAGTTATTTATTTAGAATCTGCACGTATCATCAGGGAAACAGCACAGCATGTTTCAAAACAAGCTCCGTGTTTAGGAGAGAGCCGGGGTGCAAGCTGTGTTGGAAAGAACAAGACCATATCCCTGGAAAATATTAGCTCCAGATTCCTTGTGTTGGGAGCATCCATCTTCACGCATTAGATTTCCAGAGAAGGGCCTGGAGAGGATATTGGATTGTTGCTGAGATTGGCTGTTCCCTCAACCCCCCATGAAAGGGAGAGCTGAAAGTATCAGACAGCTGTGGTCCTTGGAGCAGCCTGATCCATGGGAAGTGCAGAGAGGAGCCCCTTCCAGGAGTCCTGTATTGGTTAGAGTTCAATTGCTGCAACACACCGCTTCTGCCTACTCCCACGTAATTATGCCAGATAGAGGTTACACCTGTCTCACATTCTGACCTGGAGGCAGGCAGTCTGGGGCGGCTCTCGCAAGGCTACTTCAGGAAGATTCTGTCATCCCTGATGCTCTGTCGTCCTAGAAAGTTGACTTCCTCCAGGGTGGACGTGGGGCAGGATGGAGCTACAGTTTCAGTGTTTACATTCGTGAAGTAAGACAGAGGGAGAAGGAGAAAGTAAGGCCTGCTTCTCCCATGTAGGAAATATCCTAGAAGTTGCACACATTTCTTTCCTTCCATCTTGGAGGGAGAGTTTAGTCTCACAAACAACCCATTTGCACAGGAGGCCAGGAAAGTCTGTAGGCTGGGGCAGCCCTGTGCTCAGTTAAATATCGAGCGTGTAGGGCTTCCCTGGTGGCGCAGTGGTTGAGAGTCCGCCTGCCGATGCAGGGGACACAGGTTCATGCCCCGGTCTGGGAAGATGCCACATGCCGCGGAGCGGCTAGACCCGTGAGCCATGGCCGCTGGGCCTGCACGTCTGGAGCCTGTGCTCCGCAATGGGAGAGGCCACAACAGTGAGAGGCCTGCGTACCGCAAAAAAAAAAAAAAAAAAAAAAAAAAAAATCGAGTGTGCATTTGCTCTAGGAGAGAAGTGGGTCAGGCTGTTGGGAGCCAAATGGATGTCTCTGCCCCCCACACACAGTTTTCACTGTTTTCTCTCATCACTCACCTACTCCCTAAAAGAGTTCATGTTTTATGAGACTTTTTCCAGACAAATCACATTAATTCATATTTCAGGACCCAGCTGAAAATCATCAACCTGTGGGTGCTTTTCATTAGACTCGCTGGTAAATTGCTGGTGGAACTCCATTACTAACTGTCTCTGGCTAGGGGAGGCGACAAGGCAGGGTAGTGGGAGAACAATGGTAAAGTACAAAGTGGGTGCAACAGTGTGACAGGCAGAGGCTTCAAACCCCAGGAGGAAAATAAACACAGGCACTCTCCTGTATTCAACCCCCAAAAGAAATTGTAGGGAAGAAACAGCTACAATTAAGTAAAATCATATCTAAACACTTAAAATTATCCTCCTTAGAATTTCCCATTAGTCAGAATCTCCATAAACACTTCATCCAGATGTGAAAGTAACCCTTTTTTTTTTTGTATTTCTAACTGGCAAGGTGTCAGAAAAAATTTCAAAGTTAAACGTGGGGAGGATGCAGTGAGACCAGCACTCTTAGATGCTGGATTGGAAAAATGTAGATGGTACCATTTTTTTCTGGAGCATCATTTCATGATATGCATTAAAAATTGTAAAATATTTATGGTGTTTGAGCTAGTAATTCTACTTCTGTGAATTCATATAAAGATAATAATCAGAGATGCTGACAAAGATTTACATACTAGTGTTTACCAAATAAGTGGAAAGATATTCCAAGTTCATAGATTGGAAGAATTAATGTTGGCAACATTTCCATTCTCCCCAAGGCAATCTACATACAGATTTAATGTAATAAAAATAATTAATGTAATGTATCAAATTTCCAATGGCATTATTCACAAAAATAGAAAAAAACAATCTTAAGATTTGTGTGGAACAACAGAGGGCTCTGAATAGCTAAAGCAAACCTGAGAAAGAAGAACAAATTTGGAGGAATCACACGTCTTGCTTTCAAATTACAATGCAAAGCAATAGTCATCAAAACAGTATAATACTTGCATCAACATAGATGCACAGACCAATGGAAAAGAATGGAGAGCTCTAAAATAAACACCTGCATGTACAGTCAACTAATGTCTGACAACAGGGCCAAGAATACTCAATGGAAAAATGATTGTCTCTTCAATAAATTGTGTTTGAAACAATGACAGCCACGTGCAAATGTATAAAACTGGATCCGTATTTTATACCACTCATAAAAATCGACTGAAAGTGGATTAAAGAAAAATTTAAGATCTGGAACCATAAAACTCCTACAAGAAAGTATAGGGGACTGGCTCCTTCACACCACTCTTGGCAATTTTTTTTTTTTTTTTTTTTGGATTTGACACCAGAAACAAAGAAAACAAAAGCCAAAATAAATAGGTGGGGGTACATAAAATTAAGAGGTTTCTACACTGCTAAGGAAACCATCAACAAAGTGAAAAGGCACACAATGTAATGGGAGAAAGTATTTGCAAATATATTAAAAGGGGTTAATATGAAGATTGTATAAAAACCTAAACAAGTCAATAGTAAAACAACAATAACAAAACAAAAACAATTTAGTTTAAAATGAGCAGAAGAACTGGATAGATATTTTTCCAAATAAGATATGCAAATGGGCAACAATACATGAAAAGTTGTTCAGCATCAGTAATCATCAGGGAAATAAAAATTAAAGCCACAGTGAGATATCACCTCTCACCAGTTAGGTTGGCTGCCCTCAAAAGAATAAGTGTTAGCTAAGATGTGGAGCAAAGGAAATCCTTGTGCACTCGTAGGTGGGAATGTAAATTGGTGCAGCCACTATGGAAAACAGTGCGAAAATTTCTTGATTATACCACAATAAAGCTGAAAAAAAATCTATTTTAAAGTGAAAAGCAACAACAAATAAACCAAAACCACAGGACTTGTGGGGAAATGGGTTTAGGGCTCAATACTCAAAAACTGGCATTGGTACATTAAAAAATAAGGGCCTGCTAGGGACTGAATGATTCTGTCCCCTGCAAATTAATATTTTGAAGACTAGTTCCCAAGGTGATGTTATTTGGAAGTTATGTGATGTTACTTCAGGAAGTAATTAAGTTAGGAGGTTGGAGCTCTCATCAATGGGATTAGTGCCATTATAAAAAGACACCTGGGGCTTCCCTGGTCGCGCAGTGGTTGAGAGTCCGCCTGCCGATGCACGGGACACGGGTTCGTGCCCCAGTCCGGAAATATCCTACATGCCATGGAGTGGCTGGGCGCGTGGGCCATGGCCGCTGAGCCTGTGCGTCCGGAGCCTGTGCTCCACAACGAGAGAGGCCACGACATTGAGAGGCCCGCGTACCGCAAAAACTAAACTAAAATAAAAGACACCCGAGAGCCTGCTTTCTCTGCTCTTCACCCTGAGAATACCTCTCCAGGAAACAGCTCTCACTAGACAAGTGCTGCCACCTTGACCTTGGACTCCCCAGCCTCCAGAACTGTGAGAAATAAATCTTTGTTGTCAAAACCACCCAGTCTATGGAATATTTGTTACAGCAGCCCAAATTGAGACAAAACCTAATAAAAATGGTAGTGTAATTATATGTGCTACATGGTTAAATATTTACCCACAACAAATATGGCACTTTATCTTGAAAAGGGGCTGCAGTTTGCTGGTTAGTCTGGGTGGAAGAAGGGTTGCAGCTTGTGGGTGATTGTGAATAGTTAGAGAAGGGTGATTTTAAATGCCATAAAAAGCTGTAACGTCTGATATGAGTGGGGCAGCTGTTTGTGGTGTGTGCAAGTGTGTGTTTTGTGTTTTTCCACCTGGTTAGGTTCCTCTGGGTGCAGCTGTGCATTCATTCACCAACTGTTTCTCTGGACAAAATTACATGTGAAGACAGGTGAGATTCAGAATGTGTTCAAATTGTTCCCTATATGTCAGGCATGTTAGAGCAATACCTTATTGCACCTCTGAAAATGTATTAATATCTTTCTCCTGATGGCTATGAAAGAGCATATATGGCCTTAAATCTGGAGATCCCTAAGGATCAGGAACTGCAGTTGAAGGAATTGAAGCAAAGGGAATTTAACTTTTTTTTGTAAATAATTAATGTAACACATTATGGAAAAAAGGTGTACTAAGGTCTAAAGCCTACCTTGACTTCCATGTTCAGTTGAGTCATTTTCTCTTAATGAATTCAGTTCTCAGATTATGCAACCAAAAACTGAAGGTTTTTGTATAGTTAAATATATAATATTATAATATAATGCTAATGTAGTATGAGCTCCAATAGGTGTGGAGAACAACATTTTGAAATATGAAAATCCATAAAGGAGGGTTAGTAGTTCCATAGGCACTGTAGTCCCTGCTCTCTAACTTTAGATTTAAAAAAGTAATGACGCTGACTATCTGACATGGTTAAAGCCAGTTTTTGAACTTTCCTTGTGGTGCAACCCCACGCTGTCTTAACAAAATCTTCAACTTACTTTGATTAAACAACTCTAAAATAAATGCACTCCAAGAAATATCAATATATCTTTATCTAATTAAAAATAATATCCCAGAAATTTTCATCTATATTTTGGATGCTTCAGCATTTTCAAATTGGTTTTTACCCTGATTATGTGAGTAATGTGTCTTCAAAATTTATAAAGTAGCAAGAAAATAAGAATCATGCACATCTCTATCGCAAAGAAAGAGTTAGTAACATTTTTATATATTTACACTCCTAATAAACTCACATGAAATTATTGTTGATTTCCCTCTCTCTCCATATATGTATAATGTAATGTAATATATAATTTTTGGAGCAATGCATTTAAAGAATGCAAGATTGGGCATCTTATTTGCAGATGACACAACCCACCTTCCAGGCCTGCTCTAAGGATTTAAATTAGATTCCCAAAGTTAAGGTTCAACATATGTAATACATAATGTAAATAGTAGCTGCTGTGATGCATTTACTGACCTGTATTTAATTATCTTCATAGACATTATGATAATGCCTGAATAATGTTATGTCAGGAATATGTGCAATATAGTTTAACCATTTCCTTGCTATTTAGATTCTAGATTTAGGGCTCTTCACAATTTTTCCATCTTAAAATTAAAGTATTTGAATACCTTTTCTATGTAAAAACGCGTCCCCATATCTTTTCTCCCCTTTCTAGTAGTAGAATTCTAAAGATGGAATTAGAAGAGGTTTATTAACACATCTTAAAAAACTGCTTTCTACAAATGTACCAATTTATGTATGTGGCTGCTCACCAGTTTATTTATTTATTTATTTTTGCGGTATGCGGGCCTCTCACTGTTGTGGCCTCTCCCGTTGCGGAGCACAGGCTCCGGACGCGCAGGCTCAACGGCCATGGCTCACTGGCCTAGCCGCTCTGTGGCATGTGGCATCTTCCCGGACTGGGTCACGAACCCGTGTCCCCTGCATCGGCAGGTGGACTCTCAACCACAGCGCCACCAGGGAAGCCCTGTTCACCATTTTTAATTGTCCCATATTTTGAAAGTTTTCCTAAAGGTAGAAATGCTTGTAGTATTTTTCACTTGTGAGATCAATGTTTTATGTTGGTATATTTATTTAACCAAAGGAATTTTCTGTGCACATCATTCGTGTGTGTGTGTTAGATCTGTTTTATTCTTTCTGTTTAAATCAATTTGTATTAATGTTTTAATGTTATAAATATTAACTTATACAAATATTAACCTCTTGAAGTTTCCCATTTTTATGTAATTTTTCTTTTATCCTTTTTATGTTTGAGATTTTCCCATCTAGAAATCATACATATATATATATATATATATATATATATATATAATAAAAACCTGTTTAAATTTATATCAAATTTATTTTTATGTATGGTTTTGAGTGAAGATGTAAATAGTTTTTAAAGAAAACTAACTACCCAGTTTTTCATCACCACTTATTGTATGGTCCATAATGGCTTCTATTGATTGTAGTACCTTTATCATATAGGCTGTCATCCTAGAATCTACATTTAGGGTAACGCTAGTCTCAGCTATGAATTGGCACTTGTCATCTACCTCGACAAGGATTAAGTCATGTGCTGGTGCAGCTGCTGCAACCGCTGACCTTCAACAGCCCCTGAAATGAGTTCAGGGTGGACAGCAGAAATGAGACACTCTGTGCTTGAGGGAAACTGGCAGGACAACTCTTCAGAGAGTTAGGTACTTTCAGGAGAAGATTTTATGAGCCCAATTCTTGTATCCCCTCATATCTAGAAAAACACTAAGATCTTTCATGGCGAGGTCTGCTCCTCGCGAGTAGCAGTAACCTTCGCGAGACTAACAGAAACATTCTGCAAAAAATATATGTGCTCGATTGCGTGTACTCCCCCTTCACCAAAATCACATATATACTGACTTCCCCCTGCCTCTTTGGAGCAGTTTCTCAGAGCTCTCTGAAATGCTGTCTCATGGGCTATAGTCCTCATTTTGCCCCAAATAAAAGTTAACTTGCAACACTCACGTTGTGCATTTTTTTAAGTCGACACTAGTTTATCTTTTTCCGTATTAGAAACACACTCTTAATTTAGCTTTATATATATATAATTAGTAAGGTACGATTCATTCATTATTTTTTAAAAAAATTCTAGCTTGACTTTCAGCTAAATCTTAATCACTTTCTTAAAAACATACTAGGATTTTGATTGGAAGTTTATTAGAATTAAAATCGAGAAAGGTAGATATCGCTATAATATTTGGTGTTCTACAGAATCATGGCATTTTATCTCTTTTTTTTCCCCCCTTTGGTCTTTTTAAATAGTATTTTGTAATTTTGATTTTTTCTATTCATTCTCTATATTCCTTTAAAATTATGTTTATTTTAGTTGCTTTTTTATGGATGAGATTTATACATATGTTTTCTATATCTTAAAAGTAGAAAGTCAGTTGTTTTGTGCAATTTTTATGATTCTTGTCCTTTGAACTGTTACATTTTTAAGGATTTTCAGTGCTTTTTCATTAACTATTGAGAAATCTCATAATTCCCGAAAATGTCCTTTAGCATTCAACAATTCATATATTATTAATTAGTATTTTAATGAGATAAGATTTTTTAAATTGGGGTATAGTTGCTTTACAAGGTTGTATTAGTTTCTGCTGTACTGCGAAGTGAATCAGCTATATGTATGCATATATCCCCTCTTTTTAGTATTTCCTTTCCATTTAGGTCTCCACAGTGCATTGAGTAGAATTCCCTGTGCTATACAGCAGGTTCTCATTAGTTATCTATTTTATACATAGTAGTGTATATATGTCAATCCCAATCTCCCAATTCATCCCACCTCCCTTTTGCCCCCTTGGTGTCCATACATCTGTCCTCTATATCTGTGCCTCTACCTCTGCTTTGGAAATAGGTACATCTGTACCATTTTTATAGATCCCACATATATGCATTAATATGCGATATTTGTTTTTCTCTTTCTGACTTACTTCACTCTGTTTGACAGTCTCTAGGTACATCCACGTCTCTACAAATGACCCAGTTTCATTCCTTTTACTGACTGAGTAATATTCCATTTATATATTTACTACATCTTCTTTATCCATTCATCTTTTGATGGAGACTTAGGGTGCTACCATGCTCTGACTATTGTAAACACTGCTGTGATGAAAATTGGGCTGCATGTGTCTTTTTGAATTACGGTTTTCTCAGGTCATATATCCAGTAGTGGGATTTCTGGGTCATATGGTAGTTCTGTTTTTAGATTTTTTAAGGAACGGCCATATTGTTCTCCATAGTACATGTATCAATGTACATTCCCACCAACAGGTAAAATTGGTGTGTGGTTTTGTATTGTATCATTTATGTCTGATATCAGGGTTAAATTATTTTCACAAAATACAGATTTCCTCTATTCTTCTATTCTTGATTCTATGAAACTACTTGCTACTTTTGTAGTCAGGTGTTTTGTTTGTTTTTTTCTTTACTTGCATAGCCCATATGTGATTTTCAGAAGCAATTGTTGAAAAACTTTATTTTATATCCTTCCTTGCTTATTTTTCTTTTGTTTCAGTTGTTTTAAATATTTGTCTTGAGATTCATATTTTTCCAGAAAGTAGTCAATTTCTTGAATATTTTAGTGTATATATATATATATCTGACCTGGGGTCTCACACAAGACCCCTAAATCCCTTGGAGTTTCCTGGGTGATAGAAGTGGGGTTTTTTTCTTTGTTTTTTAAAGTGTTAATTTAAATTTTATTTTTCTTTTAGGAAACGATTACTTGCATATCACTTAGGCCCTTTCAGGTCTTATTTTTAAGGTTTGTTAATACAGATCTAGAGTATCCTTTAGTACAGTCCTAGAGTATCCTTTATTCTAGGGCTTGTGATTAGTTCCACTTCTAATATGCACAATATCTGGTGTCTTAATTGAATGCCCCATGTATTCAAGGAGGTTTCTTCACTCTGGCTGGTGAGGATTCTCAGCCATACATGAACTTTGGAAATTAGTTAATGTACAGTTCTCCAGTAATTGTTCTTCCCACATAAATTATTTCTGCCCAGCCTTGTGAAATTTCACCTGTGTGTGCTCAGATTGGTACTCGAAAGAGACTCAGATGGATCGTCAGGCAGTTGTGGAGTTTTCTCTCTGGATACCTCCCTCCTTTTGGATGCCCTGCCGCACAAATTATCGCCCCCTGGACTTCCGAACTCACTGTGTTCTCTCCCTTGCTCTTCCCATTGGAGTCCCTGCTTGTCAGTTCAGCTGTAATTTCTGGGCCACTGCAAGTACTTGCCTCCGACTCTGTCTTCTCCTGCTCCTATATAAAGGCTCAGTAGCATCTTCTCCTGAATGATGACCATGGATGAAACCTAAATCCTCTTCTCCTTTCCCAGCTACTTTAAACTCCACTCTGGATGTCTCCACTCATCCAGGCTCAGTGAGTCAGCATAATCCATGATCCATTTTTTCATACTCAACAAGATGTCTGGCCATGTTGAGTCTCTCTCCAGTGGAGTGGGTTGGGCAATGATGGACAAAGATAGACGAGCAGACAGCAGTTAGAGACCATGTCAGGCTGTCGTGGACATGAGAATGAATGACATTGCTAAGAAGAGGAACAGATTATAGAGAAGTCACAAGGGGAGAAGGGGTTGGAAAATGTTTTCAAACACAGATCGAGGAGAAATCTGGTAGAGGAGAGGTTGAACTTGTAATAAAAAAAAGAGAAAAGACCACTTGTAGTTTCCTCAGAAAAACTCAGTACCTGCTATCTTACTGGTAACACCTTATCAAATGCTATTTCAGTTAGAAATACTTCAGGTCACAAATCCTTTAGAAACTATCCTATACATATTTTAGTAGTAGAATAACATAGGCCAAAGTTATGCATTGCATCATTGTTTGTAATGTCAAGAGATGGTTGAATATTAGTGTTTATCCCAATGTGTACTGGCAACATGCATTATAGTACATCATCCACTCAGTGGACCGCTTTGTAGGAAACAACATCCTGATAGAAGTTTTTTCCCCAGATATTGTCAACTGAGTATAAGGAAGATATAATGAAACATTATACAACTCTTTATGTATTAAAATGTAGAGTGAAGGGAAAATAGATATTCACATTTGCTTGTATACACATAAAAAGACACTCTGGAATGATACCTGGGAAATCAACCACAGTGGCTGACTTTGAAGACAGGGAATCCTAGACAGAATACAATATAAAGTATTTAATATTTCTAGGTTCTTGAACCTTCTACACATATTATCAACTTCTCAGAAATGTGGACATTAAATTCTTTATAAACTTCTAAAGATTAAAAGTTACAGCACAATTTCTACCAACTAAATGAAATTCAAATTTGTTTTACCAGAAAGATTATCCAGCTTCTCTAAAATGTCTAGTCATGAGAATTTTCTGGTGGCTTTTGCTTATTTTCTTTCATTTTGGAAGCAGTTTTCTGATTCATAATCCTTTGTGTTCTTCCTTTCAAAGAACATCTACCACTGCTAATTTTATGAGTTAAGCTTGATCTAATTTTCTAACCTTTTTTTCCCATTTTTCCCTATGAAAAGGCTCTGTACATTCATTATCTGTTGAGACAATACTTAGATAATTTATATGGCTAGGAGGACAATTATTTGCCTTAAGACTTGCATTCTTTCTCTGCATCTGACATATTATTAATGCCAGTAAGATATTGTATAAAACCGTTGACTTTATTATAATAAGAAATATTCGTCAGGAGACCATATCTTAAGACTGATTGTAAAACCAGCAACCATGTTGACAGTGAGGAGATGTGACACGTGAGGGGATATTTCATGTGGGAGAGAGGAGAGCTCTTTTCAGAGGTTTAAAGGGTGTTTAAAAGTATGTAGAACTAGGCCCATTGAATGGACCCTTTAGGAGTCACTCCCCAAGGATACATAGGACAGAGTCCTGAGAATCTCAAGTGCTGCACAATGTGGTGCTCTGGAGTGGTGGCTGTGGACCCCTATGTAGATCAGCAGAGAAGATAGTTGCAGCCTTATGCCTGTACAAGTCTGTACAAGGCGATCTGGCCTTCAGAAAATTTTTTTTTTTTTTTTTCGATACGCTGGCCTCTCACTGCTGTGGCCTCTCCCGTTGCGGATCACAGGCTCTGGATGCGCAGGCTCCGCAGCCATGGCTTACGGCCCAGCCGCTCTGCGGCATGTGAGATCTTCCCGGGCCGGGGCACGAACCCGTGTATCCTGTATCGGCAGGCGGACTCTCAACCACTGCGCCACCAGAGAAGCCCCTAGGAGGGAAAAAAAATATCGACTAAATGGCATACGGTCTCAGCTCTAATAATAAGATATTTTCTTGAATCAATTTCTTTTTCCTCTCAACTTCTCAAACCCAGAGTAGTTATTCTGCATGAGACCATTCTCTTTTAATTCCATTCTTCAGTCTCAAATTTTGCAGCTTTACTTCTGTAAGTACCTGTCCATCTTTATTCTTTAGATAAGATAAGCAAGAGGGTCATTTTCTTATCAGACTTTAAAGGAAAAAACATATCTTTACAATTAGACTTTCTAAGCTTCTAAATTTATTTCATGTTCCCACAGTAGTATCTTTAATCCTGAGTTTGTGGCATTTTTACCTACTTCAGAGATGACTCTGAGGAGTGAATTGGTGGTGAGACTTAACAGACCACTGGGAAATTGAACTCTTGGCAGTTAGATCTCCGTTTATAGAAGTGTTAAAAATCAATGGAAAAATCAGCATACAGTCCAGGCTTACAGGGGTGACAGCCGTGAGAAGGCGATCTATGGATGACAGAAGAGATCGGCCTTCTGACAAGCAGTTGCATTTCATTGTGAGGCAAAGAGAAAGTGCCTGCAGATACAGAGATGCCATCGGCAGGAAGCAGGAAATCGTCACACACATCTGTCATCGACAAAACTGTCAGAAGTCAGTCATTACCTGGCCTTATTTGTGCTTCCTGTTTCTCCACTCCCTTGTGCTTCGAGACTGCTCTGTTGAGTTGATGTTCTCCTCTGTGCTTTTTCTAAATCCCCTTCTGGGCCAGCAGGATGTAGGTAGCATAGGTGCAGTGTGGCGGATCTGCTTCGTATAACACATCTGACAGCCTTGAAGCTGGGACAGTACGTGTGCTGACCGTCGACCTGCCTTCCCACAGATGTGGCTGAGGTGGGACCAGAGGTCTGAATGGGGAGGGTGGTAGGGGTGCCTTTGTTTTCTTTCACTTCTAGGTCATGAGATCTTAATCTGAGGGGCTTAGGGAACCCAGGGAGCCTGTGGCCTCCCTCAACTCATGTATAAAATGAATTTGTACACAGGTTTTTACTCAAATAAAATTAAATGCCCTGGATTTACCTCTTCAGAATATTTTATCACTGTTCCTAGTCTGCAGAGATCCTTGTGCACTGGAGCAGAACATAGCTGCAGTGATTTCAACACATTTCCATTATGAACAGTACCTAGTAAAGTAAGCTTTCAGAATCAAGAGCGACTGGTGGCTGAAAAGATTTAAAAACATTCTATGAAGTTTCTAGAATCAGGAGTGTTTGATCTGCACTCTACTGGAACATTTTAATGTCTAATACTTTGTTTTCCACTTGTGAGCAGCTAAGTCAAGTTTTTTTCCCCCAGACAAGAAAACCTAAATATATAAAGTCTATGTGTCTGGCCAGGGTCAAAGCACAAACTACTTTAGGGATGGTCACAGGCAGACTTTTGTCATTACCACAAATTAAAGTGGCAAAGAGTATTTATGACACAAAACCCTAAACGCATTTCATTATTGGATAATCTCGATCTACAGAGAGGCAAAGTCTCTTCCTGTGGTTATTTGTAAATACTTCATACAGATCTATTTAAATGGCTTTGTGTTCTTCTAAGATTACTCTCCCGTGACAATGGCCAGGACTTAATGCATTTATGCACCAAACTATTTAGGTTCCTGCCCAAGTGTGGTAAACTGGTTAAAAACAAGAATAACAAACCAAACCAGTGAACTGTTTTTTGAACTGGCTGAAGGTGCTACCTACTGTCCAGTCTGTAGAAATGAGCCGGGATTGTAACCTGAGCCTTATCTACTAAGAGCCACACGAACTAGGATATGAAGGTGAATTAGACTCAAGTCTAATTATACTTTCTAATTATACTCTATTTATAATGAGTTATTTAAATAGTTATATTTATACTCTCTCCCCATAATTCCCAGTCTCAGGTTACAGAAATTAAAACATTAGACAATTATTTTAAATTGTGGCAGATGTAGGAAACAGTATCAGGCTATCATGTGCTTTCTGTAGATCCAGATTATCCAGTACCAAAACGCCTTTAGGGTTCTGCATCAAACATGCTCTTTGCCATTTCAACTCCTAGTGATGTCGGAAGCCCAGAGCCCCCTGAGTAGCGGCTCCTGCTGTGGACTCGACTGTATTTACTTTACACTGTGTTGAACAGACGACAGAAAGACAAAAAGCTCTAAAAAGTAGGAATATTTCAGGTACACAAAAATAGTATTTTAAAATATTGATTTGGGTGTTTTGTTTTTAATGGACCAATCTATGATAGAACAGGCCCAGACGAGTTTTGAGAATAAAATGTATATTTTATTCTCCGGAGAGATAGTGGCAGCCAAGTTAACTAAAACATGTGCTTTCTAGGAACCTGACCTAAATTCTCACTTTGTTTAGACAAATAACTGATTTCCAAGCTGGCTGAAACCCAGCGAGTGCTCAAGGAATGTTCTAGTGACTACTGTGCAGTGAGGGTTTCATTATTTGTGCTTCGAGTGTGTTCTGTCTTTAATCCTTAAATAAAAACTCATTCTCTTCCACATAACTTACTATTTGACTTGACTCTAGGCTGTATGACAAGACATTTCTATGTAATCACAAGAAAAGTTGTGCGTGTGCACGTGTGTTTTTAAATACAGTGTACACTCTTGTTCAAGATCATCTTGAGTTGCCAGTACACACACAAAAAAAACTGACTACTTCAGAGTAAAAGTACAATTTCTCGTTCACCCGTATCAAGGTTTCACCCGTATCAAGGTTCATTTATATATATTCTTCCAACTTAAAAAAAAAAAAAAACATTTTCAAATATATTTTTATTTACTCACTGATAATAGAGTTTCATTTTTACTTGTCTTAAATACTCTGTGTTGCCTTGCAGCTTGCTTTTGTCAGATGACAGCATGACTTTGAGGTGTCACCATTTCCTGTTTTGGGGTTTTCCACTGCTATTTGAGAACATTGCAGAAAGCTTTCCACAGAACGACATAATACTGCTTTAAGCGTATCCAGGTTCATATTTCCTTTATATCTCTCACCTTCATGCTAATAACAATATGTATAATTAAACGTTTCTAAATTTTTAGAGATAATTTTCTTTAAAGTGAATATAAAGCCCAGTCACCAAGCAGTTTCTGTGGTGTCTTTTCTTATTCTAGTCTCGTCTTGAATTCCTTAAAACTTTGAGGCAAAATCTTCATTGTAAACTTTCGGTTAAACTGTAGGCTGTCTCTAGCGCAGCTAATTCCATTACTGACATAGGTGGTAATAAACCGGTTTCATATTAATCCTACTAAAAATATCTAGCACATTAATGACAAAAACAAAGTTATTACAAGTCAGTTCATAACATGAGGTTTTGGAAGTCAGCAGAAGCCGAGAGCTGCCTGTCCGTGTGTAGGGGCTGAGGAGTCTCATCATCTCCCTTCTCCACCATGAAGGGCTGAGAGGGGCTCTGACTCAGCAGGGATGCCGAGAGAAAAACCCCCTAGCCAATTCAGCGCCCCTACACTTGACTTTTCGATGCTCGGTACTGTCCAGATGCTCACATGAGGCCACCTCAGCTGACACACTGAGAATTCAGTCCCATTTGTCTTCTCTCCGCCCCACCAGCACACTGGCTGTGTCATGAAGCTCTTTAGGGAGAGTTATAGCCTGATGGCCAGGAGAGGACACAGGGGCAGCTGGTCTACATTGTTTCCGAGCAAGGCGGCAACACTTGTTTGTTTGCTGGGTTCTCTTTTCTGCATGTGCTGAATTTATTCAGCATAATCACAGGGGCGTTGTCGTCATGCTGTCACAAACACACACAAACACAGATATTGCACCACATCCATGTGGAGCCCAAGTGCATTCTTTCTGAGGCTTATTTATATGCTTTTACGTGCCACAGCCCATCTTTTTAATAATACATGTTTCAATGCCAGTAGCTGTGTTGGCTTTCTCAGCATCATCTTCAGACATCTTCACGACTGCAGCACCCAGAGCAAGCTGTTTTCCCTCTGCCTCAATTGCAACAATCTTATCTGCTTCAGCGGAGCAAAGCTTAGCTCCTGGAGAAGCTAAGCATAGACACGTGTTATCAACTCCTCTGAGTACAAATTTGATGGCTCCTTTATCCACCTGCTGGTGTGGAGAAAGGGTCTTTTTTATCTATTTCTGTGTGGAATAGCCTTCGGATTGGATAAAAAGACCCTCTCTTTTTCTAAATAGAGTAACTCTCTAGTACTGTAAAGATTTGCATCTGTTCATAGCCTCCCACCCTTTAACTGCTTCCTTCTAAGGCACGATTGGATGAAGCCGTGGTTCAATATCTGGGAATGGTTCTTCTTGTTCTTAATACCCTTAATAGCAGGTTTTCAACTGGATGTAACTGAACACATTTTCTTTTTAATCAAATATCTTGAACATGATTCAAGGTGAAGTGGTGATGATAGGAAAGGGCCAGGAATGGCGAAAAATAGACTTAGCAAGGATCCCTCAGGGCCACTACATCTGGAAGGCCAAAGGGACGGTGGCGGCTGGGATCATTACCTACAAGTGACGCATCAGGCCGCACTTTTCCGGCTCTAGGGAAATCTCACTCCTTCTGCTGCTTCAACTACCTCCTCCGACGACTCATGTGAGCACTGCAGTAATTTGGGGGCTGTTTGGGGTTACCAATTCCTCCCCAGTGCTGTTAGCTGAAAGGGCAGAAGTTGAGCAGGAAGAAGAGACCAAGCACTCATTCTCGTCGCAAGAACAGGATGGAGGGGCGGCACCTAGTCTACAGAAAGGCGGTTGGCCATTTCTGCAGGCTCACAGGGGTGAGAAGAGTGTGGACTTCAACGCTCAGGGGCATCATCCTGAATTCCACTACCAAGTTAAGGTCCGTATCATGGCCCTAACGTCCCATGAGCTAGCAGACCTCTGGTGAGTGGCTGACTAAACTCGTCTGGGACTTGGAGCCTGGCTACTTTAACTAATAAATTGTTGATGAAAATAATCAATAAACAATTTATAATAGGAATAGAAAACCATCTTATTTGAGCCAAACTGTGGACTATAGGCTGGATGACAACACCCCAGATAGCTCTGATGAACTGTCCCAGGGAAGCATGATTTTCAGCAAAGTTTTATATATTGTCAGAACAAAGAACATTAAACAAGTCAGGGATACATCCCTTTAAGGATTAAGGGGAAAAAAAAAACAAAAACAAAACAAACAAACAAAAAACAGATCAGCTCATACACAGCAAGTCAGCATGGCCTTGGCACCTGGGAAGTGAGGCTTATTATTGAAGGAGCTTCAGCATTGGCGTCCCAGGAAGGGAGGCATTTCATCTTTACTTTTAACATGGACATTTTTTACCTCTGGTCAATGCACTCTTTTCTTTAATAATCAAAGCCGAAGCACAATGTATGTTTGATAGGCCACACGCAGGCTGTTCTAGTATTGTAACACTCAAGTTAACTGCTGTATAAGCCAGACGACTTCCCCATAACTCAATATGTGAAAATGTCTTTTATCAAAATCGTGGGTCTGCGTGGGTGTTCAGCCGTTTCTGCTTTCTTTTTACCCGGAATCTCCCCTGCTTCTTTCGATGGTGACTAGCAATTACTACCCTGTCGCCTGTGAGAGTTTGCACACATGGACCATCACCTATTGCAGACACTACGGGTGCCCCACCTAGCCCGTGGAAGGGTCCTTGCTACTGCCAACTGTGGAGCAGTCTAGCTCACAAATCCCTCTCATCACTGCTTTCCCCCCAACAAAAGTCAGTTTCGCTGGAAGGGATTTTGGCAAGCAGGGTGCAAATTAGGTGTCAACCTCTGTGACAGGGCAGAGAGGGAACAGGATTGGCCAGATGGCATAGTTGAGCAGGTGTCCGGCCCCGAGGAAACCTTGGCTCAGCACATGGGGGCTCTGAAGCATATGTGGCCATCACAGGTGTTGTAAGTGCCCCTCTGCACTTGACCATTGGGTGTGGCAGCCCTGAGAGGGACCCATGCATGAGTGAGGCTGCCTGAGGGGATCTTGGCTGGAAGTTGCCTGTTGATGGCACTCCAGCTGCTGGGCAGTGAGTTTTTTCTGGGCCAGAGATGTGGGTGACACATCCGTGTGCACCCTGAGTGGTGCCCCATATTTTAGAGATGAGTAAGTGGGGAACATGTTAGAGATATTTGTCTTGTCATCTTCACCCTGCTGCACCACCTAACATGCAACAGTACCTGATTCTGGTGGTAAACAGTCATGATGATTAAATTTCTTGACCTGCATTTTGAATTATTACTGTAAAATAGATTGTTTCCTAATATTTACCAGATATTCTGGTAGCAAAGTCTCACTACTATCAGTAAAATTAGTTTAGGATCATTGTGCGTTGTTACCCTGGAGGCTATTGAAATAATGAAGATTCTATTTTCTCACATTGTATAATCTAAGTAGATACACGCTGTTGATGCAGGCACACAGAGGGGCAGATCTGGGGGAATATATTAAACAAACGTGACATTAAACACACTTTAGGTAAAGGCATATTGGGGCCTTGGGCCAAATACCACTAAGGGATGGAGGACTTCGAATCAGCTCTGCACAGAAGCATCCAAAAATAGCCTGAAGATACTACACAATGAAGCTTATTCTTTAGTTTATCATAATTCCATCACTGGGCAAGTCTTGGTGAGTTATTTCTTTTTGTTGTTTTTGTAGTTGTTGTTTTGGTTCTCCTTGCAATCTACTGGTGCCACTTGAGAAATAATTTTCAGCTGGGGCAATTTTTCCTCAATCCCCCATCCCCAGAGGACAAGTGGGTGCATCCGGAGACATTTTGAGTTGTCACGCCTGAGGAGACGCTAGTGGGTAGAGGCCAGTTGTGCTGCTTAACATCGCAGAACTCACAGGACAGCTCCCACAGCAAAAAGTTATCCATCTCAGAATGTCTTTAATCCCCATGTTAGAAATCTTGCCCCAGAGCAAGAGCAAATGGCTTAAACAGCACACAATGTGCATTCTGAACTTTTTGAGCAGACTATTGGACTAAAACCTTTATACAAGTACAGAATACGTTTGTTTAGGTTAGTGGCACTGTGGAAACTCTTGTTGAAAGTCACCCCCACGTGTACCTCTGTACCTCTCATGATCTTTCAGTGTAGTTGAGCTTTAACGACCTGACAGAAGACTGGAACACCTTTGGTCTTTCCCACTTGGTCTATGCAAAACTCTAGGAGAAGCTAAAAGGATCATATTATCGGGGGGAAAAGAACATGCAGATGAAGAAAGCTGTGAGAGCTTTAGTGCCCCCTGCAGAGAGTGAGGTCTCTGGAGCTCAGCTGCAGTCACAAGCTGTGTGAATCAGCTTAGGAGTAGATGCTTGTGCAGTTTAGCCTCCTTGTCCCCAATAAATGTTCATTCAATGCCTGCTACATGCCAGACACAGAAATGTCACAGCCCTGTCTCAAGTAGCACGGCTGTAAGCCTGGACACTCAGGACGTGGTATAGGTTCTGTGATAGACACCAGAAGCAGCCTCAGTTGAGGAGAGCACAGAGTACAGACTAGTCACTGCAGAGGCTCTAATTTGTAAACCTTGCAGCTACAAGGGTCCTGCTCACGTGTGAAGCCAAAGAAGTGCCCGATGAATGGCTGATATCCATACACTGAATTTCCCAAGAAAAGCTGCCCGTCTGGGGGGCTGAGAGGCCAGCCCCGTGGAGGACGTGGTAGAGCTGCCACCACAGCTGCCTGCATAAGTTCTCAACTGCCTGGTCCCACCACCCACAGTAGGCCAGCTTCCTCACCTCACCTCTCACTTCGTTCATCTTTTGGGCTGAAGGAAAACATGTCTCCATTTGACTTTTCTCTGGCATTTCTCATTTGTCTGGATGGTTAAACAATAACATTTTAAAAGGAGTCGGACAATTTTGACCATATTAGGTATTTTGCAGGTGTTTCTACCTTTAGCCCCTGTTTACTCTGCCATATGGAATAAAATGACAGCTAATAAACTTCCCAGTGACCAATCTTTGCAAATCTGAGTAGAAATTTGAAAACTCTAAAGCTGTAGTAAATTGAGTGTATGAGAATAGGCTCAATGAAGTTCTGAATATATTTAGTCATGCCAATCTTATCAGAGGAGTTTTTTTCTTATTGTACTTTTGGGCTATATCTTAAAACAACGCACAGCCTGTGCTTAGGTGGCAAGCCTTATCAACCTCCAATCGGTGCTACCATGCACACCCGGGAAAAGTCAGAGGCGCCTTTAGCTGTCCTGCACATCCGACCACCTGGCGAGGGGAGACTAACAGCAGGCAAAGTCTCCAGTGACAGCAGGTAGCCAGTTATCACAGCTCTGAAAGGAGGAAGATGGGGCAAGGACAGCTCGCTGGCTTCAGGGAAGTTGCTTATGACTGGCTGTGGGCCCCAGCCAGGCTGATAGCAGGCCTGAAAGCCGCAAGGAAGGGAAAGAAAAGAGAGACAGGAGGGAGGAGAACACTGGGGGACGGGTAAATTCACCTCCAGGTGGCAAAAAACAAGAGTCACAGCAGAGACTGGGAAGGAGAGGGCTCCGGTGGGAGGAGCCAGAGAAGAAATACCTGGAGGACGCTTCCCACCCCCTCCACTCCAGACGGGGCACGCGGGGCGGGCGGCAGTGTTTGCATCCACTCCCCTCACTAAGACTGTGCGCGTCAAGCTGGTCTTGAGAATACACCTCATCCTTCACTGTGACTGCGGGTTGAGTCTTCTCTGCCCACCGCCCCCTCACATTTCACTTTGCCCTGAAGTCTTCATTTTTTCAGGCAGACAGTCTGGCTCAGTGGGCAGAGCTGAGCACCTAGGAGGCAAATCCTGACTCACAGGTGTAATATATATTCATATTAATAGCTTATTAATATTTATTAATTTAATTTACTATAATAAAGAATACGATATAAATATATGTACATATAATGTAAATAAAATGTCAAATATGATATACTAATACTATTTTAATATAATAACATTTATTAATATATCAATAATATACGTTCACATTAATCATACATAGGCTGATTTAGTTAGTGACATCCTTGGCAAGAAGAAAAGCGAAGACTATAGAAATCAGAAGAACTGAGAACTTTGAAGATCTCTGAGAGAACTCCATGCCCACGATGTGAATGGAGAGAAGTACGTGAAGGGCTCCTGGCAAGGGCTGCTCACAGAGCTTTTCTAGGCCCCCTGTTTACTGGGTCAAGAGTGAATCAGGGCGCCCCAGGTGTCTGGATAAAAGCAGGAGCCTAGGGTCCAGGGGCCAGACCCCTGGACATTGCCTGTCCTTCTTTCACCACATTGCCGTGGCCCAGCCTGCCCACACATCACCTCCTCACTTACACTCCTGTGAACAAACATTACCACTTCTACACAATGAAGTGTGTGTGTTGCAGAAGAATTGGCACCTACCAAATAGCGACAAACATCTTGAAAGTACGGAGAGAGGGAGAAGGAGAGATAGATGGACACATACATAAGCATGCCACAGTTTTAAACTATAATGTAAAATTTATGATAATAGAAAGTAATGTTAAAACTCTTTAGCCTCTGGCTTCCCTGGTGATGCAGTGGTTGAGAGTCCGCCTGCTGATGCAGGGGACACGGGTTCGTGCCCCGGTCCTGGAAGACCTCACGTGCCGCGGAGCGGCTGGGCCCATGAGCCATGGCCGCTGAGCCTGCGTGTCCGAAGCCTGTGCTCCGCAACGGGAGAGGCCACAACAGTGAGAGGCCTGCTTACCGCAAATAAAATAAAATAAAATAAAATAAAATAAAATAAAATAAAACAACTCTGTAGCTCTCAGCTTTTATTTTTACCAATGCTTCATTAAACAATTTATCAGTCATCTAAGTACAGTAGACTCTCAATCATAAAATGAGATTTTAATTTTGAATTACTGTAGTTTTCTACATTACCAGAATGTACCTTCAAGTCATCCAATGTCTTCTTAACCAAAGCACACATTTGTTGCATATTCAAAGACACGGTCAGAATGTTCCCAGGAGGTTAGGGAGGAGTTTCCTGGAACATTGTCTGCCCTTCCCCTATTGCGAGAAATAAGAGTGCTTATTAGCTTTGAGAGAGCTTGGTGAACTGATTCAGCTCCTACATGCAGAAATTGTTTGTTGACCACCATTCTCCAGTAGGTTCAGCCTCCACTTGAATGTGCCGTAAATCCCGAGCCACTAAGCAGGGCAAGAGCCTCGCTGTCCCATTACCTCCTCTGCTTCCACCCACCAGAGTCATGGGCCCACAGGATGCAGAATGGACTGGACTCTCTAGGCCGCTCGTCTCCTCCTACCCTTCCCCACTCACAGGTCCAGAGAAACCAAGCTCCTTGCAATGATTTAAGGAGAAAGGAGATCCAGCAACAGTGCCAGAAGAGGCACATGGGAGGGGCCCCTTCAGTCCCAGAGGACCGTGGACTTGTCATGTAAGTTTGGGTGGATCATGGTAGATGGAAGAGACTCAGGACCTGACACCTATGGGGCTGCACATGCTGTACAGACTCAGAAATCGTCTGTGGGCTGTGCGAGCTGAGGAACGGGAGGCGGCGGTCTTGGGTGGACTAGAGGTAGAGGGGAGGGTTTTCCCTGTTGCAAAACACAGGCTGTGGTCTTTCAGGTCTGGAAATATTGACAGCTCAGCACTTAATGGAGGGCGTTGGTTGGAGAAGTCCTGGTAGTAGAGTTTCTTAGGGAGGTGAGAGGAGATTCTGGGAGGATGCAAAACACCTCTGAGAGCCTTAGACCACACACCAAGCCTTCTGACCCCTGTGGTGGAAGGTAGCAATTTCTTATATTTAAAGCTCTCCCTGGTCAGGAGAGCCGATTTACAAGGGCCTGAACAGTGAGGAACACAGGTGGGTGTTGCTAACGATGAGCAGGGTCCCTGAGCAGAGGACAGACTAGGGTTCCCGAGCAGCCAGAACACAAGCTATTGAGTCAGCAAGACAGTCATGAAGGGGGTGAGGCAGACATCATGCTGGAACTCACAGCAATCTTTGCCCTTGAATAAGCCCCCACAGGAGAGTGAAGTGTTGGAAGAGGAAAGGGAAGATGGAGGACTGTGTGGGGCAGGCACACAGGTGAGCTTGCATGGAACACGTAGCACATCTTAGCTCCTTGGAGGATTTTTATTGAGAAAATAAGGACAGGTACATGAGGCAGCCCTGAAATATAGATGGTCTAGAAAGTCATTTACTATTTTCTTGTCAAGCTTTACCTCTTCCGGGTGGAAAGAGAAAAAGAGAAAGAAAGGCAGGAAGGAAGAAAAGAATGACAAGAGGTGTCCCTAAGTGTTCACTGGTTCTCTTCCATAGGGGCCTGGTAGGGACCTCAGCAGAATATGCCCTCAGGAGACCAGCACTGTACCTCATTGGGTCCTTGGGTGACTGCAGGTCTCAGGGCACTGCTTCCTTGTCCCAAGCACAACAACTTGCCTGGGGGCAGCTTCCCTCTTCACTAGAGTCTCTCCGTGTCTGGAGTTCAATTTGCTACAATGAGGGACATTCATAGTGGGGTCATAGTCATGTTGGATGACGTTGATGTTTCCAAGGAAGGGCAGCATGGCTGGGCTTGTGTCCTCTGGGCCGACTGGCAGCTCAAGGTGATGGGGTAAGTTGGAACCAGGCAGGAAAGCGGTACCTAATGTTAGTCAAATGTAGACTTTTAAATGGTTAAAAAGGAAAATATATATTTTTTACAATAAAAAAAAAAACAAACTCCAGAAACCCTGGTGGCATGTGAATGTACATAAAATCTTATGGCTTAAAAAGAAAAATTCTTAGGCCAAATGAAGGAGTACATTGCTGGTACATTCTAAAACATGAGCCTTAAAAGCATGATAATCAGTATAAGAAGCCAGACATAAAGGGCACATATTGTATGATTCCAGTCACATGAAATATTGAGAATAGGCATATCCATAGAGACAGAAAGCAGATATGTGGTGGCCACGGCCTGAGCATAGGTGGAATAGAAGAGACTAATGGGGATGGGGTTTCTTTTTGAGGTGATTAAATGTTCTGGTATTAGTACCGATGGTTGCACAACTTTGTGAATAGATTATAAATCACTAAATTCTACACTTTTCAAAGGGTGAATTTTATGGTATGTGAATTATGTCTCAACTTAAAAAATGGTGATTAATAAATGTGATTTTTAAAATAACATGGGGAATATTATCATGACTTTTATTTGCTTCCTGCCATCCTAAGCTCTGTAGATATGAAAAAAAAATACCCACCACAAATGAGAACAAGCACTATTTACTCAGAACTTGTCTAAAGAGCACGGGAGTCCGCCAGCACCACTCACATCAGGCTGAAACTCAGGACACATAAGAGTGGGGATACTTTCTGGAGGCAAAGAAAGGAAGGCATGCCCTCCTGTGAACTTATGATGTGGGGAGGCTTGAGACAAGCTGATAGGAAGAGGGGCGTCCGAAGTGATTACTTAAGGGAACATATTTGGCTTTCCCCACATTTGGTTCTACATGGAAAGGACTGAAAATGACGAAGCTGTGAGTCACTGACCAAGTCCTAACACTTGGGGCCTATTGCTGCAGACGTTGGAGTCTGGTTTTCCAGATTGGTGGTGCAGGGCCTTGTGGCTGGAGGGAGAGGTTCCCATGTTTCCAGGTGGATTGAGAATATTCTGTATCCCAAAACCCTCCTTCATCATCTTCAATCAATCAGATACCCTGTGGATAGAGAAACTTGAATCAATGTTTTTAAAATTAACTGCAAACAATTGTAATTGACTAATGTACAATATAATGACATACTAAAAGTCAAATATCAATAGAAGAATCAAACAGAATTTTATAAATTCCTTCCAAGAATTGAATATGTTCAATTAAAATCATACGCTCCTGAATTTCAGTATTTGCTAGTACCTATTTGCGTGAAAATAATTTTCAAATGTGAAATATGTAAACCATGCAAAATCTCCTTATAAGTCAGCATTAACAACTGAAATTTTGATGATAGGAATCTGTAATAAGCTAAATGGCATCCCCTTTGCAAAACAATTCCATTTTTCACATTAGCAGACTTATATCACAAAAAATTGTACTAAATATATTTTAAATTTCATAGATAAACATTTTGTGAAAAAAACTGGAAACAATAGTAATTATTACAGTACTGTCGATTTACTGTAAATCTTAGGATTTCTTATTTCACGAATGTTCACATTGTAGTGGATCTCATAACAAAAAGAGTTTCAATTCATCAAATTTTCTTCCTGCCCCAATACCGAGATCTGGCCATCTGGATGACCTTGCCGCTACAGACGCCAAGTGACGTGCAAGTGGTGTGAACCTCAACAGGAAGTATCCAGATCGCACACGGGCGAAGGCGCACCGCCACACCCCTGACACCCTGCCTTGACCCAAGCCACCATCAGTCCCATTTCTCGCCCTGGGGTTTCCTCCCCTGCGCCCGCGCCTCTGTAGGCTGTTCACTCTGCAGGGCTTCTTCAGAGAAGCTACCGACAACCGCGCCCACCCAGGAGCGCGGCCAGTCTGTGTGTCCTCCCAACCATCACGGATGCCCCGGCCGGTTCCTGTTTTCCAAATAGAAACAACTAGGACTTGCGGCCACCGAAGCCTAGGAGGAACTGCCGCCCCTCCACGAGCGCCCTACACCTTGCCCTCGACAGTCCGCGGTGAGGGGACCTGAACAGGTTAGAAACGCAAGCGCCACGCTGACGAGGCGACCAAGGAGTGGGGACGGGAGCTCCCTGCGTAGACGCCCGTTCAATCTGCCAGGTGGATCCACTCTTGACACGCATCCCGTGCCCCTGCCTCGGGGCAAGAACCACCCCCGTGACCGACTCGCCTGGAACCCGGAGAAAGTGAACTGGTCTCCGTTGAGCAGCCCGACCGCATTGACTTCACCGGGATGTAACCGGACCCCCAAGGTGGCGAGGACGCACCGACGGAACTTGATACACGGAGTACGACGTCGGGCACGGACATCCTCTCCTTTTTGCGCGTAGCCGGACAGGAGGTCTCCACGGGCCAAGGGACATCAGGGAGTGCTGGTCGACCGGCGCAGACCTCCCCGAAAAACCTTCAAGAGAGCTTAGTGTCGGCCCTGCAACACACTTCCCTCCACATTCAATCTCCGGTAAGAGCAGGACGCGCCCACCACTCCGCACCCCCGGGATGCTCGCCGCCAGCGTCGCCGGCCTCCCTGAACTCTGGCCCGCCCCTGGCGGGCGAGTCACATCCCTCACGAAGGTCGCCAAAGCTCAGGAGGGAAGGGACAATATAAAAGCGTCCGCCAGGTGGCTCCCGACAACGGGCTCGAGCGTCAGCGAGATGGATTCTGATCGCTGGCCGGCGAGGGATCTGCTCCGACCTCCCAAACGCTCGAGTTCTTCTCGGGGCGTCCGTCTAGGGGCTACCTGCCGGTTAGGCTCGGCCTGGCACGACGCGACCCCAGCAGTGGACGGGGCTGGGAAGATTTGGGAAGGAGGCTGCCGCGAAGGAGATGCGCTCCTCACGCTAATGTGGAGAATTCTGCAGTCAGAACCCTGACTCTGAAGACTTGGGTTCCCTTAGTGCCCAGCCTCTTACCTCCTTATCAGGAGACCTTAGCAATTCACTTGGTTACTCCAATTATCTCTGCCCACCCTACACCTGTGCAGCTTTCCTCTCCATGAGCCTAGAGCTGCTTTCCCAAAGAAGACAACCCCATGCCATTGCAGGTAGGAGCCAAGGAGACAACTGAACATTTGCATCTGGACCTATTAGAGAAATTTTATGTATCCAACGCAGGAAGATACAAGACTGAGAGGGTCTTATAACTTTAGCACCACATGCCCATGGCTTTCATGCAACAGTGACGCACATTCGGCAAGTCCAGGGGTGTCAGGAAGAAGACACACACACACGCACATCCCCCAGTCTAATAGGAACCCTTACCAGGGTTGGCAATGGTGGGATCAGAAAGCCCATTGTTCCCACTTCTGGGGTTCCCTGGGCTAGAATCCCAGCTCATTCAGGCAGATCCCGGTTGTTTTACTGATGGATCTGTGTGGGAGTGAGGTCTTGGGGCTCCCCAGGCCGTCATTTGCTGCCCAGTGCTCTACATTTTGCTGTGTGCTATGCCCCTTCTCCTCCATACACAGTCACAATTAAGAAAATAAGAACCTGCAGACATTGCATTCAACTTTCTAATTTGAATGAAGGTTAAGAACACAAAGGAACAGGGTTATGTGAATA
The DNA here is from genome assembly GCF_000442215.2 of Lipotes vexillifer. Classification (NCBI taxonomy): domain Eukaryota; kingdom Metazoa; phylum Chordata; class Mammalia; order Artiodactyla; family Lipotidae; genus Lipotes; species Lipotes vexillifer. The sequence goes on from NW_006781068.1 coordinate 81,190, forward strand.
ACTTTGTTAAGGAACTTACGTTTATCTTTTTGAAACTATCAAAATGTTTAGGAGTAGTCTGTAGAAAGTTAACCATTTTAAAATTAGGAAAAATAAATGATTATTTCTTGCTGTCTCTCACCAAAGCTCCACTCAAGCCAGCACATATAACACAGGACTCACCTGATGAATCACCTGCTCCCCACTGGCCTAGAGATTTCTCTTCTGAGTCATTCTCTATCCCCTGTGTTTACCGCATTCCTAAGTCCACTGCAGCCAGTAACATGATGAAGGAGGACACTGAGCCCAAGGGATGACCTTTAAAAAAAAAGAGAAGGAAAACACCTCTCCCGTCTTCTGTGAGGTCACAGGCTTAATGGAGGCTGGGAGAAGTGAAAGTAAATGTTGGGAATTAGAGTGTTTCTACATTGGTCCCTGACCTGCCATATCCCTAACAGGGTGGTGAACATAACTGGCGTTAATATTTCCTGGGTGCACTTAGAAGATCCGGACACAAAGTAGAAAACTGACCATTTGGCAAAAGATGGATCAATACAGCAATCAAAATAAGTTTTGTTTTTTTTTTTTCTCACGTGTTGTTTCATTATCAGGAACTCTGCCACCATCTGCACTCCTCTGCATCCTTATGCAGGGAGAATCCGGAAATGAGGCAGATAAATCTGAGGAAAGAGAAAGCAGTCATGTGAACCCAGCCTTTCAAAGTATTATTAGATACACCAGGCATGAATCCCCAACCACTCAGATGGGAGTGATCCCTGCCACCTTATCCACAGGCATGCCCAGACAAAAGGAACGCTTTTTCTTCCCATGGTCAAGAACAAGGCTGCAGTGTCTACTCGACATGTAGCGAGTATAGAATATCCCCATATTGCAGAAAACAATGCAAATTATGTGGTGTTATACTTTGATTCGACTTACTGTTCAGTTATTATTTTATTAATATTCAGTTCCTAGGATTAACACTAATTCCCAGGTAACCCTTACCATGGTGTCCTGGAGAGTCCTGTCTCCACAGCAAGGACACCTCTGCAAAATTGTTATTTAATAATTCTTGGTGAAAGACACCGTCATTTGTTCTCCAACACCCATTACAGGCCTTTAGCACCCCACCGTCCCTGTTGTGCCCCTCGCCCTCCCGGATGCCCTTGCCCTCATTCACCTTGGTTCCTCCCCATGTGGGAATTAGTAACATCAGAGCCTCAACCCTAGCTCTGCCCTCCATGGCCTTGGACATGAGGCCAGGAGATTTTCTATCAATTTAATGGAGGATGGAACAATCTGAGGACACATGTCATTTGACATTACATATTAAACACTAACATGGGCTTCAATGAAAAGGTAATTGATTAAACATAGCTCATGGATATAGTATTTGAAACATAAAGAACACCTAAAACTTAATCAGAAAGCTATGACCAGTGAGGGTTTACCAGATAGAAAATCTGTGTGAATTCCGCAAAGTAACATTACCTGTGAATGTAACTAACATGGGGAGATTTTCAATGAAGACCATCACTGAGGAAGCCGCCTAGAAGTCACATGTAGAGAAATGACTGAATGAGTATTATGTAATTTTTAACAGCCTCTCTTTCCTTGTCAATAGCAGGGATTTCATGCTGGAGAAGAGCCCAGTGAATGCAATGAATATGAGGACATGTCACATACAACCACCTTAACTCCACGCGTGTTACACTTTCAGCCCAAATGGGAGAGACTTCAGCCATTATTCATCACTGAATTAACATAAGCTAATTATACTAGAGGGAAAACATGCAGATCTCAGAATGTGGAAGGTTTTTAGTAACCCTCCACCCTCAGACAACATGAGAGAGTGCACCCTGGAGTGACTCTTGCAAATGTCCTGAACGTGGGAAATAATTCAGCTGAAGCCTCGCATTTATACACCGACAGCTCACACTGGAGAAGACGAACATTTTAAAGGTAAGGCAGCCAGAGAGCTGAGTTTTATTCACACCAATAAACTCACATGGAGAGAAGTCGTATGTTTGGAATGACTATGGAAGAGTTTTCAGTGACCATCCAACCCTTCAATATCATGAGCACATTCACCCAGGACAGAAACCACAATGAATATTTATGTGAGAAAGCACTTAGTCAAAGCCATAACTTTAGTCATGGGGGAGAATTCACACTGATGAGAAACGCTACCAATGCGATGGATGTAGAAAAAGCCTTTAAACGCAGCTCTCACGCTTATACACACTAGAAAACTCACAGGAGAGACACCCTATGTCTGGAATCCATGTGGTGCAGCCTTTACCCAGAGCTCCTACTTTTATAAACACCAGAGAATTTATATCGAGTAGAAACCCTGTGTCTGTATTAAGTGATATTGAGCCTTCAGCCAGAAATTAACCCTTTTAAATCACCAGAAAAGTCATGTGGAGAGAAACTCTGACCCTGTAATCATGGTGTAAGGGTCTTCAGTTGGAGCTCCAGCCTCAGAATACACAGAGAACTAAGAGTGGGCTGCATCCCTGACACAGTAGAGAAGACAGCCCAAAGTTTACTATGAGGAGAGCCCTCTCGGGTACACAATTTAATCACTGATGTAGAAGAAATCGGATGAAATGAATACTAGAGTTCCATTAGTCATGGAGTCTTTAGACATGAGAGGGTTCACACTGAAATAAACACTTTCAGTGTAATGAAGGAAGGACATTCTTCAGTGATTCCTTATTCCTGACTGAACAAGAAAGTGCTCACACTGAGTAGTTGCCAACTCTAAAGACAATGTGGAAAATCTTTCACTTGCTATTCACATCAGAAAACTCACAGTGGGAAAATAGTCTATAAAGAATATTTTAGCATGCAACTGAGTCAATAATTAAGTCCTTCAGCAATTCTCTTATTATTAAATATACAATATAAAGATGTTGACGGTGAAGGGTTTTGAGAAGTGGTGAAAGCAATATTCAGCATTAAGTAAGAAGAAACTAAGCAAACCTGCTTCAGTAGATCAGTATTTGCAAATATGTAAGCACTACTGAGTGGGTATGTGTCATTTCAAATCATGAAATATTGTGATAAGTAAGAATGGGCCCATTTTCTGTTAATACCCTGTCACCGTTGATCAGTTAGACACTTTCTGTCTTTATAAAATTATAATCATAATTACAAAAACTGGAATCAATCAGGAAACAACGGTGAATGTTAACTGAAAATAAAAAAACATAGTGTGATGTGTGTTAACTGTTATATTATCGTCAAAATATGTGTATACACATTCAGGATGAATGGCTTCAAGGATAAATACACACATACTTTGTGATTAACCTCAGCTGCTTCAATTAATTCTATTACTTAACTTTAATTTACTATTTCCCGTATGATTTAAAAAATATACATTAATTATATATAAAGAAAGGTGAATAATTGTGGGTACATGGACAGGAAGAACTCAAGAATTCAGAGTCAGACGGTGGTTTAATCCCTACTTAGCATTTTGTAGCCAAGGGTTTCTTTGTTTTGTCCAAGAAGAACAGATAGATATCTTCAGGACTGAGAAGGTGAAAGGTCTTTGCATACATGAAAAGAGTTCTACTTTAAGAATGTATTAGAACAATGAGGGGTGCATATACTAAATCATGTATACACATGGAGATCCCTCAGAGAGCCATTGGTAAGTCTATCTTTAAAGCTTTACTCTTTGATGTAGAAAAATGATACTAAAAAAGGTTCCGGGAGAAAGATCACCATAGAGACAATGTCTATTTTGTCAGTTAAACCTTCAAGAAAGCTAGCTAGGGCTTCCCTGGTGGCGCAATTGTTGAGCGTCCGCCTGCCGATGCAGGGGACACAGGTTCGTGCCCCGGTCCGGAAAGATCTCACATGCCGCGGAGCAGCTGGGCCCGTGAGGCATGGCCGCTGAGCCTGCACATCTGAAGCCTGTGCTCCGCAACGGGAGAGGCCACAACACTGAGAGGCCCGCGTACCGCAAAAAAGAAGGCTAGCTAGGGAGAGCGTACAGGCTGCATGATGAGTTCTGGCCCTTTTTCAATTCCTTTTCTTTGTTGGCCAAAACATTCGTTTTGGCCCTGAGGTCCATTGAAGTCTAATGGGTTGAGAAATGGTATTCTAGAGCCTATAAAGCCCATCATGGGGACTTTCCTAACATTCCAGAGGTTAACACTTCACCTTCCAATGCAGGGAGTGTGGGTTCGATCCCTGGTCGGGGAGCTCAGATCTCACACGGCTCGCAGACAAAAAACCAAAACATAAAACAATAACAATATTGTAACAAATTCAATAAAAGACTTTTAAAATGGTACACATCAAACAGAAAATCTTAAAAAAATTTTTTTTAAACCCATGATGTTAGCTGCAACATTACTGTGTGTACGTGCACCTGAGTGCACTCACACACAACCATGCAAAAGAGGGACACTGTAACAACTATCTGATCATAAAGGGAAAATACGATTCAGGAATTACTAGTATAAAAGATTCATGCAGGAGAAAAATTAGCTAAATCACATTGTTCATTCATTTATAAACTTTCAGTTATTAAATATTTAATGAGAACTTCCAACATTTCAGAACTTGGATTGTTATGATGATTAAACTGTAAATAACACAACGCCTTTCTCTTCATAGAACTCTATATTCTAATGCAGGTAATTAGAATAAATTGCAAAATAAAATTTCTGACATTAAAAAAAGGACATGTTCATACATTGTACGGTTGCATAATATCACTACTAGTCTACAATAAAACGTTGGCATTTCATAAAATAAAATTGACATTTAAAACAGTCTCAGTTCTGGAACTTTGAAAAGTTATATATTTTTAGAAAAACTGGTTAGTAAAAATATTTTACAAAATTCTCAATTTTGGAAAAGCTTGTCTTCATAAATTAGAGAGAGAAAAGCTAGATCTCCTGTCTTAAGATCCAGGTTTGCTGTTCTCTATATTCCAAAATAAGTTCTTTGAAAATTGCTAGAATTCAAAACTGTATGTTTGAAAATCAGTAACGATTTTGATAAGGATAAAAATTCTGCTGTACGTGCCTCTTAAAATTCCTTTCATCATCCATTTTATTCAAAATTCAACCGGTTACCATTTTAAAGGATAACAGACAAGAGGATTGCTATCTTGCTCTTTATATTGGGCTCTTAATTTCTTTTTAATTTTTTTGATAACCCAAAGCAATCCAAAAATAACACATTATTACCATAAAATCCAGAATTCCCTGGTGTGTTCTGTAGTATATACAGTCCCAATGCGATTATATACACTATTGGTAAATTTGCATTTAAATATATTCCTAAATACAAAATAAAAATCTAAAAATGCTTTGACCAATATATTTCATTATGCAATAATGCCCTTTTAAAAAAGGAATGGCTTAACAGATGCAAGAATACCTTGAAGTTGCATAATACGTTTTTATATTTAATAAGTGAAAGTAAGGTAATAAGTGATGTTTTTGTTGTTATATATTTTTATATTCTTATGTAAATTACATATTCATTGCTTCATCAATGTGATTCTTTCCTAGCTTATTTTACTCTAGTGTGAATTATAATGCATTAACTCTTGAGAGTTTTCTATTAGAAAATGATTCTTGATGAAATTCCCCATGATGAATTAACTTTGGTAAACCCTGCCACAGTCAAGAGATGTCGGCCAACCAAAATGTAAAGTAAATACTTTTATGGCTTACAATAACCTATTTTGAGGCTCAGAAATATCTAGCAGTTTTTGCAGTTGATGCTAATTCAGGTAGGTGCTAGGTTTTAGTTAAACTAATTTGTGATTATTTCTTAGATGAAAAAAAAATCTGCAGGTGGATTCCCTTCCTCAGTGCAGGAATAATTGTGAATTAGTGTTTATTCTAACTGAGATTACTGAGAGTAATGTAGCATATTTACTTCTACCTAAAAGTTTGTTTCAAGGGAAAAAAATCGCTAAAAGTATAACTGTTTTAAAGGTATAAATCCCAGCATATGAGTTTCAAAAAAACAATTTTTCCCGCTTTTCTAGAGCAGGGGTTGTCAAACTTGTGTAAAGGACCAGAGAGTAAATATTTTAGATTCGCCATATGATGTCTGTTTTTTCTACTCAGCTCAGTCATTGTAGCCAAAAAGCAGCTATAGTAAAATCTAAATAAAGGAGTATAACTGTCTTTCAATAAAACATTATTTATAGACAAGGAAATTTGAATGCTATATAATTTTCGTGTGTTGAAAATAATCTTTTTATGAATTATTTTCAGCCATTTAAAAATATAAAAATCACTCTTAGCCTGCAGTTCCTACCAGCACAATCTGGGTGTGGAATTTGGCCAATGGGATGTAGGCTGCAATGGCCTGTTCTCTCGAGTTACAGTACAAACATCCCTCCTTAGAGACCAGCATTCCAAAACGAATTGATTGTACTAGCCCTGCACCAGAAAATATGAAAACTACAATCAAAACAAAACACAAGTTACCAAAATCTGCCCAAGATGTGAGGGGATAAATTCCTCCCCCTGGGTGTCCCCCTCTGCTCATGTATGGTCCCCTCCTGTTGGCGTCCCCGGCCACCAGCAGTGAGTGAGACTGTCCTGTCCCTGTTCTCCCTGTCTGGCAGTGCAGGGGGCCAAAGATTTCCGAGCAATAGTTACTTGCTAGGCACAGTTCCTCATGCATCAATTCACCACTAACTTCTGTGGCTCCCAGAGGGACAGAAAGCCGCCTTTCCAGCCCCATCCCTGGCTTGGTGTTCAGCCGCTAAGAGTCCAGCTTCTCTGAGGGCTAATGGCCAGCTGAAGTCTGGCAGCTGTTGTGGGTTCTCTGCACCCAGATGGGGTTGGGGCCGTGATCTGTTCTTCAGCCTCACGGCCAACACCAGCGGATGACTGACAGCTCAAGTCACCAAACATCTGATTTTGGCAGGCGACAGAACACCTTCTACAAAACATTTATAACGAACATTTCTTTCGCGCAGGATGGGAAATCTGGGCCCTTTCGCACCAGAGACAAGGATCAAAGAAGTAGCACGCGGGGTGCAGTGTGTAGTTGACCCCCGCGTTGTTGTTCCAGTGCCGGCCCTGCCCTGCGCGCAGCGTGCAGCCAGCGAAGCGGCCCGGCGCTGCGTCCTTAGGCTACAGACCGGGAAGCCGGTGGAGCCAGAAGTGGAAGCGGCCCGGTGTTCCCCAACCCGCCAGGAGAACCCCGACGGTGCCTCTGGCGTCCGTCTCTCCACGGCTCTGCCTGCAGCTCTGCCGGCAGGTCCGGGAAGGAGCGACCGCGGGGCGGGCGGAGCACACGGCAGGGCTCCGGGCTGGGGCGGAGATCGCGGCTGTGTCCATCCCCGCACGAGCTCCTGCCCCCCTCGCTGACGTTGCAGGTGCTGAACGCGTGGAGGGAGCCCTGGAGGCGGCGAGGAGAGGGGCGGGGCTGCCTACAGGCCCAGGACACGGTCCCGCTCCTCTGCTCTCAGGGGAAGCGGAAGTCATGGGAGTACCACGGGCGGTACAGTGGCTCCTCGGCCCATCGGAGGGCTTCCCACCGGCCGGACTCAGCCCCGCGGGGCCGGAACCGCACCCGCTTCCCTCCCTCGGCACACATCCCGGCACGAGGTCTCTGCCGCCGCGGCGGGAACTTGGGGTCGGAGGACGGAGAGGAGGGGCGCGATCCCAGCATATCCTCTGGTACCTGGAGGCTACCTCGTCCTCCGCAGGCAGAGGCCTGTCTCTGAGCTTTGAGGCGGGACCCAGGGCCTCAGATGCGCCGGTGCCCTGGCCCCTCACCAAGCAGAGGGCCCGGTGCTCATTTTGAAATGTATAGAATTTCCAAATTACTCTATTGTGTAACAAGAAGTAACATAGTGTTTTAGATCAGTTATATTTTAACAGCCAACCAACAAGCAAACAAACTCATCCAATAACAGTCCAATTTGTGGTCGACAAAGGCAGGGCGTGGGAAGGAGTGGGACTGGATGAAGGTGGCCCATATTGCAAGCGTCCAGCCTTAAGAGCGATGAAGTACCAGGGATGCAAGGTAGCACATGAGAAAAATGATTAACACTTTTGTCTCCTATACATAAAAGTGGTTCAGAGAATAAATTATAAAGGTTCCCATCACAAGAAAAACACATTTTTCTATTTCTGTAATTTTGTGTCTATATGAGATGATGAATGTTCACTAAATTTAGTGTGATAATCATTTCATAACATATGTAAGTCAAATCATTATACACTGTAAAGTTACACTGTGCTCTATGTCAGTTAGATCTCAGTAAAACTGGAAGAAGATAAAGAAATAAATAAAATGGTGCCCCATTGAATCTCGAATAAAATGGATGTTAAATGGAATTTTAGTGAGTATCTGCAGCAGTTTTTGTATTCTCATAAAAACCATTATTTATTTTCAAAAGTGTATTTTGTAATTGAACAGTTAATTTAAAAGTACTTATTTCATAATATTTTGAACAATTATCTTGCCTGTTAGAAATGGAAATATATCTTTATTCTTCCCAAATCCTGCAGAATAGCTTTTCAAAGGTTCAGAATTTTGTAAAATAGTTTTTAGAAACCAAACATTTTTGGCCTTCCAAAGTTCTATAATGCCACTGTTAGAAATCTCAATTTTATTTTATAAAGTGGCAACTTTTCTTTGTAAATTAGGAGCAAACATTTTGTAGTTATACAATTTGTAAACCCTTATGTATGTTTGATTTTTAATATTAGAAATTTTATATTGCAGTGTACTTGAATTGACTGCATTAGAATGTAGAGCTGTATAAAGATAGGAACATTGTATTATTTACAATTTAGTCCTCATAACAAGACAAGTTCTGAAATCCTGGAAGCTTTCAGTAAATATTTGTTAATAATTGAAAATTTGATAAATTAATGAATAAGGTAAGTTAAATGCTCTCTCTCCTGATGACACATTTATACCATTGATTCCAGACTCACATTTTCTCTTTAGGATCAGATGGATACTATATGCTCTCTCCCTTGCTTGCATGTTTGTGTGTGTGCGTGTGCATGTGCACAGACACACAAATGTTGCAGGCAACATCCCATGCTTTATAGACCCCTACAATACCATGCTTTCACCCATTAGACGTCAGTGGATTTTAGGGTTATAATGAATGTTTTTAGGTCAAGAAAGTAAAAGCCATTTATCTGAAGAGGAGCCAGACCTTATCATGCAGCCCTTACCCTCTTGAAATCTGAAAATGGAACCTTCCATGTCTGCAATGATTTATTTCATTTTATCTTACCTTATTTTATTTATTGGGGGTATAGTTGCTTTACAATGTTGTGTTTCTGGAATGATCTTCCACCTTCTCTGTCCTGAAGTATCTATCTGTTCTTGGTGGGGGAAAAAACCTTCTGGCTAAAAAAATCTGTTGCAGGAATAAACCCCTGCCTGTCTGAATTCTTGGAATTTTCATGGTCAGGTCCACAAATTCTCCAGGACTAGGATTCTTGTGAAAGATTAAATTTATTTGTAATTCAACTTTAAGTCATGAGGTTCACATTAAGTGAAAATATAAAAGGAATAGAATAATTGAAGCACCAGATATTACAGTGTTTTGAGACAGAGGGCTTCTCACCTTGTGAATTCATCAGTGTGAATAAAAGATAAGGCTCTGCTGAAATGTGTCCCACGTTTATCACATTAAGGGTTCTCTCCAGTGTGAGTTTCTGGTGTATTTAAATGTGAGGTTCCAGCTAAACTATCTTCCACGTTTATAACATATATAGGGGTTCACTTCAGGGTGAGTTTTCTCATGTCATCTAAGGTTACAGCATTGTCTACAAGCCTTCCCACATTGATGAGACCTGCATGGTTTCACTCCAGTATAAATTATCTTATGTTGATTCAATGATGAATAAAGGCTGAAGGCTCTTCCAAGTTGATTGCAACATAGGGTTTCTGTCCTGTGAGAGGTCACTCATGTGGCGTGATAGTTGAGTTCTATGTGAAATCGCCTCATATTTGATACATTCAGTGGGCTCTTCTCCAGTGTGAAGTCTCTGCTATTGATAAGGAAAGGAAAGACTGTTAAAAGTTTGCTCACCTAAAATTCATTTCTTTAGTTCTCTACACATGAATTCTGTGCTGCTCCTTCAGTGATGGTCTCCACTAACTAACCCCCCCCCCCACACACACACACCATCTTACTTATATTCACATAGAGTCTCACTTTGCTGAATTCACATAGGTTTTTCTATTTTGTAGCCTCTCACTGCCATTGATTTCTGATTAAGTTTTCGGTCTTCTTTATTTTCAAACACTATATACATGAGCTACATTTAAGCAACTGCCCTTTTGAAACTCAAGGTACAGTTTGTCTTAGGGGAAAAATGATTCCAAATGCAAACTATTCAAAAACCTCTGCTGGGCCAGCGTTTAAGTCCACTTTCAGTCAGGTGGTTGTGCTGAATTCCTCTTACCCTAAGATCATGTCTCTAATGTGGACAGCGGGGTTCATCCCCATAAACTTACTATTGACCTTCAGATAGATGGTTTCTTCCTGAAGCTGTCGTCTGTGAACATGTTTAAAATATTGATCTTTAACACAGAGAAAAGGTATGAAATGGAGGAATATACAAGTAATTGTAAACATATACTACGATATTGACAATTAGAATATATCTTTAAGAGTAAAACAAACGAAAAATAAAATGGGTGGGATGTTGGTGAGATAAAGATGAGGAAAAGCACCGAAAGGGAGGGACTGAAACAATGGCTGCTGCGTTGATGTTTAGCACCAGTAACAACAAAGCCATAGTTTCCTCTATGGCCAAGGAATATGCAGAAGGTTAGATTAATTAGATTGATAGGTTCACAGAATTGTGACACTATCGGAGGGATTTTTCTACATTGAATTCAATAAGCTTCCAGAGACTCAAAGAAACCTGCAATTGACATTACCCCAGTTCTGGATGAAGATCACAGTCACATGTCTTGAAAGTCACTGATTCCTAAAAACATGCTGGACATTCCGGTTCAGGCTGCTCCATCTCCCCAAATGTCCAGAGGTGACGGTCGAGTGTGACAGTACTGAGAAAAGGCAGCTGTGTGTATCGAAAGCTCAAACCCTGTTTGACGTCAAGTCCAATGTTCCTCTGGGATGAATTGGTGAATGCCCTTTAGGTGTATCACAGAAATGGACACACTCTGAATACAGAGTGACTTTCATGATAACGGAGCCACATGTGGGGTGGTGTGAAATAACCTGCACAGCCCACAACAGAATGTTAATTCTGAGCTGACTGACAATTAAAAAATGTGTACTTGGGGCTTCCCTGGTGAAGCAGTGGTTGAGAGTGCGTCTGCCGATGCAGGGCATACGGGTTCGTTCCCCGGTCCAGGAAGATCCCACATGCCGCGTAGCGGCTGGGCCGGTGAGCCATTGCCGCTGAGTCTACATGTCCGGAGCCTGTGCTCCGCAACGGGAGAGGCCACAGCAGTGAGAGGCCCGCGTAACGCAAAAAAAAAAAAAAAAAAAAAATGTGTCCTTGGGAATTCATAAATATCCCTGCTCCCCACTACTTTCAGTTTAATCTACAGACTTAGCACAAGCCAGGCAATATACATCTTCCACCACTTATCAGCAGAGATTACAGGCAAAGTATCCCCCAATACAAACCTCACTGTTCTCATTGTGGGAAATACATTAATAACCTCTCAAGAGAGTTGAGTGATTAAATGAGCTGACATGATATGTTTGAACATAACGAAACCCTATAAATAAAAGCTACAGGTGAATTAGTCATTAAAAAGTCAGAGAGCCTTGATTCAATGTCCACCATTTTGTGTGAATGAACACACGGTATATACAACTTGGGGTCTGCAGTTGCTGCCTACCTAACTTCGACACAGAGCATGCATTCATCACCAGATATGAGGATAGACGGGCTCAATTGCACAAGCCAGTGGTCCCGGGGCTGCCAAACTGTAAGGTGATCCCCAACTGACCTTTCCTGTGGGTTGATGTCCCTCTTTCCTGGGACCTCACCGCTTTGACTATCCTTGTCTCACCTGTAGCTTCCTCCTGTCTTCCCTGCTCACAGACTAATCGGAGACTCTCGATGGTTCAGGCCTCTCCAGGGTTTCACATATGGCCACAGTTTTCTAAGTGTTCCTCTACCTATTATATCCTCCTCATTGCACCAATTAAGGAAAAAATGCTTTCTGTAAAGTCCTTCCACTTTCTGAACAAAGGTTACCTAAACAGGGCGGAAATGGCTGGTTAGGAACAAGAATGAAAGGGAGTATTTTGTTTTGACTTTTTAGAGTTTTCAAAAGAGTCAATTGCATTCTCAGAAAACAGATTAAAAATTGGAAAAAAAAAAAAAAGCAAAATTGGCTCCACCCTCCCCTCTGGGCCAGTCCTGTTGATCGGCTTCTTCTCTTTCTCCTGCCCCCTCAACCCTGCACTGCCCTCTAGCCAGCATCTCTGACTCTGGACTTATTGAACTCACCTGTCCACACACCTCCTCCCCTGCCAGACCTTGAACTTTTGCTCTTGCTCATCCCTCCACTTGTGTCCATCACATGACAGAGCTCACTGCATCGCAGGCTCGCTTATGGAGTGAGTCACACCCCCGTCAAGTCCATGGCTGAGGGGAGAGAAATACAACCTCTCATGTACCCTCTTTACCATCACAGCCTTCATGGAGTCTGGAGCACGTCAGTGTAAATGTTGGAAAAGAGACGGTTGTTGTGTTAGCCCTTGCCCTACTCCACGATCCTCACAGAGATGCCAGACGACAGAACTAATGCTCAGAGCCTTGACTCCCACCAGGATACACTTAGAGCACTCAGTCCAAGTGGTGACACCTTTCTATCCACCGGAAACAGAGTTACCATTTCAGGAGAAAGAGCAAGTCCCTACTCACCTGGGGACACATTGCCAAGAACTCAGCTGCTAGTATTCTCTCTCAGAGACACTGTTTACTCTAAGCAGGCAAATCGAAGGAAAGAGAAGAAAGCCATGAGACTTGAATCCTATCTAAAGTTTTCAGACCTAACAATCATGAACCCCATAAACCTTTACCTGTGGGTGAAAAACCACTCATCTGCAAATGTGAAGTGGTCGATGAGAAAAGAGGAGTAATCTTGTTTCCCACGGTCAAACTAAGAAGGCTTTGGCTACTGCTTCTCATAAGGGAAATATTAGTATCCCAAATTAACTTATTAGGAAATAAAAATCAAAGAGTTTTTAAAGGTAATTAACCCATGATATTCCACGTTATTAGTTTCCTCCCTCACCCCAAATGCTAGGAGAACCTCCAGTGCACTGACCGCACTCTCCTAACATGTGCGCCAACCTGTCTTCATTTTTATTCCAAATTAATCAAATCAAGTAATGTCAACATATAGTTATGAAGACCAACAATTTCCATACTCCTCTTTTTATATTCCTTCCAAATTCATCACATCTGCTTGTCAAGATTCCAGTCTTGGAGGGCTTCAAGTACCTGCTTCTTCCATGACTTAATCTAACTAGGATATTAAATCTGATGGGGTTCACAAATCTCCCAACATCTTTCAAATATATCTGGCATTGTACTCATCTAGATGATGAAGTCTTATTCTATGCCTCACAAATATTTCAGACCTTCTCCATATTTTTTGATTTTTAATCATTCTCAGTACTTTCCTCACTTTCCACAAAAGGAATCAACTTTTACTAGACAGATGAATCAGATAATTTGAGGAAGTTCTTCAGTTCACTGTCACAAAATCTACAAATATTCCTCATTGTTTACTCCCAAGCCCATAGTAAGAATTGAAGAATCATCTCTTCCTTGGCAAAGCCCAATTTCTGCAATTGTATTCTTTTCTCTCCTGCATCTCTGGAAACTTCATGTAATTGCTTATAATTTAAGTATTATTTACCTTGGTATTAAAATACAAATTCTTTAAAACCATAAAAATATCTTCCTTGAATGTTTGATATCATCGAACAACACCAGTCTTTATGTAAAGCCACACAAAACCCACAGCCTGATGGACTGTTTGTAGGTTAAATATATTTAAATCTCAATCACAGGGTCTCAAAAGGAATGCTTTCTCTTTCAGGATCTCAGGATCAAAGGGCTGTGATCCGCCCCTGTTCCTGACACATTATCATTATTTGTCTATGCAGTAGTTAATGATTAACATTGCCTCAGGTAGCACTTGACAGTTGACACATACTTTCCTACAGAAAATTTATGAAATGAAGAACGTTCCTCCTCATGAAATTTAGTAGGAAAGAACTCCACCTACTATTTCACTAATGTATCTGAAGTTGTCGACTAAATTTCACCCCAAATTAAACTTCACTCTATATTTGATGAGCGTGCCTGCCCTGTGTGGATTGTAGTACCCAAAGGTGGGCTTATGATGTACGTACTCCTGCTGCTTTGCTGTGCAAGGGATTCTGAGTCCTGATTTGTGTGACAAGACCTTCCAACAAGACATGAATCCCTGAATTGTTTTCCCACCATGAAATGGCCTGGCCACATGTCCAAGGCCATGGAGGGCAGCAATAGGGTTGAGGTTCTCATGTTGCCTGATTCCCACATGGGGAGGAACCAAGGTGACTGAGGGCAAGGCCATCCGGTGGGTGGGGGCAGGGCACAGCAGGGAGGGTGGGGCCTCTGAAGCACTGGGGCGGGTGTTGGTGCATTTGATCAAGAATTATTTCAGGAAACATTTGAGAGTGGTGTTCTTTCTGTGGAGTCAACATTCCCCAACTGATTATTGTGCGGGTTTCCTGCAGTTTGGTGTAAATCCTAGGAACTGAACATTAATGAAATAACTCTGAAAAAGTAGCTCTAATAAAAGTACAACACCCAAGGATTTTCATTTTTTATGTGTAAATGAAAATATTACTGTCTTGATTATGTGCAGTAGCCTACACTGCCTTATTTTTGACCCTGGAGAGAGGGGGGTTCACCATATATAAACATGCCTGTGCTTTAGGTGGTAGAGCTCATTCCCAGGTGAGTAGTTGGGGATTCATGCCTGGCGTGCCTAACAATGCTTTAAATGCCTGGATTCTCTTGGTTTCTTTCTCTTTCCTCACATTTACTTGCTCAGTTTTTTATCTGACCCTGCATGAGGATGGAAAGGAGGCCAAGTGTTGGCTGAGTTCCTTACAATGAAACAACAGGTGAGAAGAGACTTATTTTTATTCTTGAATTGGTCCATCTTTTGCCAAATGGTCAGGTTTCTCCTTTTGGCCTGGATCTTCTAAGTGCACTCATGAAATACTAATGCCAGTTATGTTCACCACCCTGTTAGGGAGACTGATGTGGAAATAATCTCCTTCCATCATTCACACCCACTTGTTCCAGACTTCATTAATGCTGTGACTTCACAGAAAAGATAGGAGAGATTTTCACTAAAAACTATAAATACAGCCCTTAGGCTCAGTAGAGAAAAATTCCCTAATTACCATGTGAATGACTATAACGCCTTAGGTGTCTGGTGAACACAGGTGATAGTGATGAGAGAAGCAAGTTTCCAGACCAGGGGGAGCAAATGTGTCATCAGGTGAGTCCAGTGTGAAAGGTGCTGGGCTGGAGGTGGGTGCTGGGCAATAAAGAGTAATGAGGAAGTATTTACTATTTCTAATTTTTAAAATATTAAGCTTTTTATAGACTATATTTGAACATTTTTAAATCTACAAAAGAAGATAAAAAAAATTTCCTTCCTTCACAATAACTCAATTATCCTATGTGTACTTTTCTTTTTAAAGTTTCCTATTTATTTATTTATTTATGTTTTATTTATTTTTGGCTGTGTTGAAATTTACTTATTTGGTTCTTCTCAATGGCTGTTTTCTAAATGTTCTTTTCTTAAGTAATTCTGATATCAGTATTCTTATTACACATGTATTTGCACAAATGTTCCCACCCACCCACTTCTTGTCATTTGACTTTGCTTGTGGAATATGAAAAGATCAATTAGGTGGTCAAGTTATCAATCGTTTCCTTTACGGCTTCTGGGCCCTGGTTTTTATGTTTTAGTAACATCGCCACTCTGCAATTACAGAATAAAATATCCTCTGTGTTTTCTATTGCTACTTTCATGGTTTCAGCTTACAGTTCACGCAGCCCATCCCCCTGCAGAATTTTCCTTGTTTACAGCAGCCGGCGGCCCAGGAATAGCGTGAAGAGCGCGTCTCCTTCGCGGCAGCCTGCCGGCACCATCCTCCCAGCTCCTCGTCCCCCGTGTGCTGCCGGGATCGCGCCGTGCCGTGTCGAGCCGGGAGCTAGCTCCGAGGTGGACGCCCCGAGACGAGATCGGGCGTTTGGGCGGCCCGCGCTGCACCCTTGCAGGTCGGCGATCGGGATCCGGCCCGGGGACGTTCGAGCCGGTTGTCCGCCGCCACCTGGCGGCCGCTTTTATTTCGTCCCTTGTCTCCGGAGCTTCGGCGATCTTCGCGAGGGCTGAGACTCGGCCGCCGGGCACGGGCAGAGTTCCGGGAGGCCGGCGACGCTGGTGGCGACTGTCCCGGTGGCTCCGAGGCGTGGGCGCCTCCTGTGGTCGCTGGAGATTGGGTTTGCAGACTTCTGAGGATGTAACCGTTGCCGCGGTCCCGAGTGAGTTCTGGGGCTTGCCTGGCTTGGTCGACCAGCATCCGCCCGTGCCCCTCCAGCCGCGGGGACAGACTGGACTCGATACGACCTCGGCCGGCCACCGCGTTGTGAAGGGAGAGGGTCTTCCGAGCCCTCCGGAGCGCCTGAGGCTTGATGGTCCGTCCTTCTGAGGCACTGTAGGAGGGTTCATTTTCTACCAGCTCTCTCCCACAGCGTCCCTTTCCGGAGGTGGGGAACGGCCCGGGCCTGTGCGTTGAGGCCGTTGGAGATCGCGACGTGCTTGTTGGCCGGCGCGCTTGGGTTCCGGTCTCCTGGGTATGGGCGCTTCGTGGTCTCGTGTGATTTGGACGGGCAGACCTGTGTAGTGTGAGGCCGGCGCTGCGCTCCCTAGCAGTTCCGTGTTGGTCTGGGCGTTTCGACTGTCACTCCCTGGTGCCCTCTGCCTCGGGGAACGACCAGGCTGCTGCGTGTGGTCAGGAGAGGGTATCCATGCCCGGCGTCGTCCTCCGTGTGTCCCGGTGGTCGTACTTACGTTTTCCAAGTGTCGCCTGGGGGTGGCTGAAAGTCTCCAACGGACGTGGACGGCGCCGTTTCCGCCGGCCGTCCTTCTGGATCCGATTCGCCTTGATTCCCAAATTTCTTTCTCTCCGCAGTGGGTGCGGCCCGAATAGCGAAACGAGGAAGCACTGGGAGGGCCACCACGGCCTCCCCGTCCTCCTTCCTATGGGACCGCGACGCCCCGGCCAATAGGCCGCCCGGTGCTGCGTCCCGGCCGCCTGGGGATCCGTTGCGTCCCGGTCCCGTCGCCGTGGTGGCGCTCCTCCCCGGCGACCACTTTTTCCGAGATCCGCGAGAAGCGGTCACGGGGCTCCGCAGACGGGATTCACACGCACGCCCAGGTGCGTCTTCGAGAGAGCGCCCGGCGTCCCCATTTCTGTTGGCCTCGTCGGCGAAGCGCTTGTGTGTCGGCCACACACAGGTTCCCTCACCGCAGGTGACGACAAGGACAGTCGCGGGCGAGCGTGGAGGGCGCTCCAGGCGCGGCCAAGGTTCCGCCTGGGGCTTGGTCGTCGGAGAAGCCTAACAAATGGGGAAATGGGGAGCTGCCTGGGGCGTCTGGTGATGGTCGGGAGGAGGCCCGAGGCCATGCGCGGTCCTGGGTTGGCGAGGTTGTCAGAGGCTCCTCGTGAGAATCTTGTTTGCAGCAGCGGACGCCAGGTAACAACCAAATGGGGGAAAAACCACCGGGATACATCTGGATGGCACGGCAGAGAAGGTGCGCCTCCACCCCTCTGCACTCGTCCCCTCTGGGTCCACCACAGGTCCCATTTCTCTCTCCGGGTGGCCTCCCTGTCCACACGCGCGTTCAGAGGCCATTCTGGGGCAAGATTCTCACGAGGAGCCTCTGACAACCCTAGAATGGCCTCTGAACGCGCGTGTGGACAGGGAGGCCACCCGGAGAGAGAAATGGGACCTGTGGTGGACCCAGAGGGGACGAGTGCAGAGGGGTGGAGGCGCACCTTCTCTGCCGTGCCATCCAGATGTATCCCGGTGGTTTTTCCCCCATTTGGTTGTTACCTGGCGTCCGCTGCTGCAAGGACGACTAGATGGCCATACAGCGGTGTCGTGGCAAGAAACAATTTCAGTGACTTGAGAATTTGTTTTGAGATCCATTAGTGTAGATACTGGTGAAGTGAGAAATTCTGAGATCTACAGAACTGAAAATTACTACTGTCGTCGTTACTCAACATTATTGTAATTATTACCATTGTTTGTAATTAGTGATAAAACAGTAAAGTTGATTCACATAGTAGCTGATTAATTGGAGATGATCAAAGAGGGGTTTCAGTATTTCTAAATCCTCCTAAATGGGCAGAGGGCAAGGTGGAGACAGCAGGTATGTACCAGGTAAGGCTGTGATGGGCGTTAGAGTAAAGAGCAGTGCTGAGAAGAAAGATTATGGAGGGTTTCTGAAGGTAGAAGGGGTTAGAAAGCATTTTTAAACATATGTGGGGGATAGATCTGATAGGTTGCAGTTTACAGAAAGAGAAAGGCTCATTGCTAGTCTCCACAGAAGGATTCAATAACAGTATCTTATCAAATGGTCTCTCAGTTGAAAACACTCCAGGTTATAAATCCTTTAGAAACATACTCTACACATTTGCTAGCAGCAGAATAATGCATGCCAAGGTTATGCATTGCTGCATTGTTTGTAATATAAACAGATTATTGAATATCAGCGTTCATCCCAACGTGGATTGGCAAAGTACATCATAGTACATCATCCATTCAGTGCACTGTTGTGCAGGAAACTGTCTTGATAGAGGATAATTTGCAAGATACTGTCAAATGAATAAAAGCAAGATATAACAAAACACCGTGCCTAGTATGCTACTATTTGTGTTTTTAATTAAGGTGCCAAGAAAAAATATATATTCATATTTGATTGTATGCAAGTAAAGACACTCTGGAGGTATGTGTGGGAAACCAGATACATGGCTACCTGTGGAGGGCAGGGGCTGCTGGGCAAAGAGGGGAATGGTGGTGGGGGGCAAAAGAGGGGGAGGTGGTGGGGGGCAAAATGTAATGCAAATTATTTTATATTTTCAGGACCTTCTAACATGTACATGTACTATAACCTCTCTAGAAATTCAACAAATTGAATTTTTTAAACTTCCAAAGATTAAAATGCATTTATATTTCTACCAACTGAGTACATTTCAAGTTTTTTTCACTGTGGAGATTTGCCTTCTCTAAAATGTCTACACAAGGGCTTCCCTAGTGGTGCGTTGGTTGAGGGTCTGCCTGCAGATGTAGAGGGACGTGGGTTTGTGCCCCGTCCCGGGAAGATCCCACATGCCGTGGAGAGGCTGGGCACGTTAGCCATTGCCGCTGAGCCTGCGTGTCCAGAGCCTGTGCTCTGCAAGGGGAGAGACCACAACAGTGAGAGGCCCCCTACCGCCAAAAAAAAAAAAAAAAAAAAAG
>NW_006781068.1:101064-136995 GCF_000442215.2 Lipotes vexillifer
AAAAAAAAAAAAAAAAAAAAGTCTACTCAAGCCTTCCATGGTGATTTTGACTATTTTCCCTTACTTTGGTAGGAGACAAAGAAAACGGGGAGAATCACTGCTATGTAGTTCATCAGCCTGCGCAGTGGTTCCCCTGCTTTTTTCTCCTTTCAAATACTTTGTACACGGTGTGGTTTTTGGTGCTATTTTCATAATTTTTATTTGCAAGAAAGAGGATATAGGATAAACAAAACTGTATTAGGGTTTTGCTAGGGTTGCCAGAACAAGATAAGCAGACTGGGAGGCTTTGTTTTTTGTTTGTTTTTCAGGCTCTTTTTCTTTATTTTGCCCTTGAAATATTTGGCAGCTTTTAGAAAAAGACAGCCACCCTAACTGATTGAGGTGACCCACTTATAGGGAGGTAGTTGAGAATATCTCCCAAAGCATATCCATTTAAAATCCTTCCTGTATCTTTGAAAAAATCATTTTCATCTCTCCTGTTTTTTTCTTATGTTTCTCTTCTTGTATGAATATGTTTTATGGGGGGTTGTTTTGGTTTTTTTTTTTTTACAACTTTATTGGAGAATAATTGCTTTACAATGGTGTGTAAGTTTCTGCTTTATAACAAAATGAATCAGTTATACATATATATATGTTCCCATATCTCTTCCCTCTTGCGTCTCCCGCCCTCCCACCCTCCCTATCCCACCCCTCTAGGTGGTCACAAAGCACCAAGCTGATCTCCCTGTGCTATGCGGCTGCTTCCCACTAGCTATCTATTTTACGTTTGGTAGTGTATGTCCATTCCACTCTCTCCCTTTATCACAGCTTACCCTTCCCCCTCCCCATATGCTCAAGTCCATTCTCTAGTAGGTCTGTGTCCTTATTCCTGTCTTACCCCTAGGTTCTTCATGACATTTTATTTTTCTTAAATTCCATATATATGTGTTAGCAAACGGTATTTGTCTTTCTCTTTCTGACTTATTTCACTCTATGAAAGACTCTAGGTCCATCCACCTCATTAGAAATAGCTCAATTTCGTTTCTTTTTATGGCTGAGTAATATTCCATCATATATATGTGCCACATCTTCTTTATCCATTCATTAGATGATGGACACTTAGGTTGTTTCCATCTCTGGGTTATTGTAAATAGAGCTGCAGTGAACATTTTGGTACATGAGTCTTTTTGAAATATGGTTTTCTCAGGGTATATGCCCAGTAGTGGGATTGCTGGGTCATATGGTAGTTCTATTTGTAGTTTTTTAAGGAACCGCCATACTGTTCTCTGTAGTGGTTGTACCAATTCACATTCCCACCAGCAGTGCAAGAGTGTTCCCTTTTCTCCACACCCTCTCCAGCATTTATTGTTTCTAGATTTTTTTGGTGATGGCCATTCTGACTGGTGTGAGATGGTATCTCATTGTAGTTTTGATTTGCATTTCTCTAATGATTAATGATGTTGAGCATACTTTCATGTGTTTGTTGGCAGTCTGTATAGCTTCTTTGGAGAATTGTCTATTTAGGTCTTCTGTCCATTTTTGGATTGGGTTGTTTGTTCTTTTTGTTATTGAGCTGCATGAGCTGCTTATAAATTTTGGAGATTAATCCTTTGTCAGTTGCTTCATTTGCAAATATTTTCTCCCATTCTGTGCGTTGTCTTTTGGTCTTGTTTATGGTTTCCTTTGCTGTGCAAAAGCTTTGAAGCTTCATTAGGTCCCATTTATTTTTGTTTTTATTTCCATTTCTCTAGGAGGTGGGTCAAAAGGGATGTTGCTGTGATTTACGTTCTGCGTATGTTTTCCTCTAAGAGTTTGATAGTTTCTGGCCTTACATTTAGGTCTTTCATCCATTTTGAGCTTATTTTTGTGTATGGTGTTAGGGAGTGATCTAATCTCATACTTCTACATGTACCAGTCCAGTTTTCCCAACACCATTTATTGAAGAGGCTGTCCTTTCTCCATTGTGCATTCCTGACTCCTTTATCAAAGATAAGGTGTCCATATGTGCGTGGATTTATCTCTGGGCTTTCTATCCTGTTCCATTGATCTATATTTCTGTTTTTGTGCCAGTATCATACTGTCTTGATTACTGTAGCTTTGTAGTATAGTGTGAAGTCAGGGAGCCTGATTCAGCTCCGTTTTCCATTCTCAAGATTGCTTTGGCTATTTGGGGTCTTTTGTGTTTCCATACAAATTGTGAAATTTTTTATTCTAGTTCTGTGAAAAATGCCAGTGGTAGTTTGATAGGGATAGCATTGAATCTGTAGATTGCTTTGGGTAGTAGCAAACATTTTCAAAATGTTGATTCTTCCAATCCAAGAACATGGTATATCTCTCCATCTCTTTGTATCATCCTTAATTTCTTTCATCAGTGTCTTATAATTTTCTGCATACAGGTCTTTTGTCTCCTTAAGTAGGTTTATTCCTAGATATTTTATTCTTTTTGTTGCAATGGTAAATAGGAGTGTTTTCTTGATTTCACTTTCAGATAATTCATCATTAGTGTATAGGAATGCCAGAGATTTCTGTGCTTTAATTTTGTATCCTACTACTTTACCAAATTCATTGATTAGCTCTAGTAGTTTTCTGGTAGCATCTTTAGGATTCTCTGTGTATAGTATCATGTCATCTGCAAACAGTGACAGCTTTACTTCTTCTTTTCCGATTTGGATTCCTTTTATTTCCTTTTCTTCTCTGATTGCCGTGGCTAAAACTTCCAAAACTATGTTGAATAAGAGTGGTGAGAGTGGGCAACCTTGTCTTGTTCCTGATCTTAGTGGAAATGCTTTCAGTTTTTCACAGTTGAGGACGATGTTGGCTGTGGGTTTGTCATATATGGCCTTTATTATGTTGAGGAAATTTCCCTCTATGTCTACTTTCTGCAGGGTTGTAATCATAAATGGGTGTTGAATTTTGTCGAAACGTTTTTCTGCATCTATTGAGATGATCATATGGTTTTTCTCCTTCAATTTGTTAATATGGTGTATCACGTTGACTGATTTGCGTATATTGAAAAATCCTTGCATTCCTGGAATAAACCCCACTTGATCATAGTGTATGATCCTTTTAATGTGCTGTTGGCTTCTGTTTGCTAGTATTTTGTTGAGGATTTTTGCATCTATGTTCATCAGTGATATTGGCCTGTAGTTTTCTTTCTTTGTGACATCCTTGTCTGGTTTTGGTATCAGGATGATGGTGGCCTCGTAGAATGAGTTTGGGAGTGTTCCTCCCTCTGCTATATTTTGGAAGAGTTTGAGAAGAATAGGTGTTAGCTCTTCCCTAAATGTTTGATAGAATTCGCCTGTGAAGCCATCTGGTCCTGGGCTATTTTTTGTTGGAAGATTTTTAATGACAGTTTCAATTTCAGTGCTTGTGATTGGTCTGTTCGTATTTTCTATTTCTTCCTGATTCATTCTTGGCAGGTTGTGCATTTCTAAGAATTTGTCCATTTCTTCCAGGTTGTCCATTTTATTGGCATATTGTAGTAATCTCTCATGGTCCTTTGTATTTCTGCAGTGTCAGTTGTTACTTCTCCTTTATCATTTCTAATTCTATTGATTCCAGTCTCCTACCTTTCCTTTTTTTTTTTTTTTTTTTTGCGGTACGTGGGCCTCTCACTGCTGTGGCCTGTCCCGTTGCAGAGCACAGGCTCAGCAGCCATGACTCATAGGCCCAGCTGTCCCGTGGCATGTGGGATCCTTCCGGACTGGGGCACAAACCCTTGTCCCCTGAAATGGCAGGCGGACTCTCAACAACTGCGCCACCAGGGAATCCCTCCCTTTTTTTCTTTATGAGTTTGGCTAATGGTTTATCAATTTTGTTTATCTTGTCTAAGAACTAGCTTTTAGTTTTATTGATCTTTGCTATCATTTTCTTCATTTCTTTTTCATTTATTTCTGATCTGATCTTTATGATTTATTTCCTTCTGCTAACTTTGTTTTTGTTGTTCTTTCTCTAATTGCTTTAGGTGCAAGGTTTGGTTGTTTAGGCGAGATGTTTCCTGTTTTTTAAGGTAGGATTCTATTGCTATAAACTTCCCTCTTAGAACTGCTTTTGCTGCATCACATAGGTTTGGGTCGTCATGTCTCCATTGTCATTTGTTTCTAGGTATTTTTTGATTTCCTCTTTGATTTCTTCAGTGATCACTTCGTTATTAAGTAGTGTATTGTTTAGCCTCCATGTGTTTGTATTTTTTACAGATCTTTTCCTGTAATTGATAACTAGTCTCATAGCGTTGTGGTCAGAAAGGATACTTGATACAATTTCAATTTTCTTAAATTTACCAAGGCTTGATTTGTGACCCAAGAGATGATCTATCCTGGAGAATGTTCCATGAGCACTTGAGAAAAATGTGTATTCTGTTGTTTTTGGATGGAATGTTCTACAAATATCAATTAAGTCCATCTTATTTAATGTATCATTTAAAGCTTGTGTTTCCTTACTTACTTTCATTTTAGATGATCTGTCCGTTAGTGAAAGTGGGGTGTTAAAGTTCCCTACTATGAATGTGTTACTGTCGATTTCCCCTTTTATGGCTGTTAGTATTTGCCTTATGTATTGAGGTGCTCCTATGTTGGGTGCATAAATATTTACAATTGTTATAGTTTCTTCTTGAATTGATTCCTTGATCACTATGTACTGTCCTTCTTTGTCTCTTCTAATATTCTTTAAAGTCTATTTTGTCTGATATGAGAATTGCTACTCCAGCTTTCTTTTGGTTTCCATTTGCATGGAATATCTTTTTCCATCCCATCACTTTCAGTCTGTATGTGTCTCTAGGTCTGAAGTAGGTCTCTTGTAGACAGCATATATATGCATCTTGTTTTTGTAACCATTCAGCCAGTCTGTGTCTTTTGGTGGGAGAATTTAGTCCATTTACATTTAAGGTAATTATCGATATGTATGTTCCTATTCCCATTTTCTTAATTGTTTTGGGTTTGTTATTATAGATCTTTTCCTTCTCTTGTGTTTCTTGCTTAGAGAAGATCCTTTAGCATTTGTTGTAAAGCTGGTTTGGTGGTACTGAACTCTCTCAGCTTTTGCTTGTCTATAAAGGTTTTAATTTCCCCATCAAATCTGAATGAGATCCTTGCTGGGTAGAGTAGTCTTGGTTGTAGATTTTTCTCCTTCATCACTTTAAATATGTCCTGCCAGTCCCTTCTGGCTTGCAGAGTTTCTGCTGAAAAGTCAGCTGTTAACCTTATGGGGATTCCCTTTTGTGTTATTTGTTGTTTTCCCTTGCTGCTTTTCATGTGTTTTCTTTGTATTTAATTTTTGATAGTTGGATTAATATGTGTCTTGGCATGTTTCTCCTTGGATTTATCATGTATGGGACTCTCTGTGCTTCCTGGATTTGATTAACTATTTCCTTTCCCATATTAGGGAAGTTTTCAACTATAATATCTTCAAATATTTTCTTAGTCCCTTTGTTTTTCTCTTCTTCTTCTGGAAACCCTATTATTCGAATGGTGGTGTGTTTAATGTCCCAGAGGTCTCTGAGACTGTCCTCAGTTCTTTTTATTCTTTTTTCTTTATTCTGCTCTGCAGTAGTTATTTCCTCTGTTTTATCTTCCAGGTCACTTATCCATTCTTCTGCCTCAGTTATTCTGCTATTGATCCCATCTAGAGTATTTTTGATATCATTTATTGTGTTGTTCATCATTGCTTGTTTCCTCTTTAGTTCTTCTAGGTCCTTGTTAAATGTTTCTTGCATTTTCTCCTTTCTATTTCCAAGATTTTTGATCATCTTTACTATCATTATTCTGAATTCTTTTTCAGATAGACTGCCTATTTACTCTTCATTTGTTAGGTCTGGTGGGTTTTTTTATCTTGCTCCTTCATCTGCTGTGTGTTTTTCTGTCTTCTCATTTTATTTATCTTACTGTGTTTGGGGTCTCCTTTTTGCAGGCTGCAGGTTCATAGTTCCCATTGTTTTCAGTGTCTCTCCCCAGTGACTAAAGTTGGTTCAGTGGGTTGCATAAGCTTTCTTGTGGAGGGCACTAGTGCCTGTGTTCTGGTGCATGAGGCTTAATCTTGTCTTTCTGGTGGTGTGTTTTGGGGTGTCTGTGGACTTATTATGATTTTAGGTAGCCTCTCTGCTAATGGGTGGGGTTGTGTTCCTGTCTTTCTAGTTGTTTGGCATAGGGTGTCCAGCACTGTAGCTTGCTGGTCATTGAGTGAAGCTGGGTGTTGTTGTTGAGATGGAGATCTCTGGGAAGTTTTTGCCATTTGATATTACGTGGAACTGGGAGGTCTCTTGTGGACCAGTGTCCTGAAGTTGGCTCTCCCACCTCAGAGGCACAGCAGTGACTTCTGCCTGCAGCACCAAGAGCCTTTCATCCTTATGGCTCAGAGTAAAAGGGAGAAAAAGTAGAAGGAAAGAAAGAAAGAGGATAAAACAAAATAAAGTAAGGTAAAATGAAATAAAGTTATTTTAAAAATAATTATTAAGAAAAAAAAATTTTAAGTTAAAAAAAAAAAGGATGGATAGAACCCTAGGACAAATGGTGGAAGCAAAGCTATACAGACAAGATCTCACACAGAAACATATACATACACACACACAAAAAGAGGTAAATGGGAAAAAATAATACAACTTGCTCTCAAAGTCCACCTCCTCAATTTGGGATGATTCTTTGTCTATTCACGTATTCCACAGATGCAGGGTACATCAAGTTGATTGTGGAGATTGAATCCGCTGCTCCTGAGGCTGCTGGGAGAGATTTCCCTTTCTCTTCTTTATTCGCACAGCTCCCGGATTTCAGCTTTGGATATGGCCCCGCCTCTGTGTGTAGGTCGCCGGAGGCCGTCTGTTTTTCGCTCAGACAGGACGGGGTTAAGGAAGCCACTGATTTGGGGTCTCTGACTCACTCAGGCCGGGGGGAGGGAGGGGTACGGAGTGTGGGGAGAGCCTGTGGCAGCAGAGGCCAGCGTGACGTTGCACCAGCCTGAGGCATGCCGTGCGTTCTCCCAGGGAAGTTGTCCCTGGATTCCGGGATCCTAGCAGTGGCAGGCTGCACAGGCTCCCCAGAAGGGGGGTGTGGAGAGTGACCTGTGTTCGCACACAGGGTTCTTGGTGATGGCAGCAATAGCCTTAGCATCTCATGCCCGTCTCTGGGGTCCGCGCTCTTAGCTGCAGCTTGCACCCGTCTCTGGAGCTCTGTTAAGCAGTGCTCTTAATCCCCTCTCTTTGCGCACCAGGAAACAGAGGGAAGAAAAAGCCTCTTTAATCTTCGATAGGACCAGAAGTTTTCCTAGACTCAATCCAGGTTAGCCGTGGTGCACTAATCCCCTCAGACTGTGTTCACGCTGCCCGTCCTCTCCCTGCCCTGACTGAAGCCCCGAGCCTCCAGCTCCCAGCACCGCCTGCCCCGGGTGAGCAGACAAGCTGCTCCGGCTGGTGAGTGCTGGTCGACACCAATCCTCTGTGCAGAAATCGCTCCACTTTGCCCTCTGCACCCCTGTTGCTGCGTTCTCCTCCACAGCTCCTCCGCAACATAAGACCAGATACTAAAAAACTATAAGAAAACCTAAAGGAGAATCTACTTAACACGGGTTTGGGTGGTAATTTGGGGGTATGATTCCAAAAGCATAAGCCAGAAAAGTAAAAACCAACAGATTGGATTATATCAAACTAAAAGCCTTTTATATATATAAAAAATATAAAGTCTACATACAGAGTAGGAAAGAATACCTGCCAATCATATGTTGCATCAAAGAACATAAACTTTCAGTTTTAAGATGAGTAAGTTCTGGGAACTTTAATGTACAGCATGGTGGCTATAGCTAACAATGTTGTATTATATATTTGAAAGTTGCTAAGAGAGTAGATCACAAAAATTTTACCACAAAAAATGTAAATGATGTGAGTTTATGGAAGAATCCTTATTGTGGTAATCATTTCAAACTATATATCTGTATCAAATCACCACACTGTACATCGTAAACTTACAAAATGCTGTATATCAATTATGTCTCCATAAGACTGGAGGAAAAAAAAAGAATTTCAAGATAGATACAAGAGCATGCAACCAAGCATGGGCATTTCTGAGTGAAGAACTTTGTGTCATATACATGTAGCTGGCCCCAGTTCTACCTGAAAAACCACAACGAAAATATGACCACTGGTCCCCATCACCAGGGCTAACAACATGCCTGAGCTTCAACCTTGGTTACTACAGCAGTCTCCTAATTGACGCCCCAATTCTGCTTTTGCCCCCCCAGTCATTGTTAGGACAGCATCCAGAGGGAGTCAGATGATAGCCCTCCTCTGCTTAAAATCATTCACCCAGAGTAAAAGCAAATGTCCTTTAAATGGCCGACAATCTGTTAACAACTGTAAGGCCTCTATCCTTTGCTCACTTAATTTCAACCACCCAGCATTCCCAACTTTCCTCAAACAAGCCAGCCATGTTCCTTCTTTACAGCATTTTACCTTGCTCTCACCTCTGCCTGAATTGTTTTTGCCACCTATGAACATTATATATGCCCTCCCTCATAACTTTTAAGTCTTACTCAAAGATATTTAGTGTGCAAGACTATGTGCCGGACACTATTCAAGGCGTAGATGTTTGGACAAGGCATCTATCTGATCCTTCTGAGATGGAGCATAATTTCATAAACTTACTGGCTATTTTCTCTGGAAAAAACAGATACATAAATATGGGACTGTAGGAATCGCTCAGGCATAATCGCAAATTATAGATACAGATGTTTAACTATCAGAAAGGTGGAGCATAACTTCCCAACTCCTTAAATGTGTCCTGCATGCAGTGACATCCTTCCAAAAGGTACACACTAAATGGACGGGAGAAAAGATTGATATTACAGTGAGGAACTTGACAAACCCCAACTCAGCCAAGTAATCAAGGGCACATCAACAGTAATAAGTCATCTGCAGAGCATGTGCCTTTGATATGAAGTGTGAATTCCATTTGTTCTTCTGCAGAACCACATAAGCCCAGGCTAACCATGGGGGAAATAACAGGTAAAAACAGATTGGAGAGTGTCAAGATTAGGGATAGGGTTAGGCTTAGGATAATAACAGAGGGTAGTAAGTAATAAGAGAGTTTATTGCAACAAATGTCTATGATAAGAAAAAAGAGAGATCACAAATAACCTTACTTCTCAAGGGACTAGCAAACAAAGGAACAAACCACTAAGCTCACAAGTAGCAGAGCAATGAAATAAGAAATATGAGAACATAAATAAAACAGAGACGATGTGAACAATAGAAAACATCAATGCAAGACGTGGTTTTTGAAATGAAAACATAATTAACCTTTTAGCTATACTAATGAAGAATAACAGATAATACTCAAATAAAATCAGAAATGAAAAAGTAGACATTACAACTGATGCAACAGAAATACAACAGCTCATGAGAGGTGACCATCAACAAATATATACCATCAAATTTGATACCCTAGAAGAAATGAATTCCTAGCAACATAAAAACTACCAAAACTGATTCATGAGGAAACAGACAAACAGAACAGAGCAAGAGTGAGTGACAAGATTGTATCAGTAATAAAAATTTCCAAAAAAGAAAAAACAAAGGCTAGGACCTGATGGTTTCAGTGGGAAATTCAACCAAACAGTTAAATCGAATTAAAACAAATCCATGGCAAAGTTTTCTAAAATACTTTGAGGTACATTCCAAAACTCATTTGATGAGGCCAGCATTATCCTGATACCAAAGTCACATAAGAATACTACAATAAAAAAACAACTGTCAAGTATTACTAATATAGATGCAAAAAATCTCAGTGAAATATTAGCGTGAAACTTTGAAAGTTTTTCTGCTAAAAATATAAACAAAAGAAGGTTGTGCACTCTCACCACTCCTTTTCAGCATAATACTGGAAGTCATAGCCAGAGCAATTAGGCAAGAAAAAAAAATAAAAGAAATCCAAATTGAAAATGATGAAGTAAAGCTATTTCTGTTTGCATTTAATATAATCTTATATAGAGAAAATCCCAAAGATTCCACAGAAAAACGTATTACAAGTTATATACAAATTCAGTCAAGTTGCAAGATACAAAATCAACATGTGAAGAGCAATTGTACTTCTATATACTAACAATTTGAAAAAGAAATGTAAAAAGAAATCATATTTCAAATGTCATTAGAAATAAATAAAACATTTAAGAATAAATTAAACCAAGTAGGTTAAATATCCAAACACTGAAAATGACAAAACACTGATGAAAAAACTGAAGATACAAATAAATGAGGAACGTTTCCATGGTTATGAACCAGAAGAATATTGTAAAAATATCTATACTACCCAAAGCTGTCTAAAACTTCAGTACCACCCCTGTCAATATTCCAATTGTTTTTACATGGAAAGAGAAAACAACACTAAAAGTTGTATGGAACCACAAAACACCACTAATAGCCAAATCAACCTGGTCAAAGAACAAATCTAGGGTAATCACAATTCGTAACTTCAAACATTATTACAAAGCTATAGTGATAAAAACACTAGATTCTGGGAAAAAAATAGAGACCTAGTCCAATGAAACAGAATCAAGAGCACAGAATTAAAACCAGTCATTAACTGTTAACAAATATTTTACAAGTTAGCCAAGGAGATGCAGTAGGGGAAATACAATCTGTTCAATAAATGGTGCTGGAAGAAAACTGGGTAACAACCTAAAGAAGAACACAATTGGACCCCTTTCTTGTACCACTCACATAAATTAACTCAAAGTGGACTGGAGGCTTAAATATAAGACCTAAAGCTGTAAAACTACTTGAAGAAAGCATAAAGAACAAGTTACTCAATATAGCTTTGGCAAATATTTTTCGGATATAATACCAAATGTGGAAGCCCCAAAAGCAAAAAAAAAAAAAAAAAGTGGAACTACAGCAAACAAATGAAAAACTTTGCACAACACAATGACAATCAGCAAACTAAACAGCAGCTATGGAACTGGAGAATATATGTGCAAACGATTTTCTTGATAAGGGGTTAATATTCAAAATATATAAGTAACATAAAATAATAGCAGTTAAAAATTAAATTAAAAATGGGCTAAAGGACTTGAAAAGACATTTTTCCAAAAAAAAGACATACAGATGGCCAACAGGCTCATGAACAAATGCTCAACATCACTAATCATCACCACAACCACTAATCAAAACCACAATGATACATCAGCTCCCACCTATTAGAATGGCTATTATAAAAATGAGAAGAAAAAATAAATATTTATGAGAATGTGAAGAAAAGGCAAGTCGTTTGCATTTTTGGTGGAAATGTAAACTGGTGCAGTCTAATGAATGTAAAAGAACTAAATTGGACCCCTATCTCACAATACTCACAAAAATTAACTCAAAAGAGATTAAAGACACAGATGTATGAGTTGAAACCATAAAACTAAAAAAATCCTGGGGGAAAATCTCCTTGACCTTGTTATTGGGAATAGTGATTTTTTGGTTATGACCCCAAAGGACAGGCAACAAACCAAAAGCAAAAATAAATAAGTGGGACTAAGTCAACCTAAAAAACCTTCTGCACAGAAAAAACAACAACAACAACAACAAAAAAAAAAACCACACACAAAGCAAAACAAAACAAAAAACTAGTTAAAATGGAGAAAGGATCTGAATAGATATTTTTTCCAGAGAAGACATACAAATGTCCAACAGATATATGAAAAAATGTTCAATGTCTTTAATCATCAAGGAAATCAAAATCAAAATCATGAGATCATCTCACTCCTGTTAGAATGGCTACAGATAAAAGACAAGAGATTACAAGTATTTGAAAGAACATGGAGAAAAGACAATCCTTGTGCATTGTTGGCAAAGATGTAAATTACTTCAGCCACTATGAAAAACAGTATGGAGATCCCCCCCAAAATTATAAGTAGTATCCAGTTGTCCCAGTACCATTTGTTGAAGAGACCATCCTGCCCACTGAGTGTGCTTTATTCCCATCTCAAATAATACTTGCTTATACACTGGGGTTTACTTCTGGGCTCTCCATTCTGTTCCTTTAGTCTATGTGTGTATTTTAGTGCCAGTATCATAGTGTTGTATAACTACAGCATTGTAATAGAGTTTCTTTTTGTTTAAAATAAATTTATTTACTTATTTTTGGCTGCACTGGGTCTTTGTTGTTGCACGTGGTCTTTCTCTAGTTTCAGCGAGCGGGGCCTACTCTTAATTGTGGTGTACGGACTTCTCATTTTGGTGGCTTCTCTTGTTGCAGAGCACAGGCTCTAGGTATGTGGGCTTCAGTAGTTGTGGCACATGGGTTTATACTTGTAGTTTGCGGTTTGTAGAGCGCAGTCTCAGTAGTTGTGGCACACTGGCTTAGTTGCTCCGTGGCATGTGGGATACTTCCGGACCAGGGCTTGAAATCGTGTTCCCTGCATTGGCAGGTGGATTCTTAACCACTGCACCACCAGGGAAGCCCCTGTAATATAGTTTTAAATCAGGAAGTGTGATGACTCCCAATTTGTTCTTTCTCAGGATAGCTTTGGCTATTTGCGGTCTCCTGTGGTCACGTACAAAATTTTAAAATTGATTTCTCTATATCTGTAAAGGATGCTGTTGGAATTTTGATAGAGATTGTATTGAACCTATAGATGCCTTTGGGTAGTATGGACATTTTAACAACAATAATTCTTCTGATCCATGAACACAGTACTGTATATTTTTCCACTTGTTTTGTCTTCTTCCATTTTTTTGATCAAAGCCTTGTAGTTTTCAAAGTACAAATTTTTCACTTCCTTCGTTAAGTTTATTCCTAAATATTTATTGGTTTTAATGCAATTTTGAATGGGGGAAGGAGAGTATCTTCAATAAATGCTGTTGGGAAAACTGGAAAACCACATGCAGAAATATGAAAGTGGACACCTATCTTATACCCCTCACAAATATTAATTTCAAGTGTCTTGAAGACTGAAACATAAGACCAGATACTATAAAACTCCTAGAAGAAAACATAAAGAAGAATCTACTTAACACGGGTTTGGGTGATAATTTTGGGTTATGATCCCAAAAGCATAAGCCAGAAAAGTAAAAAGCAACAGATTGGATTATATCAAACTAAAAAGTTTTTATATATATAAAAAATATAAAGTCTCCATACAGAGTAGGAAAGAATACCTGCAAATCGTATGTTGCATCAACGAACTGAAACTTTCAGTTTTAAGATGAGTAAGTTCTGGGAACTTTAATGTACAGCATGGTGGCTATAGCTGCTCAGAGCATGATGTAGGAGCTGCATCAGGGCCTTTGTTGGGTCAGCAATAGGGTCTTAGTTAAAGACATGATCAGTGCCTGAGTTATGAATAGATTAAGGGCCTTAGTTAGGGACAGTGTCAGGGCCTGAGTTAGGGACAGGTTCATGGACTTGTTAGGACTAGGGTTAGGGTTAGGGTTAAGGTTTTAGGGTTGGGGTAGTGTTAGGGGTTAGGGTTTAAGGTTTAGGGATTAGGGTTTAAGGTGAGGGTGACGGTGAGAGTGAGGGGGAGGGCTAGTGTTACATTTCCAGAGCACTCAAACAGCATCAGGACCACATTTGTAGCCAGACCAACATGCCATGCAAGTTTTCGTCATGGCCCAAGTCTGAGCTGCCATGAGGAAACACTCTGCCTAATATTCTTTGAGGACATCATACCTGAGTCATTCTACTCAAGGAGAAAGTAAGCATCCTACCATGCTGTATCGCTAACGGGACACTCAAAGTGAGCACTTGACTCGAGGTAAGGCACTGAATTGCCATGCAGAAGCAGAGACGTGCAGCAGTTTCCATGAGACCTTAGTCGCTGCTCTGCATTATTTTAATGGCAGTATGCTTTTCAGGACACCTAGAAGACTCGCGTGGGCACCTTTTTCCATGCAAGAACACTGAGTACCCCCAGGCCCCCCTGGGTTTGCTAAGCAACATCCAGGCCCGTAGCCCTTCGGAGTCACTCTGTGTATGCTGAGTGTTGGGCAACACACTGCACTGTCTTTTGGAACAGCTTGAAATCCCCAGCACTCCCACAGGTTCATGAATACCGATCTAGCACGCCCAACATGCTGTGGAAGTCTAACATATTGCCCTGGTCTGAGCAGCACTAAAAAAACCATGCGGCTTTGCATTCCATCAAGATCTCCTACGTGAAGTCACCCTGCCTGCAGGAGAAAGTCAGCTTGAGTTCCTGCTACAATTAAAGCACAATTCTTTGTGTAACATTGCAGGGTTTTGAAGAGGCACAGGCCCGGAGTCCTAGATAGGACTTTCCTTGGTTGAAGCAGTTCGCTAGATGCAGAACACCCTGCTTAGAGAGGTTGATTCGGGGAAGGGACCAGTGTGTAATCTGTGTCTCTTCTGACTTGATAGAAACAACAGGGATGTATGCTGGGATGTATGGGGGCCTGATGGAAATAGCCGTGCTTTCCCATTTTGAAAGCTCCATTCATGCTGCCTTGAAGCTACCTGAAATTCACTGCTGTTGACAGGCCTCTAGCCACCCTAGGCATGGCTCTGGGAAGAAAATGAGTTTCCTCTATCTAAACCAGGTGCTTCCATGGCCGGGGTGGAGCTCAGCCTGCCATGAACTAGAGCTAAAGGGAAACTCAACGTGAGTACTTGCCTCGAGGAAAGGTCCTGAGTAGCCGTGCAGAAAGGGAGGCATTCAGCTGTTTCCATGAGGTCTTATTCGTTGTTCTGCTTTATTTTAGAGGAAGTATCCTTTTCAGGATTCCTGGGCTCCTCGGGTGTGCAACATTTTCCCTCCAAGATCGGTGAGTACCTGCAGAACCCTGTGGGCCTGCTGAGCAACACTGAGGCCCATAGGTCCCTCAGAGGCCCTCTCTGTATGCCGAGGGATGAGCAAAGCACTGCACGTAAATAAAGGAGAGCTACATTTCTAGACCACTCGAACAGCATCAGGACCATATTTCTAGCCAGTCCAACGTGCCAAGGAAATCGTCGTCATGGCCCTCGTCTGGGCCATGAGAAAACACTCAGCTTAGAATTCTTTGAGGACCTCGTACCTGAAGTCACTCTGCCCGAGGAGAAATTCACTAGCCTACCATGCGGTTTCGCTAACGGGACACTCAGCATGAGCACTTGCCTCAAGGTAAGGCCCTGATTGCCATGCAGAAGTGGAGGCATGCAGCAGTTTCCATGACGCTGTAGCCGCTGCTCTGCATTATCTTAATGGCAGTACGCTTTTCAGGACACCTAGGAGACTCGCGTGGGCACCCTATTCCCGGCAGGAACAGTGAGTACCCCCAGGCCCCCGTGGGCCTGCTAAACAACTTACAGGCCCGTAGCCCTTCAGAGCCACTCTGTGTATGCCGAGTATAGCGCAACACACTGCACTCCTTCATGGACGGCTTGAAATCCCCAGCACTCCCAGAGATTCACGAACACTGTTCTAGCACGTCCAACATGCCGGGGAAGTCTGACTCATTGTCCTAGGGTGAGCTGCACTGAGCAAAACCCTCGGCTTCGCATTGCACCTAAGACCTCCTACCTGAAGTCACACTACGTCCAGGAGAAAGTCGTATCGCGTTCTGACTGCCATGAAAGCCCAGTTATTCGTGTAACACTGTAGGCTTTTAAAGAGCCACAGGCCCGGAGGCCTAGCTACAGCGTACGCTGGTTGAGGCAGTTCACTAGATGCAGAACACCCTGCTTCAAGGAGTTCATTCAGGGAAGGAACCACGGGGTAAACTGTGTCTCTTTTGACTTGTGAGAAACCACAGGGAAGTATGTTGCGTGTGCCCATTGAAATGGGGGCCTGTTGGAACTAGCCTTGCTTTACCATTTTAAAAGCTCAATTCATGCTCCTTTAAAGCTACCAGAAATTCACTGCTGTAGACAGGCCTCTAGCCACTGTAGGTCTGGCGCTGGGGAGAAAATGACTTTCCTCTATCTAAACAAGATGCTTCCATGGCCGTGGTAGAGCTCAGCCTGCCATGCTCTAGAGCTAAAGGGAAACTCAACGTGAGTACTTGCCTCGAGGAAAGGCCCTGAGTATCTGTATAGAAAGGGATGCATGCAGCTGTTTCCATGAGGCCTTAGTCGCTGTTCTGCTGTATTTTAAAGGAAGTACTCATTTCAGGACTCCTAGGCCCCTCGGGTGTGCATCATTTCCCTCCAGGATCACTGAGTACCTCCAGACACTTGTGAGCCTGCTGAGCAACATTGAGGACCATAGGTCGGTCCCTTGGAGGCCCTCTGTGTATGCCGAGTGATGGGCAACACACTGCATGTTCCTTAAGGATAAGCACATATCCAGAGCCCTCGAATTGCCTCAGGATAACATTTCTGGCCAGTCCGATGTGCCATGGAAGTCTTCGTCAAGGCCATCGTCAGAGCTGGCATGGGAAAGCATTTGGCTTATAATTCTTCAAAGACCTCGTACATGAATTCACTCTGCTCGAGGAGAAATTCACCATCCTACCATGCTGTGTCACTAACAGGAAACTCAGCGAGAGCACTTGCCTCCAGGTAACGCCCTGAAATGCCGTGCAGAAGCAGAGGCGTGCAGCAGTTTCCATCAGGCTGCAGCTGCTGCTCTGCATTATCTTAACTGCAGTATGCTTTTCAGGACACCTGAGACCCTTACGTCGCCCCCCTATTCTCGGCAAGAACCCTGAGTACCCCCAGGCCCCCCTGGGCCTGCCAAGCAACATCCAGACCTGTAGCCCTTCAGAGTCACTCTGTGTATGCCGAGTGTAGGGCAACACACTGCACTCTTTCTTGGAACAGCTTGAACTCCCGCAGGTTCACGAACACTACTCTGGCACATCCAACATGCCGTGGAAGTCTGACTCATTGCCCTAGTCTGAGCTGAACTGTGAAAAACCATCGGCTTTGCATTCCATCTAGGATCTCTTGCCTGAATTCACCCTGCCTGTAGGAGAAATTTGGCTTACGTTCCTACTGTATCTAAAGCCCAATTCTTTGTGTAAAACTGCAGGCTATTGAAGAGCCAGAGTCCCGGAGGCCTAGCTGGGGCGTTCCTTGGTTGATGTAGTTCGCTAGATGCAGAACACCCTGCTTCAAGGAGTTGATTCAGGGAAGGTACCATTGGGTAACCTGTATAACTTTTGACTTGTTTGAATCGAAATGGATATATATGCTGTGTGTTCCCATGGAAATGGGGGCCTGATGTAACTAGTCTTGCTTTCCCATTTTGAAAGCTCCATGCATGATGCCTTGAAGCTACCTGAAATTCACTGCTGTTGACAGGCCTCTAGCCACTGCAGGCCTGACTCTGGGAAGAATATGAGTTTCCTCTATCTAAACCGGGTGCTTCCATGGCCGGGATGGAGCTCAGTGTGCCATGATCTAGAGCTAAAGGGAAACTCAACGTGAGTACTTGCCTCGAGGAAAGACCCTGAGTAGCCATTTAGAAAGCGAGGCATGCAGCTGTTTCCATTAAGTCTTAGTCGCTGTTCCTCTTTATTTTAAAGGAAGTACCTATTTCAGGACACCTAGGCCCCTCGGGTGTGCATCATTTCCCTCCAGGATCACTGAGTACCTCCAGACCCCTGTGGGCCTGCTGAGCAACATCGAGGCCCATAGGTCTGTCCCTCGGAGGCCCTCTGCATATGCCGAGTGATGGGCAACACACTGCACGTTTCTTAAGGAGAGCTACATTTCCAGAGCCTGCGAACAGCCTTCAGGACCACATTTCTGGCTAGTCTGATGTGTCATGGAAGTCTTTGTCATGGCCCTCGTCGAGCTGCCATGAGAAAACACTCTGCTTAGAATTCTTCGAGGACCTCGTACCTGAAGTCACACTTCTCAAGGAGAAAGTCAGCATGCTACCGTGCTGTATCGCTAACAGGACACTCAGCCTGAGCACTTGCCTCGAGGTAACGCCTACTGCGTGCTGTGACCCATATCACCTGTGAGGACACAAGCCACAGCATATGTTGGGTCCTGTGAGCCTCCCAGCCGGTCCCTGAGGGTGAGGGCGGCCCTGCAGACCCCAGCCCTCTCCTCCACGCCTAGTAGGTAGAAGACCCGCTTCTCACTGCCATTCCAGGAGCGGTTATGGAGCTGTCCTAGGAGGGCTTCTGGGGTTATGCAGGTTGAGCACCTGTTGCTAAGTCCCCACTTCCCCACAAGAGCCTCCAGAGCAAGCTGTTTGCCCTGTTGCCTGTATTGCCACCCACCAGTTTTCTCAAGAAAGAAACAGGGGTTTCTGTAGCAGCGTCTGCAGGCAGCTGTGCATCTGGGCCCACGTTCATATCTTCTGTGTAAACATCGAGAACCTTCCCTGACACGTGCCCCCGGCTGACGCCCCCTCCTCATGCTGACCACAGGCCCCAGTGCAGGCATCAGACTGACTGCCCGTCTCAGCCTCCTGTTGTTGTCAGAGCTGCTCCAGGCACTGCTCAAACCCGTGGACCCACCTTTCACAGCGTGGTCCTCCACCCCCACCTTCAGGAGTTCACCTAAGTATTTAAGTGAAGGGGTCCAGAGGTAAGAAAGGAAGCCAGAAACAAACAAACAGATGGAACCAGCTGGGACCAAGATGGCAACGAGTGTGACCTCCAACCGACCCCGAGTCTCATCACGTGTTGAATTTACTATATCAGCATATTAGGTGACACACCCACCGGCGGCCATGGCTGGACATGAAGGACCAGAAACAGGTAAAAGAGGTGGTACCCCAGCCCCTTGGAAAAAGCCCCGCCCCTTCCCCAGAAGGCCTCTTCATCCCATCACTAGCTTCCCTCCTCCTCCCTTTGTCTTTACTCTTTAAAATTAAACCACTCTCTCCAGGAGGGCGAGAAGGTGATCTGTGAACTCAGTTCCCGCTTCTCCATTCTTTGGCCACTGAATAGAGCCTGTGCTGTGGTGGTCTCAGCTTTGGTTCTGTTATTTGCCTACTTGAACCCACGTGGAAAAAGGAAATCTCCCCCACTGAGGCAGAGTGCCTCACAGGCTGGGGCCTGAGCAGCTAAGATTCACCACCTCACTCCCCCAAGGAGGTCGGAGAGAAGCCTGCGGTGACCACCGCACCTGAAACAAAGACCCTCCATTCTCTTCTCCCTCCCCTCTATCACCACAGGAGTAAGGACTTTGCCAGGCAGGACAGTAGGTGCTCAATAAATATTCATTGAATATATGAATGAGTTAATTGTATACCTACTGTGTACTGCTGGCCTGGCTAATGAGGGACAAAGGAGAAAGAGACAAAGGCCCCGTCAGGGGTAAGATGCTTGGGTTTTAGGGTCAAAATCTGCTTCCCCTTCATTTCTGCCCCCTCCCCAGCCTCCCCAGTTCAGGCCCACATCCTCCTCCTGTCTCTTCCCTTGCCCCCCTGGTCCACCATCCTCTCCCCAGCTCTAGGCCCATCACCTCTAACGTGGAGGCCTGTGTAACAGCCTCCTGCTGGGCCTCCCTGCCTCCCCCCTCAGCCTCTGTCCTGCAGCTTCCTGTCCCCTCTGTCTGCAGGCCCACCCCTCTGCCCTC
This sequence comes from Lipotes vexillifer, assembly GCF_000442215.2. Classification (NCBI taxonomy): domain Eukaryota; kingdom Metazoa; phylum Chordata; class Mammalia; order Artiodactyla; family Lipotidae; genus Lipotes; species Lipotes vexillifer. The sequence continues at coordinate 120,492 of NW_006781068.1, forward strand.
AGCTCCAGCTGCACGTGCCCGCTTGTGCCCTGGGCGGGAAGCTCTGTCCAGTCTCAGGGCGGCTGTGTTCACGGTTCCCTCTGTGTGACAGGCCTTCCCTGGGGGTCTGCTGGGCAGGCCGTCACCTCTTCAAGGGCCTCCCTTGAGTTCGCCAGCCAGAGTAGCATCCCACACACGCTTGACCCTGTTCCCTTCGTGTTTTCTTCCTTTCTTTTGTATATATTGTCTCATTCATTCCTTTTTTCTTTTTCTTTCTTAAATTTATTGAAATATAGTTGATTTACAGTGTTGTGGGCCTTCGTATTTTCTTGATCCTTAGCTGACCTTCTCTATTTGTCCGTTTCCCTCTCTAAAGTACAGCACACAGTTGAGTGCTAGGCCTGTCTCTCTTTCACCCCCGCATGCCCGGTTCTAAGAGCAGGGACTGGTCCGTAAGGCTTGCTAATTGATGGAGCAGCCTCAGCTGCATTCTGGGCGAATCACTTCCCCTCCGGGAGCCTTGGTTTTCTGTCAAACGGGGAAACGCATCCTCTGGGTGTTGCGAGGGTCATGGGGGCAGTGACTGTCAACTGCGCCTGGCGCAGGCTGGGCACTGACCCCTGACCCCAGAGAAGCTTAGCTGAGGCAGGCTCCACTCTGCTCTTAGGTAGGCCCCTGCCCCGGGTTTTTCTCCTTTGAGCACTTGGGGTGTGGGTTCTCGGGCCGACACGTGGGGAGACCCAGAGGCAATAACGGGGAGTCTGCTAGGAGCTGCCTAGTTCACTGGGCAGTTTCAAAGCTGATGACCAGCTCTGCCTGCCAAAAGCCTGGAGTCCTGGTCCCTCCGACTCTGTTCTTTGTGGACCCGCCCACTTGCCTCTCCCTGTTCCCTTCCCGTCCCCTCCCCACCTTCTCCCCAGCGCCCTGCCTTCACCCACTGGGTCTTTCTCTTCTCCCAACGCCCTCCTCAGGTTTCCTGAGTCCAGGCCTCTTCCATCCCCTCCAGCCAGACCTCTGCCCGCCCTTTGCCCCCTCTGCCTCAAGCTCTAGCCCTGCATCCCGACCTCTTCCCAGTAGCCTGACTGCAGCAGAGACTTTGTGTAGGCGTTGTAGTGGCCCAGGGGCTTCCCCGCCTGCCCTGGGGCTTTACTTCACAGTGCTTTGCTCTGGGCCAGGTGGGTAGCAGGTGTGATGTTTATGCTGTGGGTGAGGGTGTCAGCCTCAGGGGGCCCCAGGGCACCAGTTCCTCACCAGGGCAAGGGCGGTGGGGAAGGGGACTGAGCGGTTGAAGGGATGAACGGATGCAGCAGGGATGTAGGTGGGCTCAGAGGGTGTCCTTTCTGTAGGATCTCCCCTTTCTACAGGCAAGTCCATCCTTGAGATGGGTGCCCCTCCAGGGCACCAGGACCTGCAGATTTCCAGGCAGAGTTGGGGAGATGTGTAGCACCTTCTTTGCAGGCGTGAACCCTGGAGTTGTCAGCGCACTTCGAGACACTCCGTCTCTAGGCGATGGTCCCCATAACTGGGCACACCCAGGGCAGTTGTATAGAGCAGACTGCCAGCCCGTCCCTTCCCAAAAGGGCCCTGTGCTCTTCCCTAATCAGGGCACCCCGCCTGCCGGATCAAAGGGTCCAGGAGGCAAAATTAGCCACCAGGAATTGGCGGTGAGCATGGAATGATGATGAGAAGTTAAAAGCTTAGGCAGGGCTCTGCCTAGCCTCTGGGAAGCCCAGGAAATACCCATCACCCCGTTTATTAGCTTTGACCTTTATGAGGAAGGCCTGCTGTCACAGGGGCCAGAGGAGTGATAAGGGAGGGAGGGATGGTCCTCCACAGGGGCGTGGAAGGCTAGTCAGAGGGGATCCTCCAGGCCTGAACCAGCAGGGTCTGGGCGTCTGGCCACTTACCACCTCAGTGTGTAGACGTGTTAAAAGCAAAGAAGTGTTGTCAATTCAAAAATTGGGAGGTTTGGAACTTCCCTGGTGGTCCAGTGGTTGAGACTCTGCGCTTCCACGGCAGGGGCCACGGGCTCAATCCGTGGTTGGGGAATTAAGATCCCGCATGCCGCACGGGGTGGCCAAAAAATTAAAATAAAATCAAATAAATTGGGAGGTTTTACACTAAATTCTGTGTTTATTGGTTTCTCTTGAAAATGAGACAGTTTGGACCCTGAGGGTCCCTTTTCTGCATGGGAACAGTGGCTGCTTTGGGTGACTGCCCTTTGCATGGACTGTGCTCTGGGGGGCCCCAGTTTTACCGTCCCCCGTTCTGTCCACTCTTCCGTGTTGCCTGCCTGGCCCTCGTAGGATTTCCCTTTATAAGCCCAGCTCTGTGTTGTGCTGGTAAATAACCCAGCCATGCTTTCAGGGTCTGTTTCCATGCTACCACCACTGCCTTCCTGGCTGGCCCCAGTTTTTGTTCCCCGTAACTCTGCCCCCCCCCCGCCCCCCAGACCAGTCTTTCCTGCCCAGATTCCAGACCCTCCTGCTGCAGCCCTTACCCCGATGGCAATGATCTCCCCCTTCTGGGTTCAGGTTCCCGGAGAATCTCCTTAGTGCAGGAAAGCCAGGCTGCTCGGTGTAAAGGGAAGCAGATGGTCTGAGCACTGGTGAGTCTGGGGCTAGAGGCCCATCCTGGTCCAGAAAAGCTGTAACCAAGGGCTGGGGTCAGGCAGCCTCCTGGGCGGCAGGGGCTTCGGGCGAGTGCGCAATGAGGCGGGGGCTGTGCACTCAACAGAGAGCCCCTCCTGGGAGTCATCGTGGCTCCCGCCATGAGCCCCCTCCCCTGGAGTGTGCCGGGGGTGCCCAGACCGGCCAGGTCTCTGGGACCCCGCTGTTTGCCAGCCTGTAAGCCGACCACCTCCTTTTCTTCTGGTATCACCTTGTCGATGGTGAGGGGACCCTTCCTCCTCTCTTCCAACTTTGCCCTGGATGATATTTTGTCTCTGACCTTATGAATTGATTTCTTAAATACATTTCAAGAATTCTAAATGCGACATTCTCCAGCTCCTATGTATTTTCTGGATATTAATGTGATTCTCAAACTTTTCCAGTAAATGACACCCCCCGTCTTTTGTTTTGTTGGACCCCAGTTCCGAGCCCAGCCAACCATTCTCAGATCACAGCACGCGGGCATCCTTGAATCCAGGTCCTCCTGGAGTTTATTTTCTGTTTTTCATTCCCCCAGTGGTACCGCCTCTAATGTGTTTGATGTATATCCTTAAGCATTGTGTATCCTTGTATGTGTGTGTGTGTGATTTTTGCTTTCCTAAGTGGCATTATGCTATAAATCTTGTTGTGTTTCCTACTATTCTCACCCAACAGCATGATTTGAGGCCACCCCTGTTGGTATATGTGTAAATCTAATTCAGTGTTTCACACATGATTAGTTGGGTCCCAGTAGTGGCTGGTAAGATCAATTTGGCAGGGGCATAATCACCACTTATAATAAACGAATAAAATGTAATAGGCAATACCAGAGTGCCTCAAACATAATTAGGGTAAATGTTGTTTCATGAATTATTTTTCAAAAAGAGATCGATACGGGTTGCAAAGTAAAAATTATTTCTTAGGTGGGTCCTAGGAAAGTTTGAATGGTCTGGTTCATTGCTTCCTTTTTTTTTTTTTTTTCGCGGTACATGGGCCTCTCACTGTTGTGGCCTCTCCCGCCGCGGAGCACAGGCTCTGGACACACAGGCTCAGCGGCCATAGCTCACGGGCCCAGCCGCTCCGTGGCATGTGTGATCTTCCCGGAACAGGGCACGAACCTGTGTCCCCTGCACCGGCAGGCGGACTCTCAACCACTGTGCCACCAGGGAAACCCCAGATCACTCTTTATCTTGACTTACATTGCTCACTATATGGATGGACATTGTAATAACATGTAATTCTTTTTTTAAAAAATAAATTTATTTATTTAGTTAGTTTTGGCTGCATTCTGTCTTTGTTGCTGCACGCGGGCTTTCTCTTGTTGAGGTGAGCAGGGGCTTCTCATTGCGGTGGCTTCTCTTGTTGCAGAGCACGGGCTGTAGGCGCGCAGGCTTCAGTAGTTGTGGCACGCAGACCCAGAAGTTGTGGAGCATGGGCTTAGCTATTCCGCATCATGTGGGATCTTCCCTGACCGGGGCTCAAACCCATGTCCCCTGCACAGGCAGGCGGATTCTTAACCACTGCGCCACCAGGGAAGTCCCTGTGACTTTTTACTGTTGATGTGACCTTGGTCCCCTGGCTGAAGGAGGGCTTGTCAGGTTCCTCCACTATAAAGTTGCTCTTTCCCCCAGTCCATTCTGTCTGTACCATTTGCAAGGGTGTCACTAGGCACAGCCCATGTTTAAGGGGTGGGAAGCTGTGCTCCACATCCCTGGCAGTTATAACATTTATATTAATTTTTTGGGTTTATGCCTGAAAGATTCCCACGCTCCCATATTATCTATTTATGTTTTCCAGAAAAATAGCTATAAAATTGACTGTGAGTTTACGAAACGATGCTCCACCTCGGTAATGATTGGAGGGATGCTGGATGCAACCATCTATGCCTCGAATAGTGTCTGGCACGTAGTCTGTGCTCCGTAAATATTTGTCAGTGAGTAAGACTTAAAAGCTGTGAGGGAGGACATGCAGAGTGTCACCGGTGGCAAAGCAGAGTGAAGAGCAAGGGAACATGCCACAAGGAAGGGACGTGCCTGGCGCTTTTGAGGACCCTCAGGAATGCTGTGTGTTTGAAGTTAAGTGAGCAAGGGACAGAATCCTGGGTGTTGTGAACAGGCTTGTCAGCCGTTGAAAGGACTTTGGCTTCTACTCTGTGTGAAATGCCAGAGAAGGATTTTAAGCAGAGGAAGAACATCATCTGACTCACTCTGGCTGCTGTCCCACAAATGGTCTGAAGGGGCAGAAGGAGAATCAGGGGGCCGATTAGGAGATTGCCATAGTGAACCAGGTGGGAGCTCAGACAGGTTGTAGGTGTGCCTTTGCAGGTTCAATAAGGGCCAGCCCCACAGGTGTGACACGTTTGCTGTCACAGTGGGTCCTTTGCTCAGAAAAGCCTGTGCTTGTATTCATGCTCTGCTGTCACCATCTTGAAATATTTTTCCAGCTTTATTGAGATACAATTAACATAACACTTTGTCAGCTTAAAGTGTACAACATAGTTATTTGATAAACCTGTATATTGTGAAACAATGACCATAGGTTATTTAACTACTTATTTTTTGTGTGATGAGAACATTTGATATCTACGTTCTTAGCACCTTTCAAGAATATAATAGTTTTGTTAACTATAGTCACCATGATGTATGTTGGATTTCCCAAAACTCATTCATCTTATAACTGGAAGTTTATACTCTCTGACCACCATCTCCCCATCTTCCCCCCTTCCCAGGCCCTGGCAACAACCGTTCTATTCTCTGTTTCTCTTTTAGAGTTTGGCTCTTTTAGAATACACATACATATAAGGTTATACAGTTCTACTTTTAATTTTTTTAAAGTGTACAGTGTGACCTGAACCATTTATATGCTGCAATCTGATTACCACCATAGCTTTACTTAACATCTATATCACGTCCCATAATTATAACTTATTTTTGGTGAGAACATTTATGATCCAGCATCTTAGAAATTTTGAGATATATAAAACAGTATTGTCGTTTGTGATCACTGTGTTGCGTGTTAGGTCTACGTAACTTGTTAATCTTCTAGTATCAAGTTTGTGCCTTTTAACATCTCCCCAATTTCTCCACCCTTCACCCCCTGATAAGCACCATTCTACTCTCTGTTGCTAAGGGTTTGGTTTTAGTGTCCATATATAGGTAATATACAATATTTGTCTTTGTCTGGCTTATCTCACTAAGTATAATGCCCTCAAGGCTCATCCATGATGTCTCAAATGGCAGGGTTTTCTTCTTTCTTTCTTTCTTTTTTTCCCGTCTTTCTTAAGGCTGAATAATATCCCATTGTATGTAAACACCACATCTTCTTTATGGATTCCTCTTTGGTGAATAATGATGCAACAAACATGCGAGTGCAGATATACTTTTGATACCTTGCTTTCATTTCCTTTTGCTATATACCAGGATGTGGTATTGCTGCAGCATATGGTCCTATATTTAATTTTTTGAGCAACATCTAGTTTTTCCATAGTGACTAAACTATTTATATCCCCACCAACAGTGCACAAGTGTTCCCTTTTTTCCATAGTCTCACCAATGCTTATCTCTTGTCTTGATGATAGTAATTCTAAAGCTGTGAGATGATGCCTCATTGTGGTTTTGATTTGTATTTCCCTACTTTTTAGGGATGTTGAGCATCTTTTCCTGTACTTGTTGACCATTTAGAAGTCTTCTTTGGAAAAGTATGTATTCAATTCTACTGCCCATTTTTAAATTGGATTGTGTTTGCTGTTTTTGCTTGTTTGTTTTTGCTGTTGAGTTGTATGAGTTCAATATAAACAGATTTCGGATACTAACCTTTTATCCAATATATGCTTTGAGAACATATTCTCTTTTTTCTGTATTCTCCCTTAACATTTTGTTGATTGTTTCTTTTGCTGTGCAAAAGCTTTTTAGGTAGATGTAGATCCACTTACTGATTCTTTACCTTTGTTGCTTATGCTTTTAGGGTCATATCCAAAACAATCATTGCCAAGACCAATGTTAAGGCACTTCTCTATGTTTCCTTCTAGGAGTTTTAGGGTATCAGGCCCTATGTTTGTCTCTAATCCATTTTGATTAATATTTGTGAGTGCTATAAGATAAGGGTCTAATTTCATTTTTCTGCATGTGGTTTTCCAATTTTCCCAACAGAATTTGTTGAAGACGCTATTCTTTCTCCATTCACAGTGGCATCAAAACCAATAAGATAGTTAGGAATAAATTCAACCAAGGAAGGGAAATAATTGTACAGTAAACACTTGAAGATTTTGATGAAAAAAATTGAAGAAGAAAAAGTAAAATAGAAAGATATACTATGCCCATGGATCAGAAGAATTAATATCGTTCAGATGTCCATACTACACATCTATAGATTCAATTAAATCTCTATCAAAATTCTAATGACATTTTTCACAGATATAGAAAAAATATCTTAAACTTTGTCAAACGAAAGACCCCAAATAGCCAAAGCAATCCTGAGAAAGGACAAGTTGGGAGGCATCAAACTTCCTGATTTAAAGCAATATTACACAGATACAGTAATTAAGACAGTATGGTACTGTCAAGAAAATAGTTACATAGTCAGTGGAACAGAATAGAGAGCCCAGAAATAAACTCCTGCATATAAAGTCAACTAATATTTGAGGAGTCAGTCATGCATACTCAATGGGCAAATGATAGTCTCTTCAACAAATGGTACTGGGACAACAAAATGACTACTTTTAATTTTTTGAGGAACCTCCATACTTTTTTTTACAGTGGCTGTCGTAACTTACATTTTCACCAAAAAGGATTTCCTTCTGTCCACATCCTTGCAAACAATTGTAATCTCTTGTCTCTTTGACTGTAGACATTCTAACAGGTGTGAGGTGGTATCTCATTACAGTTTTGATTTGCATTTCTGTGATGCTGAATGATGCTGAACACCTTTGGATGTACCTGTTGGACATTTGTATTATTTTTTGAAAAGTGTCTAATCAGATCTTTTAACCATTTTTAATCAGATTATTTGTTTTTGTTTGTTTGCTGTTGTGTGATTTCTTTATATACTTTGGTAATTACCATTTATGATAAGACGGTTTGTTAATATTTTCTCCCATTCCATATGTTGCCTTTTCATTCTTTGGATTATTTCTTTTACCGTGCAGAAGGTTTTTGGGTTGACATAGTCCCACTTGTTTATTTCTCCTTTTGTTGCCTGTTATTTTGGGGTCATATGCAAAAAATAATTATTGCCAAGACCAATGTCAAGGAGCTTTACTCCTATATTTTCTTTTAGGATTTTTATTGTTTCAAGTCCTACATTTAAATATTTAATCCATTTTGAGTTAAATTGTGTGAGTGATGTAAGATAAGGCTCCAATTTCATTCTTTCTGATTCCTACGACGGTACCAGTTTACATTTCCACTAAAAGTACATAAGAGTTGCCCTTTGTGTTTTTCTTCACATAACCATTCTAGCAGGTATGAAGTGATATCTCATTGTGGTTTTGATTCACACTTCCCTGATATTTAGATGAGCATCTTTTCATGTACCTGTTTGTCGTTTGGATGTCTTCTTTGGAGAAATGTCTATTCAAGTCTTTATCCCAGATTTTTATTTTTTTAGCCATTGAGCTTTATATATTCTTCATATATATTTTGGATAAAGCCCTTATCAGAGAGATGGTTTCCACATATGTTCTCCCATTCTGTAGGTTTCCTTTGTATTTGCTGATTGTTTATTTTGCTATGTAGAAGTGTTGTTTTTTAGTTTAGTGTTTTTTGCTTGTTTGTTATTTTAGTTTTTATTTCATATGAAACAAGTTCCACTTGTTTATTTTGGTTTTTGTCACTTGCATCCTTGGTACAAATATCCAAAAAGTCTTTGTCAAAACCAGTATCAAAGATGCAAGAGGGAGGAGATATGGGGATATATGTATACGTATAGCTGATTCACTTTGTTATAAAGCAGAAACTAACACACCACTGTAAAGCAACTATACTCCAAGAAAAATGTTAATTAAAAAAAAATAATATCAAGGAGTTTATTCCTTAGATTTTCTTCAAGTAACAGAAGACGTAATAGTTTGGGGTCTTACATTTAAGCCTTTAGCCCATTTTGGGTTAATTTTTGTGAGTGGTAGAAGAAAGCGGTTTATTTCATTCTTCTGCTTGTAGTTCTCCAGTTTTTCCAGCACATTTATTGAAGAAACTATTCTTTTACCATTGCATCTCTTGGCTCCCTTGTCAAATATTTTGTTGACCATGTATGAGCTGGTTTATTTCTGAGCTCTTGATTCTGTTCCATTTGTCTATGTCTCTATTTTTTGCCAGTATCATACTGTTTTGATTACTATAGCTTTGTAATAAAGTTTGAAATCAGGAATTGTGATGCCTATAGGTTTGTTCTTTTTTCTCCAGATTGATTTGGTTACTAGGGGTGTTTTGTGGTTTCATACAGCTTTTAGCGTGGTTTTCTTTATTTCCATGCAAAAGTGATTGGAATTTTGATAGGAATTGCATTGGATCTATAGATGGCTTTGTATAGTGTAGACATTTTAACAATATTAATTCTTCCAATCCACGATCACGAGAACTCTTTCCATTTATTTGTATCTTCTGAAGTTTCTTTCATCAAGGTCTTGTAGTTTCATAGATCTTTCACCTACTTGGTTTAATTTATTCCTAAGTGTTTTATCTATTTTTGAGGTTATTGTAAATATGATTGTTTTCCTTACTTCTTTTTTCCAATTGTTTGTGGATAGTATATTAAAACACAGCTGTTGGTACTTCCCTGGTGGCACAGTGGTTAAGAATCCGCCTGCCAATGCAGGGGACATGGGTTTAATCCCTGGTCTAGGAAGATCCCACATGCCGCAGAGCAACTAAGCCTGTGCACCACAACTACTGAGCCTGCACTCTAGAGCCCGTGAGCCACAACTACTGAGGCCATGCACCGCAACTACTGAAGCCCATCCACTCTAGGGCCCATGTGCTGCAACTTCTGAGCCTGCGTGCTGCAACTACTGAAGCCCACACACCTAGAGCCTGTGCTCTGCTGCAAGAGAAAACACTGGAATGAGAAGCCTGCATGCCGCAATGAAGAGTAGCCCCCACTCACAGCAACTAGAGAAAGACTGTACGCATCAGTGAAGACCCAACTCAGCCAAAAATAAATAAATAAATAAAATAAAACACAGCTGTTTTTTCTACGTTGATTTTGTATCCTGCAACTTGACTAAATTTGTTTATTAGATATAATGTTTTTTTGGTGGAATCTTCTAGTTTATCCAATTTGTTGGAGTATACTTATTCATATTTATCACTTATGATGCTGTATTTCTGTTGTATCAGTTGAAGTTTCTCATCGTTCATTTTTTATTTCTGAACTTTTTTTCTTGTTGTAGGTGTTTATAAGGATAAACTTCTTAATTACAGCTGTTTTTGTTGCATCCTGTAAGTTTTGCTATGTTGTATTTCCATTTTATTTTGGTACATATATATATATATATATACACACACATATATAGATCTATAGATATCTCTATATATGTATATTTGAAAGACATTATTGTAAAGCTGATGTAACCTTTTCCAGTTTTATTGAGATATAATTGACCTATGATTTGTCATACATATATTGTGAAATGATTACCACAATACAATTAGTTAACATACATCATCTCATCTAAAAAGATTCTTTTTTACTAGTACATGTATGTTGCATATATATATAGCAATGAGCTTCATCATTTTGGGGGAATTGGATCTGGCTAGGACTTGGCCCTTATAATGAAGTTTGATGTCTTTTTCTACTTTTCAGGTGCGGTATTGACATGGTTGTCTGGAAAAGTTATTTACTTTCTAGTAATTTTAGAGATACAGAAAACTTGCAGTAGCAGTACAATGTACACTTTATCTCTAAGCTCAGATTCCTCAGTCATCATTGATTTTCCACATCTGCCAATCTAAATGAAAACCTCCAGTGTGTTTGACCTCAAACAGAGACACTCTCCCAGTAGACCACCGCCAAATGAGGAATTGTTATGGTTTTCACTTTATAATCCCATCCACAGGCCCTGTTCAACTTTCACCCCTTGCCCCAACTATATGGAAATGTGGTTTTATATTCTGATCCAGTTTACTTTTTCTGGAACAGTTCTTGAGACTTTCCCTTATTTATAAAACCTTGATGGATTTACAGTGCATAAATGAATACAATCCGGGTGGTCTTTTCTGTATGGCTTCTTTCTCTTAGGATGTTTTCAGTGTTCATTCATGTTGTAGCATGTATCAGTACTTCATTCATATTTGTCATTGTGATGAAATCCATACAACATAATGTTTACCATTTAAACCACTTTAAGTATATAGTTCTAGGACATTAACCACATTTACATCCATTAAACACCAACTCTCTTCAACCCCTGGGAATCACATTCTACTTTCTTTCTTTGAATTTGACTTATTTGGATATCTCATACTAGTGGAATCATAGCATGTTTGTACCTTTTTGGTCTGGTTTGTTTCAGTTAACATAATGACTTTAAGGTTCATCCACATTGTAGCATGTGTCAGAACTACCTTAAGTTTAAAGGCTGAATCATATTCCATTGTGTATATACCACAACTTGTTTATGGAATCATCTCTCCATGGACACTTGGATTCCTTCCATCTTTGACCAGTATGAATAGTACTGGTATGAATATGAGTGTACAAATATGTGTTTCAGTCTCTGCCTTCAAACCTTTTGGGTATACACCCCGAAATGGAATTGACTCATCATATGTTAATTTCACATTTAAGTTTTTGCTATAATATTTTCCACAGTGGCTGCACCATTTCACCTTATTTTTTATATAGCAGAAAAATGGAAGTCTTTGAATCTACCCTATTTTTCATATCCATTCATCCACTGATGGAATTTTGTATGGTTTCTACCTTTTGGGCTATTGTGAATTATGTTGCTATGAATATTTGTGTACCAGTTCTTGTTTGAACACCTGTTTTCAGTTCATTCACGTATAGATCTAGGATTGGAGTTTTTGAAATAAACGGTAATTATATTTTCATCTTTTTGAGAAATTGCCAAACTGTTGTACATATAGTCTGTACCGTTTTCCATTTCCACAAGCAAACCATAAGGGTCCCAGTTTCTCAACATTGTTGCTAGTATTTTTATTGGTTCTTGATTATAATCATTTAGTGAATGTGGCTAAATATTGCATTGCAGTTTTAATTAGTATTTCCATAACAACATAAAAGAAGTATACCTAAGATAATTTTATTAGAAACTCAAACCTCAGGATACTGATTTGTAGCCATAGCTGTTGCATAATCAAAAACTATTAACAGTCACCAGAAATAAATTTTAAAAACCATTAAGCCCAAAAATGATCCATCAAAATTCATTGCAATAATACAACCAGTGCTACCATGGAAATAAATCCAAACCCACTACAAATCTGTGAAGGTTTTGAAGAAAAACCTTATAAAACTAACAACAAAAATAGTACTTAAAATACGACGTATGTCATCATTATTCTTACACGGAATGGAACCATGCCAATGTAATGAAAAATCATCGTTGTTTTTCAACTATAAGAACACTAGTGATCAACATTTGAAGATTCCGCACAGTAATCAAAATCATTAACAGTGCATTTATTGATCTACCAGTCCCATCAAATATCTCAGCACAATGAAATGCCCATTCTTTGCTTTGTATTTGTTTAATTTTGCAACTCATAACAGGTTTATTTCTAGCAATACACATCAGGTACAATAACTGTCTTCTAATCCATAACTCGTATGTAACAAGATGTAAAAAACCTATGAATTATTTGATAGTTTCATGAAAACAGCTTCTATATTCTTTTTTTTGAATTTTATTTTATATATTTTTTAATACAGCGGGTTCTTATTAGTTAACCATTTCATACATATTAGTGTATATATGTCAATCCCAATCTCCCAATTCATCCCCCCCCCCACCTTTCCCCTCTTGGGGTCCATACAATTGTTCTCTACATCTGTGTCTCAATTTCTGCCCTGCAAACTGGTTCATCTGTACCATTTTTCTAGTTTCCACTTATATGCATTAATATACGATTTTTGTTTTTCTCTTTCTGACTTACTTCAATCTGTATGACAGTGTCTAGATCCATCCATGACTCTACAAATGACCCAGTTTCGTTCCTTTTTATGGCTGAGTAATATTCCATTGTATATATGTACCACATCTTCTTTATCCATTTGTCTGTCGATGGGCATTTAGGTAGCTTCCATGTCCTGGCTATTGTAAATAGTGCTGCAGTGAACATTGGGGTGCATGTGTCTTTTTGAATTATGGTTTTCTCTGGGTATATGCCCAGTAGTGAGATTGCTGGGTCATATGGTAATTCTATTTTTAGTTTTTTAAGGAACCTCCATAGTGGCTGTATCAATTTACATTTCCACCAACAGTGCAAGAGGGTTCCCTTTTCTCCACACCCTCTCCAGCATTTGTTGTTTGTAGATTTTCTGATGATGCCCATTCTAACTGGCGTGTAGTTTTGTAGTTTTGATTTGCATTTCTCTAATAACTAGAGATGTGGAGCAGCTTTTCATGTGCTTCTTGGCAATCTGAATGTCTTCTTTGGAGAAATGTTTATTTAGGTCTTCTGCCCATTTTTGGATTGGGTTGTTTGTTATTTTGAATATTGAGCTGCATGAGCTGTTTATATATTTTGGAGATTAATCCTTTGTCCATTGATTCATTTGCAAATATTTTCTCCCATTCTGAGGGTTGTCTTTTCGTCTTGTTTGTAGTTTGCTTTGCTGTCCAAAAGCGTTTAAGTTTCATTAGGTCCCATTTGTTTTTATTTCCATTACTCTAGGAGGTGGATCAAAAAAATCTTGCCGTGATTTATGTCAAAGAGTGTTCTTCCTAAGTTTTCCTCTAAGAATTTTATGGTGTCCAGTCTTATTTATTCCTATTTTATTCTTTTTATTGCAATGGTAAATGGGAGTGTTTCCTTAATTTCTCTTTGAGATTCTTCATCATTAGTGTATAGGAATGCAAGAGATTTCTGTGCATTACAGAAAGATGTTTCCTGCAACTTTACCAAATTCATTGATTAGCTCTAGTAGTTTTCTGGTAGCATCTTTAAGATTCTCTATGTATAGTATCATGTCATCTGCAAACAGTGACAGTTTTACTTCTTCTTTTCCAAATTGTATTCTTTTTATTTCTTTTTCTTCTCTGATTGCCATGGCTAAAACTTCCAAAACTATGTTGAATAAGAGTGGTGAGAGTGGGCAACCTTGTCTTGTTCCTGATCTTAGAGGAAATGCTTTCAGTTTTTCACCATTGAGAATGATGTTGGCTGTGGGTTTGTTGTATATGGCCTTTATTATGTTGAGGTAGGTTCCCTCTATGCCCACTTTCTGGAGAGTTTTTATCATAAATGGGTGTTGAATTTTGTCAAAAGCTTTTTCTGCATCTATTGAGATGATCATATGGTTTTTATTCTTCAATTTGTTAATATGGTGTATCACATTGATTGATTTGCATATATTGAAGAATCCTTGCATCCCTGGGATAAATCCCACTTGATCATGGTGTATGATCCTTTTAATGTGTTGTTGGATTCTGTTTGCTAGTATTTTGTTGAGCATTTTTGCATCTATATTCATCAGTGATATTGGTCTGTAATTTTCTTTTTTTGTAGTATCTTTATCTGGTTTTTGGATCAGTGTGATGGTGGCCTCATAGAATGAGTTTGGGAGTGTTCCTTCCTCTGCAATGTTTTTCGAAGAGTTTGAGAAGGATGGGTGTTATCTTTTCTCTAATGTTTGATAGAATTCACCTGTGAAGCCATCTGCTCCCGGACTTTTGTTTGTTGGAAAATTTTAAATCACAGTTTCAATTTCATTACTTGTGATTGGTCTGTTCATATTTTCTGTTTCTTCCTGGTTCAGTCTTAGAAGGTTATACCTTTCTAAGAACTTGTCCATTTCTTCCAGGTTGTCTGTTTTATTGGCATAGCGCTGCTTGTAGTAGTCTCTTAGGATGCTTTGTATTTCTGTGGTATCTGTTGTAAGGTCTCCTTTTTCATTTCTAATTTTATTGATTTGAGTCCTCTCCCTCTTTTTCTTGATGAGTCTGGCTGTTTGATCAATTTTGTTTATCTTCTGAAAGAACCAGCTTTTAGTTTTACTGATCTTTCCTATTGTTTTCTTTGTTTCTATTTCGTTTATTTCTGCTCTGACCTTTATGATTTCTTTCCTTCTACTAACTCTGGGTTTTGTTTGTTCTTCTTTCTCTAGTTCCTTTAGGTGTAAGGTTAGATTGTTTATTTGAGATGTTTGTTGTTTCTTGAGGTAGAATTGTATTGCTATAAACTTCCCTCTTAGAACTGCTTTTGCTGCATCCCATAGGTATTGGATCATCATGTTTTCATTGTCATTTGTCTCTATGTATTTTTTGATTTCCTCTTTGATTTCTTCAGTGATCTCTTGGTTATTTAGTAACGTATTGTTCAGCCTCCATTTGTTTGTGTTTTTTCCCTGTAATTGATTTCTAATCTCATAGCGTTGCGGTCAGAAAAGATGCTTGATATGATTTCAATTTTCTTAAATTTACTGAGGCTTGATCTGTGACCAAGGTGCGATGTATTCTGCAGAATGTTCTGTGTGCAGTTGAGGAGAAAGTGTAATCTGCTGTTTTTGGATGGAATGTCCTATAAATATCAATTAAATCTATCTGGTCTATTGTGTCATTTAAAGCTTGTGTTTCCTTCTTAATTTTCTGTTTGGATGATCTGTCCATTGGTGTAAGTGAGGTGTTAAAGTCCCCCACTATTGGTGTGTTACTGTCGATTTCCTCTTTTATAGCTGTTAGCAGTTGCCTTATGTATTGAGGTGCTCCTATGTTGGCTGCATGTATATTTATAATTGTATTATCTTCTTCTGGGATTGATCATTATGTAGTGTCCTTCCTTGTCTTTTATAACATTCTTTATTTTAAAGTCTATTTTATCTGATATGAGTATTGCTACTCCAGGTTTCTTGTGATTTCCATTTGCATGGAATATGTTTTTGCATCCCCTCACTTTCAGTTTGTATGTGTCCCTAGATCTGAAGTGGCTCTCTTGTAGACAACATATATATGGGTCTTGTTTTTTGTATCCATTCAGCGAGCCTGTGTCTTTTGGTTGGAGCATTTAATCCATTCACGTTTAAGGTAATTATCGATATGTATGTTCCTATTACCATTTTCTTAATTGTTTTAGGTTTGTTTTTTAGGTCCTTTTGTTCTCTTGTGTTTCCCACTCAGAGAAGTTCCTTTAGCATTTGTTGTAGAGCTGGTTTGGTGGTACTGAATTCTTTTCGATTTTGCTTGTCTGAAAAGATTTTAATTTCTCTGTCGAATCTGAATGAGACCCTTGCTGGGCAGAGTTATCTTGGTTGTAAGTTCTTCCCTTTCATCATTTTAAATATATCATGCCACTCCCTTCTGGCTTGTAGAATTTCTGCTGAGAAATCAGCTGTTAACCTTATGGGAGTTCCCTTGTATGTTATTTGTCATTTTCCCTTGCTGCTTTCAATAATTTTTCTTTGTCTTTAATTTTTTCCAA
Source organism: Lipotes vexillifer (assembly GCF_000442215.2). Classification (NCBI taxonomy): domain Eukaryota; kingdom Metazoa; phylum Chordata; class Mammalia; order Artiodactyla; family Lipotidae; genus Lipotes; species Lipotes vexillifer. The sequence continues at coordinate 136,717 of NW_006781068.1, forward strand.
TTTGATTACTATGTGTCTCGGTGTGTTTCTCCCGTATGGAACTCTCTGCACTTCCTGGACTTGGTGGCTATTTCCTTTCCCATCTTAGGGAAGTTTTTGACTATAATCTCTTCAAATATTTTCTCAGGTCCTTTCTCTCTCTCCTCTCCTTCTGGGACCCCTATAATGCAAATGTTGTTGCGTTTAATGTTGTCCCAAAGGTGTCTTAGGCTGTCTTCATTTTTTTCATTCTTTATTCTTTATTCTGTTCTGCAGCAGTGAATTCCACCATTCTGTCTT
>NW_006781068.1:137023-232411 GCF_000442215.2 Lipotes vexillifer
TCCCATTGCAGAGCACAGGTTCCGGACGTGCAGGCTCAGCGGCCATGTCTCACGGGCCCAGCCGCTCCACGGCATGGGGGATCTTCCCGGATTGGGGCACGAACCCGTGTCCCCTGCATCAGCAGGCAGACTCTCAACCACTGTGCCACCAGGGAAGCCCTCATTCTTTATTCTTTATTCTGTTCTGCAGCAGTGAATTCCACCATTCTGTCTTCCAGGTCACTTATCCGTTCTTCTGCCTCAGTTATTCTGCTATTGATTCCTTCTAGTGTAGTTTTCATTTCAGTTATTGTATTGTTCATCTCTGTTTGTTTGTTCTTTAATTCTTCTAGGTCTTTGTTATACATTTCTTGCATCTTCTCAATCTTTACCTCCATTCTTTTTCCGAGGTCCTGGATCATCTTCACTATCATTATTCTTTATTCTTTTTCTGGAAGGTTGCCTATCTCCACTTCATTTAGTTTTTTTTCTGAGATTTTATCTTGTTATTTCATCTGGTACATAGCCCTCTGCCTTTTTTCATCTTGTCTATATATCGGTGAATGTGGTTTTCATTCCACAGACTGCAGGATTGTAGTTCTTGTTTCTGCTGTCTGCCCTCTGGTGTATGAGGCTATCTAAGAGGCTTGTGCAAGTCTCCTTATGGGAGGGACTGGTCTGTATTCTTTAATTACTTATTTATTCATGTAGCATGAGGCCTGCATTGTGGATCTTACACCTTCTTAGAAACATGAACCATCAGAATCATATTACTGTTTTATTAATAGCCATAGCATTTATAGGTTACCTCTTACCATGAGGCTAAATGTCCTTTTGAGGAAAAACAATCATTACAAATTTCCTTTTAGAATTTCTTACATTGGCACTAATGTAGTCAGAGGAGTCAAAGGAGAATTCTCAGTTGATAAAACCACCCTTACCTGATTCTTCACCTTCCACTTTATTCTCCCAGTTTTAATTGCAACTTTAGCAGTTGTTCACTTATTATTCCTTCATAAAATACTCTAATAATCCAACAGGAATCTCATCCAGTGTGGGCAAAATCTAATTTCATCCATACTACAAAATAAAGGATATCTTGGTTGCTTTATTCTTATTAATAATCTTACTAATACTAGTAGTAGTCTCATCTGACCTTCTAGGAGACCCAGTAAATTATACTCCAGCTAAGCCCTTCAATATTCCCCCTCACATGAAACCAGAATGGTAGTTTTAATTTGCATGTGCAATTCTGCGATCCATTCACAGTGAATAGGAGGTGTATTAATCTTCTCAATCATGATTTTAGCTATGTTCCAATACTTCATACAGCAAAACAATAAAGTATAACATTCTGACCTCTTAGCTAATATTTATTTGGATTCCTAGTAGTAGGCCTATTAACACTTACATGTATTGGAAGGCAATCCATTGATCACCTATTTATTATCATCAGACAACTAGCCTCTATTCTATACTTTCTTCTAATTCTTGTCCTCATACCACTAATAAGTGTTATTAAAAATAACCTCCTAAAATTAAGAGTCTTTTTTAGAAACAGCAACATTTCTCCCTCAGACTCAAGGAAGAAGCTCCAGCTCTCTCATCAGCACCCAAAGCTGAATTTCTGCTTAAACTATTCCCTGAACAATTTGCTTAGGGGACATAAACACTATTGTTGAGTGCTATATATAAGTATTAAAAACTGACATCGTAAAAACTAACGTTACTATGTAATTTGAGAATTATATGCCCTTCCACATATATAAGTACAATACATATGCTTTATCATATATAATACATAATATGTGTAATTGTGAATTATCTCATGTGTATAAGCATGTACATCAGTGTACTGATGTTATATAACACATTAAACATTTCAATGCACACTGGGTTCCAGCCTCTGTGAGTTTTTGCAGGGGTAATTGAAGTGATTAATACTATATAGTACATATGTGTATTAATCATACATAATACATTGTCAAATCATTTCCAGTCAACATGCTTATCATTGCTGATAACTAGGACTTAATGATGAAGCCACGAGAAACCATCAACTTGCCCCAAAATGTGCCTGTCTGCATTTCTGGCCCATGAACCATACAGATTTCTATAAATGAACTATATCTGGCATCTTGTTCTTACTTCAGGGTCATCCCACCTTCAGGTCCATAGCACCTACTCTTGCCCCTTAAATAGGACGTCACAATGGACTCGTGACTAATCAGGCCATGCTCACACATAACTGGTTTCATGCATTTGAAATTTTTTTTAATTTTGGGGGTGCTGTGACTCAGCTATGGGCATCAGTGGCCTTAACACAGTCAAGCAACTTGTACCTGAAATTAAATTGAGTATTATTTACCAGCATCATTCACCATAACGTGTCATTGAGTCAGTGGTCACCAGAACATAGAGCAATTACACACATAATTGCACATGCACATTTCAGGTAAATAGCTTGCTTAATCAAACCCTCTTACCTCCTGCTAAATCTCATACTTTGTATGCCATCAACAACCTGCCAGACTCCTAAAACAAGGCCAACATATAACTATATAAGATTTAGTTAACTTATCTAACAGTCATATTGCCCTCACTTCTCCAACCCAAAGTTAGTTAACTGCAAGCTAGCCTCCTAACTGTACCAATTACTTAGATATGTAAGGTGTGTATAAGGACACAACCCATAGTTCTGCCATTTATTCTGAACAACAGCAAAATTAAATGTCAGTGAGGTGCCACTTCACGCCAGTCAGAATGGCCATCATTAAAAGTCTACAAGTACTAAATGCAGGAGCAATAGGAACCTTCCTACCCTGTTACTGGGCATGTAAATTGGTACAGCCACTATGGAGAACAGTATGGAGGTTCCTTAAACAACTGAAAATAGAGTTACCATATGATCCAGCAATCCCACTCCTCGGCGTATATCTGGAAAAGGCAAAAACTTAATTCAAAAAGATACATGCGCCCCAGTGTTCATAGCAGCACTATTTACAATAGCCAAGATGTGGAAGCAACCTAAATGTCCATCGACAGGTGAATGGATAAAGAAGATGTGATATACATACACACACACATACACACACACACACACACATGCACACACACACTGGAATATTACTCACGCATAAAATAGAAATAATACCATTTGTAGCAACATGGATGGAACTAGAGATTATACTAAATGAAGTAAGTCAGATAGAATGACAAATGTAATATGATTTCACTCATATGTGGAATGTAAAAAATTTGATACAAATGAACTTATTTACAAAACAGAAACAGACTCACAGACATAGAAAACAAATTTATGGTTTCCAAAGGGAAAAGGTGGGGAGGGATAAATTAGGAGTTTGGGATTAAGATACGTACTACTATATATACAATAAACAACAAGGACCTACTGTATAATACAGGGAACTCTATTCAATATCTTGTAATAATCTATAATGGAAAAGAATCTGAAAAAGAATAGCTCTATAAATATGAAAAAATATATGAAAAACATAATTAAAAACAATATTCTCCCAACGCTAACAGTCATCATAGCACTACTCAACGTATGTTTATACATGCGGCTAAAATCCTCCACACCAGTAACTATATTTTCATTGATAAACAACAGAAACATAAAATGAGAATTCGAACATACAAAGTAAATAAACTTCCTATCATTACTAATCCTAATAGCCACATTATTACTACCCTTAACACTCATTCGATCAGTGCTGGACTAGGAATTTGGGTTAATATAGACCAAGAGATTTAGAAGGTGTAAGGAAGTATAATTTACTTAATTCCTTAAAATAAGGATTACAGAACTCTATACCAATTGAATGCCAATTAGTTTGAGTTCAATCCTTACTGTATTGATGTGTTTCCATCCCACACACTTTTTCTTGACAGGTAAATCCTCTAGTCAACTGGCATCAATCTGTTTCTCCCGCCACCCAGAAGGAAAAGGTGGGAGAAGCATTGGCAAAATTGAAGGTGATTTTTTTTTTTTTGGATTTGCAATTCACCGCAGGGCTTGGCAAAAAGAGGGCATAACCTGTCTTTAAATTTACATTCCCAGGCTTGCTCAGCCATTTTACGTATGTTGACACACTGCTGATTATTTTGAACCAATCACAAAGATCAGCACTTTATATTTACTGTTTGGTGCTTGAGCTGGAATAGTAGACACCGCTTTGCATCCATTACTTCATGATGTAGTAGGCGAACCTGAAGCAGTACCTGAAGACGAACGAATTTACAGTGTCGTCATAACATGCCGTGCATTTGTAATCATGTTTTTAGTTATGCCCATCACAATTGGAGGACTTGGAAACTGACTTGTCCCACTAATAATTGGAGTTCCCAACGTAGCATTTCCTTGACTACATAATAGAAGCTTTTGACTGCTTCTTCCAACATTCTTACTCCTACCCCTGTCATCAATAGAAGCTGATGCCAGCGGTCCGTGAACCGTACACTGATCTCTACTATCCTCAGGCTATACACTTAACACAATACGCACAAAGTTCAGTTCACGATTATATTTGTGGGAGTAAATATGACTTTCTTCCCACAGCACTTTTTTGGCTTTTCATGGATACCCCCGAGTTATTTCCGACTACTCTGATGTATACACAGAGTGAAATATCTTTGTATTTATAGGCTCACTCATGTAACTAACAGCAGTAACGCTAACACTTTTCTTAATTTGAGAAGCATTTGGATCCAAAGAAGAAATCTCAGTAGTATAGGTAACTGTCACTCATCTAGAATAATTACATGGATGCCCTCAAACATATCCTATATTTGGGGGGTGTATTTATGCAAATTTAAAATAAGAAAGGAAGGAATCAAAACCTCTTCAACTGGTTTAAAGCCAACACCGTAACCATTATGTCTTTTTCAATATGTGAGATGTTAGTAAAAAATTACATAACTTTATCAAAGTTAAATCAGAGGTGAAAATCCTGCATATCTCTCTAGCATATCCATTTCAATGAGGCTTCACAATGCAACATCACGTATTATGAAAGAACTTTTACATGATCACCCATTCATCATCTTTTTTTGATAAATTTTCTAGTTCTCTATATTATTTCTCTAATATTGACAGCTAAACTGACTAATACACATACAATAGATGCATAAGAAGTAGAAACAATGTAAATCATCCTACCAGCCATCATTCTAATCTTAATTATCCTACCATCATTATGAATTTTTTACATAATAAATGAAATTAATATCCCTTCCCTAACCGTAGAAGCTATAGGCCATCAATGATACTGAAGCTAGAAATACACAGATTATGAAAACTTAAGTTTTGACTTCTTCTTTTGTTTTTTTTTTGTGGTACGTGGACCTCTCACTTTTGTGGCCTCTCCCGTTGCGGAGCACAGGCTCCGGACGTGCAGGCTCAGTGGCCATGGCTCACGGGCCTAGCCGCTCCGTGGCATGTGGAATTTCCCGGACCGGAGCACAACCCCTTGTCCCCTGCATTGGCAGGCGGACTCTCAACCACTGCGCCCCCAGGGAAGCCCCAGATGTAAGTGTTGTTTTTCTTTCTTTTCTTTTCTGTTTTTTTTTTTTTTTGCGGTACGCGGGCCTCTCACTGCTGTGGCCTCTCCCGTTGCGGAGCACAGGCTCCGGACGCGCAGGCTCAGCGGCCATGGCTCACGGGCCCAGCCGCTCCGCAGCACGTGGGATCTTCCTGGACCGGGGCCCGAACCCGTGTCCCCCGCATCGGCAGGCAGACTCTCAACCACTGCGCCACCAGGGAAGCCCAAGACTTACTACTTTTTAATAATTCAGTACTGAGCTCAGACATTATCCAAGTCTTCATCCAGTGTTCTTACTTGATTAGCATGCAGGTTAGCTTTTATAGTAAAAATACCCCTGAATGGGTTAGAGCTCTGATTGCCAAAAGTACATGTAGTAGTTCCCATTGAGAAATCTAGAGTCTTTCAGGTATGCTACTGCAATTGGTGCATGAGGTATACCATGAATTACAATTCCAATCCCATTAACATACTACACAGTGTACCTAATGCTTATATAATTTTTACAAGGAATAATTATAACCGGCTCAATCTGTGTGTTCCTAATAGACTCACAATTATTCATCACACACTGCTTCACTGGTCCAGGGCACTTGTCACTGTATTATCCTCATCCAAACACCCTGAAGTTTTATAGGGAACCACTCTCTAATAATTGCCCATGGACTCACATCACATGTACTATCTTGCCTGGAAAACGTTTGACATCTTTGCCTGTGCTTGTTGACAAATCATACATCTCATCTAGAGAAAGGTCTATTCAAGTCCTTTATTCATTTAAAATATGGGCTTGTTTGTCTTTCTGTTGATCAGTTGTAACAGTTCTAGATATATTCTGGATGGCAGTGTTTTATCACATATATCATGTGTCAGTATTTTCTATTTTCTTTACACTTTATGGATAGCGTCTTTTGATGCACAAAAGTTTTTAATTTTGAGGACTTGCATTTATTTTTCCTTTCATTGCTTGTCTGCTGGTGTCAGATCTAAGAAACCATAGCGAAACCCAAGGTCGTGAAGACTTATAGCCTTGTTTTCTTTGAGATTTGATATAGTTATTCTTCAGTATTCCTTGAGGAATGGTTCCAGATGTGCCCCGTGGATACCAAAATCCACAGATGTTCATGTCTCTTCTATAAAATGGTGTAGTATTTGCATGTATCGTACGTGCACATTCTCCTGTATACTTTAAATTATCTCTAGGTTAGTCATAATACCTAATAAATACAATCTCAACCTTTCTCAATTTAAAAAATTATTATTCAAGCTATTATATTACCACTACTGGCATAATTGTCCAGAAATAATACAATTTGAATTAATACAACTTACAATTTGCTAATTAGTTTTATTATCCTATTTCTTTTTAACCAATTTAATGACAATAGCCTTAACTTTTCATTAACCTTCTTTGACAGTCAGCGTCTTTACTGCCTCTAAAAATACTCCTCATCAGCTCATTCCATCTACCTAAAGACTTAACTACTTTTTATCTTTCTTTTTTTTTTTGCGGTACGCGGGACTCTCACTGGCCCGTTGCGGAGCACAGGCCCCGGACGCACAGGCTCAGCAGCCATGGCTCATGGGCCCAGCCGCCCTGCGGCATGTGGGATGTTCCCGGACTGGGGCACGAACAAATGTCCCCTGCATTGGCAAGCGGACTCTCAACCACTGTGCCACCAGGGAAGCCCTGAAATTATTTATGCTTTAAACTTGTATATATACAGATGATGTCAACTGTATAGTGAAAAGACTTGGTTTTAATTTCTACTTTCATATCTGGATCCCTTTTATGTCTTTCCTCATGGATTTGGGTAGAACTTCCAGTACAGCATTGAGGAGCAGTGGTTAAAGGCACCATCCTGACCTTGTTTCTGATGTTCAGAAGTAAACCTTTCAGTCTTCAATAATGAGCATGACATTTGCTGCATGGTTTGCACAATGCTCCGCATCATTGTGAAAAAATTTGCTTTTCCTCCTACTTTTGTGAGTGTTTATATCATAAACTAGGACTGGAATTTGTTTAGAGCTTTTTCTTCATCTAGTGATATAATCATGTTTTTTAAAAAAATATTTATTTATTTGCTTGCACCGGGTCTTAGTTGCGGCAGGTGGGCTCCTTAGTTGTGTCATGCGAACTCAGTTGCACATGCATGTGGGATCTAGTTCCCTGACCAGGGATTGAACCCAGGCCCCCTGCATTGGAAATGTGGAGTCTTATCCACTATGCCACCAGGGAAGCCCCTAATCATGTGTTTTTACTTCTCACAATTATTGTCATGTATTACATTGGTTGGTTCTATTTAATAATTTATTACATTGCTTGGTTTAAATGTTAATGATGTGGAACTTCTGGTGTAGAGACCTTTGTTAGTGGTGCAAAATCTTTTCAGTGGCGTGTCATTTCATACCACTATTATGTTGTGGAAGATTCTTACATCCATTTTTGAAGTTTTATTGCTCTTTTTTGTTTTTGTTATATACTTATGAGATTGAATTGCACTGTGAATGCCGTAGGTGGTTCAGAGAACTAAGACTGGCTGCAGGTAGTGTGGGAGCAGACCGGATGTAATGAGGTTAGGGTTTATGGCTATAGTATGTGGCGAAAAGTTTTGGTTGGGGGTAGGAAGATGAGGGAATAGGGGGTGAGGGTTAGGGTTAATGTTTAGGGGTAACCTTTAAGGTTGAGGGTTAGGGGTTGGGGGTCAGGGTCAGGGTCAGGATCTGGGTACAGTTTCTGGTCAGCCTCGCGGTCAGGGTTAGGGTTAGGGTATGTATGTATTGTTAGGGCCCATGGCAGGTCATTTCAAAATATCTCTTAAAGACATATTGATTATTTTAAATTAATGTTACTGAAGAAAAGACCCATGCAAGACACACACTTTCCACCTCCTGTTTGTCTCCTTGAAAGCAGGGAATAAATCTCTCCTGCGATAGGTACACACCTGGGGCTGAGGTCTGAGGGCTCAGGGCTGCAGGCATGCTGGCTCCTGCAATTCAATTCATTCTGGGAACCTTATGTCATGACTACTGAGGTGCCAGTTAGCTTTGTGGCGACCAAAGCCAGCTCCTCTCTCTGCCTGTTTCTGAGAAAAGGCCTGAGTCTGAGCCACTCTAGACTCTGGATTTCTTGGCATGTGGACTGACCCGCACCCTCTCATCCTGCTAACCCCTCATCCAGAAAATAAACAATTCATGCACCCCCCTTTCCAATACCCAACAAACAAGCAGATATCCAGCTGCTCTCCTTGTACCTCAGCCTCTCCAGAGGGTCACTCTCTTAGAAATATCTTAAGCTCAATGACATGCCGCTGTCTCCCTTTCTCTGGCACAATGCCATCCTTGGGTGAGCCCCATCTTATGTTGGCACGATGGCCTTGCTCAGGTGAGCTGGAGAAAAAACCCAAAGTGGCCCAATGGTAGCATTGTACATCGAAAATGACCTGCACACCAAATCGGCCATAAGCATGGTGCCCAGAGACCAGAGATGTGCGTGTGCCTCCAACGAGGATGTGCATGTGCCTCCAGCAATGCTCAGGAGACCCCGGCATCTATCATCCATCTTCTGCACAGTCTTCTGACCTTTGGGCTTCTTCTTTTCAGCTGGTATCTAGCTAGATTGTTCATGGAGAAGTTAGATCCTACCTTGCAAGAGCAGAATCATCCACCAAACACATGAGAAGGGAACAGGCATGGTCTGCACCCATCTTATCCTCCTCTGCCTGCCCAGCCCATCATGTCAGAAACATGTGTCCCTCGTCCTGTCAGAAGCCAAACCCCAGGGAAAGGACTTGGATGCGAAGGAAACCAGAATATTGTCTGGAGCTACAGACACTTTAAAAAACAGCAAAAACAAAACAACCCCCCCTACACGGCAGGCGCAGGAAGGGCGTGCTGAGCCTTCCCCTCTTTCTTCCTGGAAGCAGGAGATAACATCTCGGTCTCCCCATCCACCGACCCACATGGGAGATGTCCATCCTCTGCTGGAAGGAGAATGACGTTGTTGTCAAGGGCAGAGTGTGGAGAGTGAGAGAATTCCGTGCAAACAGACCTTGTTCAACATAATTCTCAACCTCCTTAGCCTCCCCACATAGTGTGGTTCCTTTTCCGCAATCACCTCTCTTTGTTCAACCCAACAGAAAAGCATTTAGGTTTTGCCACTTCTCCGGGTCTTTCTTCATCTCCTTAGGAGGGCGCCCTGGGTCATGTAAAACTCATGGGAAATAAATGTGGATGCTTCTCTCCTGTGAATCTGTCCCATGTCCATTCAATTCTCAGGACCAGCTGTCAACCCTAAGAGGATGAAAGTATGGTTTTGTCTTGGCGACATCTTTCCTGCCGACATCATTGAATTCTACCTCCTTCTTTGGCTTGATTCCTCAGTATGCTGACATACTCTCAGCTACCATCTTCAGAAACTGAAAACGAAGCACATTCTTACCATATGATCCAGCCCTCGAACTCCTTGGTATCCATGGACCCAAATGAGTCAAATGCTTATATCTACACAGAAACCTGCACCCAGACATTTAGGGCAGCTTTATCCATAAGTTGCAGAACTTGGAAGCAACCAAGATGTCCTTTAGCAGGTGAATGGACACACAGACTGGACTCCATCCATGCAACAGAATGTTCTTCAGCGCTGAAAAGGAATGAGCCATACGGAGCCATGGAGAGATGGGAGGGGCGCCTTAAGTGCATATCGCTCACTGAAAGAAGGCAATCTGGAAAGGTGGCATAGCTTAGGGTACCAGCTACATATAACATTCCAGAAAAGGCAAACGAAGTAAGGGTGAAAAGATCAGTGCATAGCCAGGGGTTTGTGGCAGGGTTGAGTGGTGGTGGGTGATAAATAGGTCAAGCACAGAGGATTTTTAAGGCAGGGAAGTTATACAGTGTGGTACATTCGTGGTGAGATACAGTTGTCAAAAGGTGTCGAATGTACAACACTAGGAGTGATACCTAATATAAACGCTGGACTCGGGTGTCCGGTGGATTCATCCGTAGTAACCAGCACACAGAATGCTGATAGGGTAGTTGGGGAGGCGGAGGCTTTGAGCACCTGTGTGTGGGGCTGGGGGTGGGAGGGTGGGATGACGGAATAGCAGCAGCAGAGCAGGGGCCACATGATACTTCTCTGCACTCCGCCCAAGTTTGCTGTGAACTCAAAACTTCTTTAAAAATAAAGCCTATTTAAACAAACAAACATTCCAGTAGTATCCCATGGCTGCTCTCTTCAAGTCCTGTTTGTGCCCCTTGAGAGTGAAACTTCAGCGGACATTGTCCTGTCAACGCGCACCCTTTATTTATTTTTAAAATTTATTTATTTAATTTGTTTTTAATTTTGGCTGCGTTGGGTCTTCGTTGCTGGGTGCGGGCTTTCTCTAATTGCGGCAAGCGGGGGCTACTCTTCGCTGCGGTGCGTGGGCTTCTCATTGTGGTGGCTTCTCTTGTTGCGGAGCATGGGCTCTAGGCGAGCAGGCTTCAGTAGTTGTGGCTCACAGGCTCTAGAGCGCAGGCTCAGTAGTTGTGGTGCGTGGGCTTAGTTACTCCGCGGCATGTGGGATCTTCCCGGACCAGGGCTCGAACCCGTGTCCCCTGCAATAGCAGGCAGATTCTTAGCCACTGAGTCACCAGGGAAGCCCAACCCACACGCTTTTGTCGAATGTACAACACTAGGAGTGATACCTAATATAAACGCTGGACTCGGGTGTCCGGTGGATTCATCCGTAGTAACCAGCACACAGAATGCTGATAGGGTAGTTGGGGAGGCGGAGGCTTTGAGCACCTGTGTGTGGGGCTGGGGGTGGGAGGGTGGGATGACGGAATAGCAGCAGCAGAGCAGGGACCACATGACACTTCTCTGCACTCCGCCCAAGTTTGCTGTGAACTCAAAACTTCTCTAAAACATAAAGCCGATTTAAACAAACATTCCAGTAGTATAACATGGCTGCTCTCTTCAAGTCCTGTTTGTGCCACTTGAGAGTCAAACTTCAGCGGACATTGTCCTTTCAACCCGCACCCTTTATTTATTTTTAAAATTTATTTATTTTATTTGTTTTTAATTTTGGCTCATTGGGTCTTCGTTGCTGGGTGCGGGCTTTCTCTAATTGCAGCAAGCGGGGGCTACTCTTCACTGCGGTGCGTGGGCTTCTCATTGTGGTGGCTTCTCTTGTTGCGGAGCATGGGCTCTAGGCGAGCAGGCTTCAGTAGTTGTGGCTTGCAGGCTGTAGGGTACACGCTCAGTAGTTGTGGTGCACAGGCTTAGTTGCTCCCCGGCATGTGGGATCTTCCCAGACCAGGGCTTGAACCCGTGTCCCTTGCATTGGCAGGCGGATTATTGACGACTGCGCCACCAGAGAAGTCCCTGGTCACTTGTTTTGTTTTGTAGTTTCTACATATAAATGATGTCATAAGGTATTTCTCTTTCTCTGTTTGCCATATCTCACTTAGCACGATTGGTCCATTCATGTTTTTGCTAGATATAATTTTTTTTTTATGGTTGAGTCATATTCCATTGTGTTTGTATATGTGTATGTATATATATGAAAACTTCTTTATCCACTCGTCAATCGATGGACACTCTGGTGGCATCCATGTCTTGGCTATTGTCAATAAAGCTGTCATGAACATAAGGGTGTGTATATCTTTTTTTTTTTTTAATCTTTATTGGAGTATAATTGCTTTACAATGGTGTGTTAGTTTTTGCTTTATAACAAAGTGAATCAGTTATACATATACATATATCCCCACATCTCTCCCCCCTTGCGTATCCCTCCCTCCCACCCTCCCTATCCCACCCCTCTAGGTGGTCACAAAGCACTGAGCTGATCTCCCTGTGTATATCTTTTTGAATTCGTGTTTTTGTTTCCTTCAGAAAGATATCCCCAAGTGGAATTCCTGCATCATATGGTAGTTGTATTTTTAATTTCTTGAGGATCCTCTGTACTGTTTTCCACAGTGGCTGCACCAATGAGCATCCCCAAGAGAAGGCGTGAGGGTTCTCCTCATCCTCGCCAAGGCTTGTTATTTGTTGTCTTCTGGACGATAGCCAAGTTTTAAGGTGTGAGGTGTTAATCTCATTGTTCTTTTGATGTGCGTTTCACTGATGATAAGTGATATTGGTCATAGTTTCGTATGTCTCTTGGCCATCTGTACGTACTCTTTGGAAAAATGTTCGGTCCCAAGTTTTAGTTGGGTTTTTGGTTTTTGGAGGTTCAGTTGTGTAGTTCTTCATCTATTTTGGATATGAACCCCTTTTCAGACATATCGTTTGCAACTATTTTGTCACAATCGGTAGGCTGCCTCTTCATTTTGTGGATGGTTTCCTTTGCCATTGAAAAGCTTTAAAATTGGATGGAGTCCCATTGTTTTTTTCTGCTTTTGTTCCCCTTGTTTGGGGAGACAGGTCCAGGAAATATTGCTAAGACGGATGTCAAAGAGCGTACTGCTTGTGTTTTCTTCATGGAGCTTTATGGCTTCAGGTCTTACATTGAAGTATTTGATTCATTTTGAGGTTGCTTGTGTAGGTGGTATAAGAAAGGATTCCTGTTTGATTCTTGTGCATGTAGCTGTCCTGTTTTCCCACCACCATTCATTGAAGAGGCTATCTTTTCCCCATTTTATAGTCTCACGTCCGTTGTCGTAGATGAATTTACCAATATATGCCTATGTTTATTTTGGGGCTCTCAATTCTGTTCCATGGATCTATGTGTATTTCTTTTGTTCCTATACCATACTGTCTTGATTATTCTAGATATGTAGCATAGTTTGAAACAGGGAGTGTGATATGTCCAAGTTTGTGCTTCTTTCTTAAGATCGTATTGACTATTCAGGTTCTTTTCTGTTTCCTTACACATATTAGAATTCTTTGTTCTAGTTCTCATAAAATTCCATCGGTATTTTGATAAGAATGGCATCAAATCTCTAGATTGCTCTGGGGTGTGGAGTCATTTTAACAATGTGAATTCTTCCAATCCATGAACACATTATATCTGTCCAGTTGTCTGTGTCGTCTCCAATTTCTTTCATCAGTGTCTTCCAGTTTTCTGACTATAAGTCTTTTACCTCCTGGGTTAGATGTATTCCTAGATATTTCATTTTTGTTAATATCATTGTCAGTGAGGTTGTTTTCTTAATTTCTCATTCTGATAGGTTGTTGCCAGTGTATAGAGATGCAATAGATTTCTATAGGTTAATTTTGTATCCTGCAACTTAACTGAATTTTCCAATGAATTCTATTTGTTTTGGGGGGTCATCTTAAGGATTTTCTATATAAAACATCATGTCGGGAATTCCCCAGTGGCACAGTGGTAAGTCTCCACGCTCCCAATGCAGGCGTCCTGGGTTCGATCCCTGGTCAGGGAACTAGATCCCACACGCATGCCACAATTAAGAGTTCGCATACCACAACTAAGGAGCCCCCCTTCCCCAACTAAGGAGCTCCCCTGCCACAACTAAGACCCAGCACAACCAGAATAAATAAATGAATAAATAAATAAATAAATGACATATAAAACATCATCTCATCTCCAAACAGTGACAGTTTTACTTTTTCCTCTGCCATTGGATTCCTTTTGTTTCTCTTTCTCATCTAATTACTATGTCTAGGACTTCCTAGACCACGTTGAATGAAAGTGGTGAGAGTGGTCAGGGTTAGAGTTAGGTTTAAGCACAATTCACCCTCTTCCCCTTCCTCCCTCCCCATCTCTCTGAGGGCTCCAGGAAGGACAGGACTAGTCCTGGGTCACACATGACTCAGGGAGTTGAACTGGACCACTGTTTCTCTGCCCCCCTGTCCTGGGCATAGTTTTGTATATTATCTGTGTACCTTCTTTGAGCAGGTGTTCATTTAAAGCTTCCAATATATTTAATGGGGTTGTGTTGGAGTTCTTTGTATATTTTGAGACACTCTTTATTAGATACATTTGCAGTTTTTTTCCCCCAGTGTGTGTTGTCTTTCGATTTTCTGTATGAGGTTTTCCACACAGTAGAAATCTTTAATTTTATAAAGTCCACAGAATCCCTTGTTTTTCTTTCTGGACTGCTTTTTTGTGTTGTGTGTTAAAACCATAAAGCTTGTGATTCACGTGACCAAGCCCAAGCTCATATCAATTTTCTTTTGTTTTCTCCTATAATTTTGAATAGTTTTGCATTTAATACTTGTCTCTGAAAAATTTTGAGTGAATTTCATGTAAGTTGTAAAGCTTGTGTCTACATTCATTTTATTCCATTCGGTTTCCAATTCATTGTTTCTTAATTACTTTGGAGAAGCTCTGGGATATTGTCTTCATTTGTTTGAATTTCCACAATTCAATGGGTTCAGACAGCAAGGTGCCCAGTCTCTAGTGATCCCTGAGGGAGGCGCGGCCTGCACTTCCCTCACCGACCAAAGGGTGGCGCTGAGCCCGCCACTCTGACGCACAGCGCATGCGTGTTCCCCGCGGACCTGGCTCTGAACGCGGCTGAGGGGAGTTGTGTCTCATCAGCCACCGTCGGCGTGCGGCTACCGGCGGGCTCTCGGTCTCCTCAGGAGACGTTGGGGTTTCGGCTTCAGGACAACGTGGGGCTGCGTCCACGCTGACGGGAGCTGGGTTTCCTGAGGACGCAGGCGACGCCGGAGAAAAGGTGAGGAGACAGCGAGGAAAAGAGAGGAGAAGCTTCCTGGGGGCGACTGACGGCTGCGGGGATCCGTCTTCTTGCGACCCAGGAAGGGCTTGGTGTGCACAGCTGGGTTTTTGGTCAGGCTGGTGTGCGGTGGAGCCGCGTGGGCTGTGGGGTGTGCCGTCTTCCCCGCACCGTTTACCGTGGGGCTGCCCTTCCGCTCCGTGTGTCCTTGGCCCCCTTGTAACTTAACGGCCCCCTCCCCCCGCACCGTGCGGGGTGGGTTGTGGGCTCTGCGTCCCGTCCCTCTGGTCTGTGCGCTTGTTTTGAGCCAGTTCCGCACTGTTTTGGGGCCTGTAGCTTCGCGATGAAGTGTGAAGTCAGGGAGGGAGATGCCTGCGGCCCGTTCTCCTTTCTCAGGGTCGCCTTGGCTCTTTGGGGTCCTTTGTGGCTCCACACACATCTTAGGAGGATTTGCTCCATTTCTGTGAAAAACACCGTTGGAATTTCAGAACGGCCTGCCTTCCCTGTGTGCACCGCTTTGGGTGGAACGGACATTTTAGCAGCAGTAATTCTTGCGTTCCTTGAGCACGGGGTGTCTTTCCACCGACTTGTGTCTTCTTCAGTGTCTTCATGAGTGTCTTAAAGTCTTCAGGTCTTTCACATCCTCGGTTAAATTTATTTCTTGGTATTTTGTTCTTTTTTTTTTTTTCCGGTACTGTGGCCTCTCCCGCCGCGGAACACAGGCTCCGGACGCGCAGGCTCAGCGGCCATGGCTCAAAATTAAAAGGCCTCTCTCTGTTGCGGCCTCTCCCGCCGCGGAACACAGGCTCCGGACGTCCAGGTTCAGCGGCCATGGCTCACGGGCCCAGACGCTCCGCGGCATGTGGGATCTTCCCGGACCGGGGCACGAACCCGTGTCCCCCTCATCGGCAGGCGGACTGTCAACCACTGTGCCAGCAGGGAAGCCCTATTTTGTTCTTTTTGATGCAGTTGGAAATAGGGTTTTTTTCTCTTTCTGATGGTTCATTATTAGTGTTTAGAAATGCAGTTGAGTTTTGTGTACTGATTTTGCGTCTTTACTGAATTCATTAATTATTTCTAACAGTTTTTTTTTTTTTTTTGTGGAATGATGTGGAAAATTGAACTTCCAAAATCCCGGTGTCTCTACCACATCCAAGGCATCCACAAGAGGGAAGAAAGGGAAGTCCTTTATATTGGGAAGTCCTAATAAGTCTTTCCACAGTGCCTCTAAATGACATGTGGACTTGGGGTGAACTGGATCTGGGTAA
This sequence comes from Lipotes vexillifer, assembly GCF_000442215.2. Classification (NCBI taxonomy): domain Eukaryota; kingdom Metazoa; phylum Chordata; class Mammalia; order Artiodactyla; family Lipotidae; genus Lipotes; species Lipotes vexillifer. The sequence goes on from NW_006781068.1 coordinate 153,462, forward strand.
GGCTTGGCCTCTGTATGGAAGTTTGATGTTTCCTCTGCCTTTCTGGCATGGTTTTGACATGGTGTTTTGAAAAGTACTTGACTTTCCAGTAATTTCAAACGTTCAGACAGCTTTACATACAGAAAAGCAAGTCTTGTATCTTGATTAAATATATTCCTAAATATTAATGTTGACATTATTTAAAATGGAATTGTTTTCATAAGTTCTTTTTCAGATTATTTATTGCTAGTATATATGTATAAGATAGATTTTTGTGAATTGATATTTTTTTCTCTAACTCTGCTGAATTACTGATCAGTCAAATAATTTTTGTTTTTATAGGAAGTTTTATATATAAGATGGTGTGATCTGTGTTCTGTGAATAGACACAGTTTTAATTTTTCCATTCACATATGGATGCCTTTTGTTTCTTCCCTCAAAACTCTGGGTAGAACTTCCAGTACCCTATTATCAGCGATGGAGGCCAGCTTCCTGGCCTTGTTCCTGATTTCAGGAGTGAATCTTTCAGTTTTTAACATTGAGCATGATGTTTGCTCTGGCTTTGTATACTGCTCTTTTTCATATTGAACAAATTTCCTTTTATTCCTACCTTCTTGAGTGTTTGTATCATGAAATAACACTGGATTTTGATTATAGCTTTTCCTGCAGTAATTGATAGGATCATGTGCTTTGACTTCACTTCTTTATAGTTCTTCAATACATTGCTTAGGTTTAATATGTTGAACAACCTGACATTTCCGGTGTATAGATACTTGCTTATGGCATCATCCATTTAATGTTCTGTTGGCTCCATGTTGTCCTAATTTTGTGGAGGATTCTTGCGTTCATATTTCTAAGGTATACTGGTGTCCTTTTCTTTCTCATGATGTATTTGTGTGACTTGATTAGATGTGACTTGGTGTTGGTGCTTTGAAGGGTCAGCATTAGGGCTGAGACTCGGTTATGGTTGCCCTAAGCTACCCCACCCGTCGCAGCCCTGGCCACCCACCTGTGACCGCCGCGTCTCCCCTCCAGGTCCGGCCCGGCCCTCTAGAGACTCCCCCTTACCCGGAGGGAAGGGCTGACTGCCCCTTGGCCTCCCTCCCCCCTCTGCCTCTCCGTCCGTCCTCCCTGAGTCAGGACACCGTGTCCTCCGTGAGGCTCCTGGATTCCGGCCTGGGGGACCCACACACCCCCACGAGCTGTGTCGACCACGAGGATTGTCACCTCAAGAGGCCCCAGAAGACGGACTCCCCGGGACCTCAGAATGGGTCTTTGTGTGCAGATGGGCCACGGCAGAGATGCCCGGTGTGAGCCGAGGTCACTGACCTGTGTGCGGGCCTCCTCATGGGGTCATTTGGACCCAGACACATGGGGGAGAAGGCGATGTCATGGCAGAGACGGAGACGGGGCTGGGAGTGGCCTGGGACCGCCTGACCCCAGAACCCACGGAGGTGCGTGCCCCCAGCACCTTGACCTTGGGCTGTAGGCCTGAGAGGAAGCGTCCCCTGTCCCAACACCGCCCCCCATCTGGTGTTGTGTGCCGGGGTCACTGGAATCCCACACCCGCTCTGCGGGGCGTGGCATTGTGCCTGCTGACACCCAGGACCGTCACTGCCCGCCCCCGCTCTGGGCATGACCCCCACTCCTCCTCAGGGTGGGACCCAGGGCCCAGGACCCCTGTCCCACACATCCCCGTCACAGAGACCTCCCCCCATCCCCCAGCCACCCCTGGGGCATCTCAGGCACCAGTAAGGAGCTGCAGCCATGATGTGAACTCAGGGAGTGGCCACAGGCCACCACACCCACCCAGAGACCTGAGAGTGGCCATCTGAGAAGGGAACCACCAGCCCCTTGACCCAGGTGCCCTGTTTCACAGGGCAGGTCCTCTTGCCGAGTCTCTGGAGGGGGCTGTCGAGCAGAGGTGACTGAGGCCTGTGAACATGTGGGCCAGAGAGGTCCTCCCCAGGAGCACAGGCACAGTGAGTCCAGGGCATGGGCATCCCTCCCCTCCTGCACCCCACGGAATGAGGATAAAGCCCCAGTGACCCCCAAGACACCCAGAGGACTAGACCATCCACAGACCAGGGACTGAGTGTCCAGCTCATTTCCCCGGAGAGAACAATGTCTTCACTGAGACTGCAGACGGGCCTGTGTGCCCACAGACACCCAGCTTCAGTGACCCAGCCAGACAGAAAACCCCCTTCCAGGGGCCCCTGTGTTAGTAGATGCAGCCTTCGGGGGAGGGGGCAGGCCCGAGCGAGGATGCACGTGCTCCAGCGCCAGACACACACTGCCCGTCCCCATGCCCATCCCCCTGGCCCCCTCCTGTGCCCTGTGGCCTCACCCACTCAGGAACCCTCCTCTCCAGTCTCCGAGCACCCACATTTCCCACCTCCACCCCGTCACTCTCCACTTCAATGTGCCCATTTCCCCGCCAGTTGAAAAGGACGGCAAACGTCCCGCACTGGTGTTTTAAGCAGCATAGACCGGGATTCTTTTCTGTTGCCGGCTGGGGTCTGGCCGAACACCAGGAGCTTCCAGTGGCGTGGTGCTAGGCGCCGCCCTGCAGGGAGCAGCCCTGATCCCGCTCTGCGTATAACAGCTTCAGGGAATTCTGGGAGCAAGAAAAAAGAAGCCACGGAGGGGGTCGCCTACCCTGCAGTTGGGGTCAGAAGTTGGTGGGGAGGATCTTGGGGCCCTGGAATCTGAAGGGCCCCCTTCCAGGGGAGGGGTAGGAGGCCCTGGGTGGTAGTAAAGCTGAGTCCAAGGCCCTCCTGCTTGGGAGGCTTCCTAGCCCCCGGGATCCTGAAGAGGCTGGCTCCCTCCTCCCCTCCACCTGCAGTCCTGGTCCCTGCTCTTGAGAGATTCCCTAGGGTGGGGTCCTGGTGCTGGAGGTGCCCCGATGCTGTGGCCTCCTGAGTCTACAGTGAGAAAAATGGGAGTGGGAGAAGACCAGTTCACAGAAAGGGAGCTTCTGCCAGAACAGAGCCTGGGTCTGCTGCCCCCGACCCCAGGTGCACTGGGGCAGGAATGTGAGAGCTAGATTTTGGCTAGAATGCAACTGTGAGCCCCTGAGGGGCGAGGATTGGCTGACCTGGGCAGCCTGACCCTGCCGGCCAGCCCTCCCCAGGTGTGCCTGCGTTGAGGTCAATATAAACACCGCTCCAGGCAGCAAGAGCCCCTGCAGCTGGGCCTGACGCCATATTCTCTGCCCCCTCAGCAGTCTCGGGGCTAGGCTGGTGGTAGGGAGTGAGGGGCCATGGCTCTGTGGGTGGCCCGCTCTGAGTGGGGCTCTGCTGGACTTTCTGCAGGAGTTGCCGGGCTGCCACCTGCTAAAGAAGAGGATGTGTCACCCATACCTTCTGCTGGAATTTCTCCCTGGGCAGAGGTGAGGAAGGAAAAATGCAGTGGGGGCCGGTACAGGAGGGGTACCTCAGGCAGGGAAATGGAAATATTCCAGAAGAGCGCCCGGGGCCAGGATCGTTCTGGCTGGCCTGCAGGCACCAACTTGGCCTGTGTGCTGTGGCTGGCGTGACTCCAAGCCCTTTCCTCTAGGTTTTCAAGTCCTTGCACACATTCCAGTGTTTTACCTGGGAAGGGTGGGAACAGTTCAGCAGCAGCTGGCCTGGGGCTCAGCTCACGTTTACTCACAGATGCCTCGGCACCGTCCCCCAGCCCTGCAATGAGTACACTCCTTGCAGGGGGGCAGCTGGCTGCATGGGAGGCTATTCCCCACCTCTGACCAACTTCAGAATTGTTTGCCACTGGAGCAAGTGCCCTGATAGGGTTTTCATCTGTATAACTAGTGGGTTCTTAATTAGCAACGTTAAGGGTGACATCAGAAGTCCTGAATTAGGATGGAAATACTTATCCCCAACAGGTACAGGTGTAAAAACATGGGAAGACCATGTGCAGCCGGCACCCTTAGGGATGGGCTTCCAACTGACCCCTCAACATTCTGGTGTCCAGCCACTGCTTTAGGATTTCTGAGGCCCAATGCTGACTCTAAGGGCTCTGTAACCCAGCCTCTGTGGGCCTTTAATGAGACCCGCACTCCAGGATCCTACAGAGCAGGGTCTGTGTGATCATTCTGTGGCTTCTGTAACAAATGATCACAAGCTGGGTGGTTTAAAACAACAGGAATTCATCCTCCCCCAGTCCTGGAGACCAGACATCTGAGATCAAGGTGTTGCAGGACAGAAGTCTCCAAAGGCTCCAGGATAGGGTTCTTCGTACCTTTTCCAGCTTTCGGGGTCTCCAGGCATCCCCAGGCTGGCGGCTGCATCCCTCCCGTCTCTGCCTCTGTCTTCACGTGGCTTCTCCTCTGTGTCTGTGTTTCTCCTCTTTTGTCTCTCATAAGGACTTTCTCAATTGGATTGAGGGCCACTTAACCCAAGATGATCTCACTTCGAGATCCTTAACTACATATAGAAAGACCCTTTTCCCAGATATGGTCCTGTTCACGTGTTCTGGGGAGGCACATCTTTTGGGGCCAGCATTCAACCCATTGCCTGTGCATAAAATAACCGTCATTTTAGGAGATTACCAAGGTCCCATATAGACTGGCACAGACAGCAGCCATGTGTGTGGGATCTGAGCTGAGTGAGGACCCTGGAATCACCTGGAAAGGATGAAGTCCTGGCTGCATTAGGCGAGCTCTTCTACCACGGGGTCCGTGGAAACAGCCACTCCACTCTGTCCGTGGAAAGGGACCCAGTGCCGAGTCCAGAAATGGTTATATTGCAAAGCTGGCTCTTCTGGGATTTCGTCTTCAGTAGCATCATGTAACCAATAACTGCGGGCCTGGGGAAATCGGTTTCTGGCCCGTGATGACGGCACTGTCTCTTGAGGCTCATCCAGCCTAGAATAGGAATGTTTGAAGGAGAAGAGTTTGGGAGGTTGTGCAGCGTGGTTGTCAAGGCAACTGAGGAGGTTTGTCAAGGAAACTTCTCCCTTCAACTGAAGGCAGGGCTGGGAGAGCTGAGCTCCAGGGATCTTTTAAAGGGGCTTCAAACTGAAGGCAGGGCTGGGAGACCTGAGCTCCAGGGATCTTTTAAAGCGGCTTCTCTGAAGCACCATCACCTGAGAGGTGATTTCAGCGTGAGCTGGGGTTTGACAAAAGTGTGATGAGATGAAGGCTGACTTTCTGTGACAGCTGGGGAGGGGTTTGTAAAGCACCTTGGCTTTTAAGGCAAAGTTTGTTGCTGGAACAAAGTGTCTCCCAAAACTGGGCTGGAGCTCAAGATGTGTCTGTCCCCTTCTTGTGAGAGTCCAGGGCAGGTGAGTGTCAGGTCCCAGGCTCTGTTCCCCTTGTTCCTCCTCCCTGCTTCCAGGTGAGGCCTCCAACAAGCAGGGTGGGGTGACCAGCTGGGCTTCATGCCCTCCGTAGTAGGATGGAGGCTGGCCAAGTCCCTCACCAACTCCAACTGTTTCCCTTGGTAACAAGAGACACTATGCCCCAGGTGGAAGGGGTGGGAAGGCTGGGAGGTGCAGGGTAGCTGTGAACAGGGAAAAGGGAAATGGTTTCTGATGGCCAGCTGCGCGGCCCTGTTGTGAGGGTCACCTGGACGGTAGCGCACAGACACTGGGTCCCGTGAAGCTTCAATGCTTTGTGGGTCTGGAAATCCTATAGGAGATGGTCCACAGCAGGTGAAGCTAATGCTGTCAGTGGAGCTGGTGAAGCCAGAGATCTGCAGTTCAGACTGAAGGTGCCGATGTACATACAGGACAAAACCATCTCGTGTGATTGGATTTCAGGCACGTTTAACATGAATGCAGCCATGTTAATGCCTAACATCTTCTATCTTGTGCCTCCCCTCAGGGACTCCCTCCTCAGTTCATGGGGTTCCTGTACACGTACAGGGGGATGGAGAATGGGCTCTGTCCAGTCTGAGCCCTGAGTTAACCATGCATGTGAGTCTGTTCAGCACCGCCATAACAAATAACACAGACAGGGCAGCTTGAATAACAGACCTATCTCCCAGTCCCTGGATGCTGTCGGAGATCAAGGTGTGTGCACGCGGGCTTCTCCTGAGGCCTCTCTCCTTGGTGCTTAGACAGCCATCTTCTCCCCAGGTCCTCTCATGGTCTCCCCCTGTGCCTATCTGTGTCCTAATCTCTTCTTGTAAGACATCAATCCTATTGGATTAGGATCCACCCTAGTGACCTCATTTTTACCTTGGTCATCTCTTTAAAAATCCCATCTCCAACTACAGCCACATCCTGGGGTCATGGGGTTTAGGGATTCAGCATGTGAATTGGGGCACAAGGAGGGTGGGAGCCTGGGAGACCCCAGTGTTACCAAACAAAACGTGGATCGGTTTGCCCGAGTGCAGTAAAGCCAGTCTACTGACACCGGGTGTGGTGAAGGAAGGTGCAGCTTTAATTGTGAAAGTGCCAATACAAAGAGGACAGGCGGATTGTGCTCTAAAACCCCAAGCTCCCTGAAGGATTTCAGCAAAGCAGTATTAAAGGCTAGGTGAAGGAGGGGGTCGCAGGGTATGTGATCAGCTGGTGCACAGTTCTCTGGTTGATGGTGAGGTAACAGGTGGTTAACATAAATTCTTAGGCACCAGAAGCTCTGAGGCTACCTGTTGATGATCATCAAGTAGTTAATTTCTTCCACTTGATGGTGGTTTTAGCATCTGTAAAACAACTCAGGAAGCATGCATCAGATACTATTATCCAGATACTTCAGAGAGGGGCTACAACAGAGGGTGTGGGGGAGGGGTCTGTCCTGTGAAGGCCCCGTAGGGTCCTGCTTGGTTACACCTGGTGCCTGGGCTCAGCAAACTGGGAAGTTGGGGCTGCTCCTGGGTGTGGGGAGCTGCGGGCCCAGTCCTCTGAGGGTCCTGTTAGCCCCCAAGGTGAAATGGGGGTGCAGTGGTTGGACAGAGGCGTCTGGCCTGGGAGAGGGGTCAGGGCTGGAAATGTCATGGGAATCATCAAAGGGAGGGAGAGGAAAGGCCAATGGGGGCAGGTAGGTCACCGCAGACTACGTGCAGGTGACTGCGGTCCTGGTGGAAGCAACTCAGCCAGAAAGGAGTGGCCGTCAGGGGCTCAGGTCCATTCTCCTGTCCCTTTGTAAAACCCGCTGTGTCGGAGTTTGAGACACCGCCAGGAGACGTCTGGGCCCAGTGCTGCCATGGCTTCATCAAAGGACCCAGGGGGAACAGAGAACCACTGCAGGCCCCACCCATGTCCGCACTGGGAATGAATCCCATCGGGGCTCCTGGGCTCACAGACTTGAGGGAACCTCTATCCTCAGGATCAGTCTTCCTTCCTCCTCTCACCTGCTGGTCAGAGACCCAGGAACCCTCAACCTGGTTCCACACCCAGGGCCTGGATTCTGGGACAGCTTAGGGGTAAGCAAGACCCTCATGCTCCTCTATCTGCCTGGGGGTGAGAATGTCTTAAACTCTGCAATTGACTGATAATGGAGGGCTGGGTGTTTCCAGCAGGTATGGGTGGAAAGATGGGATGTGAAATTCCTTTGTCTGCCGGGTCTTCCCAGCATGAAGATCTGTGTGTTTCCCCCAACCAGTCAGCATCCTCCCAGGAAGCCCAGATCCAGGATTACGAGGGCAGAGGCTCTCCCCAAGGCTGTGGCTGGCTCCCTGGCTCCCACCATCTGCCATTTGTCTGTGCATTGCTCCTTTCCAGGTTACATGTGCAGAGGTTTCAGAATCGTCAGCTACTACACCCTGGAAAGAACTTCGTAAAATAAAGCCCACTGTTTATACACGGTCCATTTTGCCTTTAGTCTACAGGTTCCATTCATTTCCAAAGGTAACTTAGTTCAGCACCTTTTATCCCATCCCCTACAGTGAGTTGTTTCCATATATTTCTAATACAGTTAGATTCTGTGACATTATGTATTCCATCCTGCAACACTCCTCCATCCTAAATAACTAAATTTGAATAGATTATGATTGGCCCCTTGGGCTATACACATCTATGGGCTTAGACAAATGCCTAGTGACAGGTATCCACCCTAGAGTATCACATGGACTACTTAAAACCCCCCACCCCATGATCTGCTTATCATCTACATAGCTTTGCCTTTCCCGGAATGTCATAAATGGGGTCATACTGTGTGCAGCCTCCGCAGACTGGATTCTTTCACTTAGCAGTATATACTGAAGATTTATCCATGTGTTTCCATAGGTTGGTGGTGCATTCCTTTATGCTGAGCAGTATTCCACTGCACGTGTATGGGAGGAAAAACAATTTTCCCTCTACTTTTCTAGGTTCTTGGTTGAGGCCCCCCCACGCCCCTGTAATAAAAGACAGATTACCAGGAGAAAAGCCAAAGTTTAATAACATGTGTACCTTCTGAATACAGGGGGGATACCACGGAAAACTGAGTCACTCCCTGAAATGACCAAAACCATCCCCTGAAATACTGTCTTCAGCTAAAAACAGAAGAAAGATGCTGGGGAAGGGGGGAAGGCCAGTTATGGCAGGTTATCATGCAAAGCACAGTAAACAAGGGTATGACTGCACATTTAAGTCAGGACTTCCCCGTTGAAAAGAGTTACTTAAGATTTAATTATCCTTCTATTTTTGGTGCAAAGAGGGACATACCCTTATAAATGGAGATTTCTCTGTTGTAAATGTCCTTCATAAAACGGCAATCTCAATTTTCTGAGATTTTTAAAAAAATTTATTGTTTTTGGCTGCATTGGGTCTTTGTTGCTGCGTGCAGGCTTTTCTCTGGTTGTGGCGAGCAGGGGCTACTCTTCATTGCGGTGCGCGGGCTTCTCATTGTGGTGGTTTTTCTTGTTGCGGAGCACAGGCTCTAGGCGTGTGGGCTTCAGTAGTTGTGGCACACAGGCTCAGTAGTTGTGGTTACTCTTCATTGCGGTGCGTGGGCTTCTCATTGTGGTGGCTTTTCTTGTTGCGGGGCACAGGCTCTAGGCGTGTGGGCTTCAGTAGTTGTGGCACACAGGCTCAGTAGTTGTGGCTCGCGGGCTCTAGAGCGCAGGTTCAGTAGTTGTGCCTCACAGGCTTAGTTGATCTACGGCATGTGGGATCTTCCCGGACCAGGGCTCGAACCTGTGTCCCCTGAATCAGCAGGCGGACTCTTAACCACTGAACCACCAGGGAAGCCCTTTTTTTTTTTTTTTTTAAAGCAGACCAATAATCCTTATGCCAGAGAGACATATTTTGTGGTGGCATATTTTACTCCCTTGACATGGATGTACCCCAACTTGCTTATGCATTCATCTTTTGAAGGATATCCTGATTTCTTCAAGTTTTTAGCCATTATGGAAGTGCTGCTGTGCATAATTGCATCCTTCTTTGCATTTGGACATAGATTTTCAAAGCAGTTGCCTAAATACTGGAAGTTGGATCCCAACGTGAGACTTGTTTAGCTTTGGAAAAACTGCAAAATTGTCTTACAAAGTGGCTGCACATGCATCCCCCCCAAGGTATGAGGGAGAGTTCCTTTTTTTCCTCACCCTCTAGCAATTGGTATTGTCATATTTTTGGAGCTTAGCAATTCTAATAGGTGTGCTGTGATAGCTCATGATTTTAATTTGTAATTCCCTAATGGTATATGATGTTGAGCTTGTTTCTTTTCTTTTATTTTTATTTTTTTGCGGTATGCGGTCCTCTCACTGCTGTGGCATCTCCCATTGCAGAACAGAGGCTATGGACGCGCAGGCTCAGCGGCCATCGCTCATGGGCCCAGCTGCTCCACAGCATGTTGGATCTTCCCGGGCCGGGGCACGAACCCGTGCCCCCCGCATCGGCAGGTGGACTCTCAACCACTGCGCCACCAGAGAAGCCCTGAGCTTGTTTCTATATGACTTTTACTATCTGTGTATTTTTTTTGGCGGGATGTCTGTTCAGATCATGCTGTTCATGTTCATGCTGAGAGGAGCCCGGTCTCCTCAGGACCTGCTGGGGCTTTGGCTTCTGAAAGACGCGGGGCTGAGTGCACGCTGATGTCTAGGCTTCGGGACAAGCCAGGGTCAAGTCCACACTAACAGAAGCCAGGTCTCCTCAGGACCCCCTGGGCCTTCAGCTTTGGGACACTGTGGGGTCCAGTTCATGCTGACAGGAGCCTGGTCTCCTCAGGACCTGCCGGGAGGTGATGCCGCTGAGGGAGAGACTGAGGAAAAGTGGGCAGAAGGTTCCTGTGCATGGCTGACCGCTGTGGGTGTCTGTCTTCAGAGGACCCAGGAGAGGAAGGGCTTGATGTGGAAAACTGGGTTTTTGGCCCCTTTTGTGTGTGGTGTAGACAGAGTGTAGTGTTGTTCTTTGGCGTGTGGCATCTGGTTTTCCCAGCACTGTTCATTAAAGGAACTGTCCTTTCCCTGGTGTATGTTCTTGTCTGCTTTCTTGTGAATTAACTGACCACATACCTGTAGGTTGACTCCTGGGTTCTCTGCTCTGTTCCTCTGGTCCGTGTGCCTGTTTCTGTGCCAATTCCACACTTTTTGGGGACTGTAGCTTGGTAATGTAGTGTGAAATCAGGGAGGGAGACGCCTCCAGCCCGTTCTCCTTCCTCAGGGTCGCTTTGGCTCTTCTGGGTCCTTTGTGGTTCCACACACAACTTAAGATTATTTGTTCTGTTTCTATGGAACATGTCATTGGGCTTTTGGTAAGGATTGCATTGAATGTGTACATTAATTTGGCTAGACTGCATATTTTTTAAAAATTAAACAAAAATTTGAGTCACACCATGTAGCATGCAGAATGCGAGATCTTAGTTCCCCAACTAGGGATCGAACACACGCCACCTGCCGTAGGAGTTCAGAGTCCCAACCCCTGGACAGCCAGGGAAGTCCCACCTTAGAATGCATATTTTCACAGTATTCTTTTTTTTTTTTTTTTTCTTTTTGCGGTACACAGGCCTCTCACTATTATGGCCTCTCCCGTTGCAGAGCACAGGCTCCGGACGCGCAGGCTCAGCGGCCATGGGTCATGGGCCCAGCCGCTCTGCGGCATGTGGGATCCTCCCGGACCGGGGTACGGACGTGTGTCCCCTGCATCGGCAGGCGTATTCTCAACCACTGCGCCACCAGGGAAGCCCTAGTTTTTTGTTTTTTTTTTTCTTTTTTTTGTGGTATGTGGGCCTCTCACTGCTGTGGCCTCTCCTGTTGCAGAGCACAGGCTCAGCGGCCATGGCCCACGGGCCCAGCCGCTCTACGGCATGTGGGATCTGCCCAGACCGGGACACGAACCTGCGTCCCCTGCATCTGCAGGCGGACTCTCAACGACTGCGCCACCAGGGAAGCCCCTCCATTTATTTTTTATTTATTTATTATCAGTGTCTTCCAGTTTTCAGTGTGCAGGTCCCTCACGTCCTTGGTTAAATTTACTGCTAGTTATCATTTTGGATGCAATTGTAAGTGGGATTTTTTTTTAAATTCTTTTTCTGATGGTTCATTATCAGTGTATAGAATCACAGATGATTTTAAAGCATTGATTTTTTCTTTTTTTTTTTTTTTGTATCCTGCAGCTTTACAGAATTCATTTTTCAGTTGTAACAGTTTTTTGGTGGTTGAATGTGGAAAACTAGAATTCAGAAATCCCACTGTTTCATCTACATCCAGGTCATCCACAGCACCCAAGACATAGTGCCTCCCAATATAATCTTCCCATGGTGCCTCTTGTAGTATGTGGAGTCCTACAAGGGTGATTAGCATCCCCACTGTGGGTAAACTGGATCTGGTTAGGGCTTGGCCTCTATAACAGAGTTTGATGTCTGTATATCTGGCATGGTATGACATGGTTGTTTTGATAAGTACTTTATTTTCTAGTAAATTTCAAGTGTATAAAAACCTATAAATAGCAGTATAAAGTATTCCACCTTCACAAAATACTCCAGTTTGTTTTACCATGTGAGCTTGGGAGGGCCACTCTCCCAGGGGACCAGCACATAACCCCAAAGTGAGGAATAATTATGGTTTCCACATTATAATCCTATCCACAGACCTGCTTCAACTTACACCAGCTGCCCGAGCTTTGTGGAAATGTATTTTTCTATTCGAATCCAGTTTTCTCTTCTTGGAGCCATCACTGGGGCTTTTCCTCACTTTAAAAACCTTGCTGGATTCGAAGTGTACAAGATGAGCATGATCTGGGTGGTTTCTCTGTATGGCTTCTTTCACTTAGGATGTTTTCACTGTTTTCCGCATTGTAACATTGATGATTATTTCATTCATTTTTTCCATTGTGATTAAAAACACATAACATTTACCATTTAAACCATATTTTAAAACCTTTAAAAACATTATTTTATTTTTTATTTTTTGGCTGTGTCGGGTCTTTGCTGCTGCACGCAGGCTTTCTCTAGTTGCGGTGAGTGGGAGCTACTCTTCATTGCCGTGTGCAGGCTTCTCATTGCGGTGGCTTCTCTCGTTAGGGAGCACGGGCTCTAGGTGCAAGGGTTTCAGTAGTTGTAGCACGAGGGCTCAGTAGCTGTGGCTCACGAGCTTAGTTGCTCTGTGACATGCAGGATCTTCCAGGACCAGCGCTTGAACCCGTGTCCCCTGCAATTGGCAGGCGGATTCTTAACCGCTGTGCCACGAGGAAAGCCCCATTTAAACCATTTGTAAGTATACAGTTCTATGGCCTTAAGTACATTCACATTGCTGTAAAAATATCCTCACCATCCATCTCCAGAAATTTATTTTCCCCATGTGAAACCGTAGCCATTAAACACTAACTCACCTCAACCCCTGGCAACCGTATTCTGCTTTGTCTTCGGATTTGACTTATCTGGATACCTCATACTAGTGGAGTCATAGAACGTTTGTCCTTTGTGTGTCTGGCTGGTTTCACTTAGCATAATGACTTCAAGGTTCATCCACACTGTAGCATGTGTGAGAATTCCCTTAGTTTTAAAGGTTGAATCATATTCCATTGTGTATACACTACACTGTACTTATCCATTCATCTGTTAAAGGATGTGTTGTGTTGTTTCCACCTTTTGGCTATTGTGAATAATGTTGCTATGAATATAGGGTACAGATATCTGTTGCAGTCCTTGCTTTCTAATATTCTGGGTGTACACCCTGGAGTGGAATCAAGGGATCATACATTTTCCATATTTTCGAGGGGCCACCATACAGTTTTCCACAGCAGCTGTATAATTTTACTTTATTCCTTTATATGACAGAATAATGCAGCTTATGGATCTACCTTATTTTGCTTATCCGTTTACCTGCTGATGGACATTTAAATCTTTCCTACCCTGGGCTATTGTGAACAGTGCTGCTATGAATAATTGGTGAACAAGTTTTTGTTTGAACGACTGTTTTCCATTTTTTTGGTATATATCTAGGAGTGGAGTTGTTGAACCACATGGTAATTATATTTTATATTTTTGAGTAAATGCTAAAGGTTTGTACACGTAGACTGCACCATTGTACATATCCACAAGTAAGTTTTAAGGGTTCCAATTTCTCTGCATTGTTGCCAACATTTGTTATTTTTATTTACATATTTTAAAATTTATTTTAAATTTTATTTTTATTCTAGTGTGTGTGAAGGGGCATCACACTGTGGCTTTAATTTGCATTTTCATCATGACTCCTGACGTTTGACATCTTTTCCTGTCCTTGTTGACCATTTGTATGTCTTGCCTGGAGAGCAGTCCATGCAAGTTATTTGTCTGTTTCAAAAGTTGTATTGTTTGTCTTTTTGTTGATGAGTTGGAAAAGTCCTGGGTATATTCTAGGTAAAGAGTCTTATCAGATATATGATGTGCCAATATTGTCTTCCATTCTGTGGGCTGTCTTTTTACTTTCTGGATAGCCTCTTTTGATGCACAAAGTTTTGTAATTTTGTGGAAATCCAATTTATCTATTTTTTTTTCTTTCATTTCTTATGCTTTACTGTCAAATCTAAGAAACCATTGCTAAATTCATGGTCGGGAAGATTTAATTCCTTGGTTTATTTGAGAGTTCATTCAGTCATCCGTCGGCGCCCACTAGGCCAGCCTTTAGGCCTGGGGCTGAGTCAGTGTGAGGGTTCAGCGGTCATGGTTTAGGGTTATGGGTCATCGTTGGAGAGTCATGGTAGACGGTTGTGGTTAAAGGGTCAGGGATTAGAGTTTAGGGGTCAGTGGCGAGGGTCTAGGGGTCTGGGGCTAGGGTTGTTAGGGGTTTACGGTTAGAGGTTAGAGTTCTTAGGGTAAAGGTTAGAGTTAGGTTTAAGCACAACTGGTCCTCATTGCCCTCCCCTCTACTTCTCTGTGAAGCCTCCAGAATGGATAGGACTTGCCCAGGGTCAGACAGGAGTCAGGGAGCTGAGGTGAATAACTGTTTTTCTGGCCTCCCTTCCCCCAGTCCTGGGCTGTGAGAGAAGAATGAAATGTCTGTTCTTGCCTCGGACTGTTTCTTATCCAACTCAACCTCTTTCGAGGGTTGGGGAGGGTGTCAGAAGTCATGCATGATGTCCTTCTGCCCTCCTATCTGGGAAGGGTGATGCTGGCCCTACTCTGCCTGGGCAGCCCCAGGTTCCAGCACAGCCCAGACAGGAGGGCACTCAGTGGACGTGTTTAGGTTTATACAGGACTTGGTTCAGTGACCTGCCAGCACCCAGATGCTGCCTTCTTGAGGACTGGTGGGGCCCTCCTGGCCCTGGAGGCATCCTTTGTCCCATCTAAGTGGACATGAATAGATGATCAAGTCTCAGGCAGGACAGCCCTCGACCTCTGACTATCCAGGCAGGCATCTGTGGGCCTCTAGCTCAGTGCAGCCTGGGCATTGTCTGGCCCTCATATACAGTTACGGAGCTGACCATGATGTCGGGCAATTCAAGAGCTACCTGGGGAGTGTAGACATTCCTTTGAGAAGTTTCAACGACCAACATGCATGTGGCTGAGAAAAAGGCCTCCCGCTCACGGCCTCATAGGCTGCCAAGAGAGGTAATAATGCTGTAGACATTGGAATGTGTCCCTGACACAACACCCACACAGCAGACCATGGCCCTGCAATCCTTTGTCCTTCCAGTCGTTAGAAACTTTTGACATGCATATTCATTAATAATCAAAGATATGGGAGCAACTGGACCTCCCAGTGTGAGGTTTACACTGCCACTGCCATTGTCTTGGAGAGCCATATGCATCCATGTGGCCTCTGGAAAGCCTGCCGATTATGGGTTCCATTGCTTGTAATAATTCTCAAGCCTTCCGTTACTTCATTGCACAAGAGTTTTCTTACCACCGTAGCATTTGGTTTCTTCTTCTTAGTAAAGGAGAGAGAAGAAACTGGAAAAGGAGCAGTATTGTTTATCAGGGATGGGCAATTAATATGGCCAGGGAGATGGCATAACTCAGGGCCCCCACCTCTCAGAGGCAGGAATGAGGTGTGTGTGTCTTCTGAGGGCACATGGGCTGTTCTGGGCCGGTCTCTGAGATGTGAGGACCTGATGCCCAAGTGAAGAGACTTGAGTTTACCACCACTAATGATCCTGACTTTTCAGCAAATGAAAGAACTTCTTGCAGTCTTGGGAGGGACAGTAAGAGCACTGGATGAGTCGCTGCAGCCCCTGACCCTAATTGAACCCCTTTCTTCCTTTTGTGTCAGATTCTGTGCTGTGCAGTGAGCTGTCATTGACATAGAATCTATTGCTTTCTCCTAGCCAGCAACTGTTCTCAGTTTTCCAATGTGCCTCAGTTTTCCTTTGGGAATTACATGTCACCTTCTTCCAGTCCCAACAGTTGCATAAGGATGACCCCATGTTCCACCCAGTTCGAAGATGGGTTTACAACCCACATCTAGCCAGTCCCATTTTCCATCTTCTGGTGATGGGTCAAGGATGAGAATGCAACCCAAGCCAGACCAAAGGCATTAAAACCATGACTTTCTTGGAATCCAAGAAAAGGAGAAACTCTTTCTCGGAGAATGGATGGTGAGTGGTTGTCAGCCTAGAACTACTGTTGGCCCAAGGGCAGTGAGAGAGCCTGTGCCTGTGAATGGGGGCCCCCAAAGGCACTGAGCGGGACAAAGATTTGGAGAGAAGCAAGGTCACCCTGAGACAGTGTGAGCCCCTGGACCTACCAGGTCCAAACCCATTCTTCAGCTTGCCACTTGCAAGTATTAATGAATTTCTACCCTTACAATAAATACTAATTTATTTTACTTCTGTAAGTGTGTCCAGTTGCTGGGAAAAGAAAAGTCCTGTTTGATACATCTGAGTCAATAATCCCTGACCCTTCCTCAGGTGTTCTCACTGGGTAGGTGTGGCTGGGGGAGGTGAAAACACTGGGTGGGGTCATGTACTAGGGGAGATGCCAAGCAGCTCTGTCTCTGCTCCCTCCCTGTCTCAGGATAGGGAAAGCCTGGGACAGTGATAGGATAGCCAGTAGGGGAAGAGGTTCCTCAGTGGTTCATTGGCCTTTTTGTGTATTCCTTAATTTAGGGTCCAGTTTGGTAATGTGTTTTTACAAAGAAATCTCCCTTTTCCTCTAGATTTCCAGTTTGTTACAGTAGGTTTCTCTTATTTGACGTTTAACTATTCCTGTCTAATTTTCTACAGAATCATGACAAATAATGAACAAATACTGATACTTTTCTATTAACTGAAGTCCCTATTCACGTTCCCTTTGTTATATATTTCCTTCTTCCAGGGTCTCAGCGGACATGGGGTCATCATGTCTGTTTAGTCTCTTCTGGGCTCTGACAGTTGCTCAGACTCTCCTTGTTTCCATGACCTTGACAGCGTGGAGGAGGGCTGCTCAGGTATTGAATAGACTGCCGGGCGCTGGGATTTGCTTGGTGGTTTTGTCGTGGTTAGACTTGGATTTGAAAAAGCAGACCACAGAGGTGACGTGCTTCCTCTTCACTATATATCAAGAGGACGGGCTCTTAAGGGAACTTCTCCCTTATATTCTTAATTTTGGTCACCTAGCTGAGGTAACGTTTGTGTCAAGTTCCCACCGTGAGGTTAATTTTTTCCCATGTCCATCCTGTGTGTCTTATGTAGCAGGAAGTCATAATGCAGAAGCCACACTTGAGGAGAGAGGGGTTAGCTTCACACTCTCGATGGATAGCTGAGTGGCTATATACATTGTTTAGAAGCTTTCTGCATAGGACATTTCTATTTAACACCATTCATCAAAAACTATGTAATTTATTTTTACCAGTTTGGACATGTGAATAATTATTGTAAAGTTTTGGTTATAATCCAGCACTACATTATTAGACTGCTTAGTTAATTCTTGCTTTGGCTGTTGCGAGCTTTTTCCATTTGCTCTTGTTTTCAGTTTACATGATTTTTCTTTTGTGGGTTTAAAAAGTTTTTGTTACTTTCTGATATTTTAAGATTATCCTGTTTCATATATTTACTCTCAGTCCTAGCATCAGCCCTTTCTTCAAAGAGCCCTTGTTCTTTTTATTAGAGAATGGTATTAAAAACTTACATGTGGGAGCTAAATATGCTCAGCTGACAGTACATCGAAATGTATGCATGTATCCCAGCCTGTGCATATACACATAATTACAAAGATTTCCATGTGGAACTATGTGTAGGCTAAAGATAGTTTATACTGATATCTCCAAGCGGATCTGTTATGACATGGATATTGTAACCTTCTCCCTTTGTTTGACTGTAACGTCCAACTCCAGTGGTAAGAAACCTGGCTTCCACCATTTGTCATTTATTAAATTCATGACTCAGGGAGTTGAACTGGACCACTGTTTCTCTGCCCCCCAGTCCTGGGTATAGTTTTGTATACTATCTGTGTACCTTCTTTGACCAGGTGTCCATTTAGAGCTTCCCATATTTTTAATGGGGTTGTGTTGGAGTTCTTTGTATATTTTGAAACATTCTTTATTAGATACATATGCAGTTTTCTTTCCCCAGTGTGTGTTGTCTTTCGATTTTCTGAATGAGGTTTTTCACACAGTAGAAATCTTTAATTTTATAAAGTCCACAGAATCCCTTCTTTTTCTTTCTGGACTGCTTTTTTGTGTTGTGTGTTAAAACCACAAAGCTTGTGATGGACATGACCAAGCCCAAGCTCATATCAATTTTCTTTTATGTGATCTCCTATCATTTTGAATGGTTTGCACTTAATACTTGTCTCTGAATAATTTTGAGTGAATTTGATGTAAGTTGTAAAGCTTGTGTCTACATTCTGTTTATTCCATACGGTTTCCAATTCATCGTTCCTTAACTACTTTGGAGAACCTATGGGATACTGTCTTCATTTGTTTGAATTTCCACAATTTAATGGGTTCAACCAGCAGGGGGCGCTGTCTCCAGTGACTTGTGAGGGAGGCGCGGCCTGCACTTCCCACACCGACCAAAAGGTGGCGCTGAGCCCGCCTCTCTGACCCACAGCGCATGCGCGTTCCCCGTGGACACGGGTCTGAGTGCGGCTGAGGGGAGTTGTGTCTCCTCAGGCACCGGTGCGTTGTGGCTGCTGCCAGGCACTCGGTCTCCTCAGGACTCGCTGGGGTTTCGGCTTCAGGACAACGTGGGGCTGCGTCCAGGCTCTCGGGAGCTGGGTTTCCTGAGGACGCAGGCGACGCCAGAGAAAAGGTGAGGAGACAGTGAGGAAAAGTGGGGAGAAGCTTCCTGGGGGCGACTGACGGCTGCGGGGGTCCGTCTTCATGCGACCCAGGAAGGGCTGGGTGTGCCAAGCTGGGTTTTTGGTCAGGCTGGTGCGCGGTGGAGCCGCGTGGGCTGTGGGGTGTGCCGTCTTCCCCGCACCGTTTACCGTGGGGCTGCCCTTCCGCTCGGTGTGTCCTTGGCCCCCTTGTCGTAACTTAACGGCCCCCTCCCCCCGCACCGTGCGGGGTGGGTTGTGGGCTCTCCGTCCCGTCCCTCTGGTCTGTGCGCCTGTTTTGAGCCAGTTCCGCACTGTTTTGGGGCCTGTAGCTTCGTGATGAAGTGTGAAGTCAGGGAGGGAGACGCCTGCGGCCC
Organism: Lipotes vexillifer; assembly: GCF_000442215.2. NCBI lineage: Eukaryota > Metazoa > Chordata > Mammalia > Artiodactyla > Lipotidae > Lipotes > Lipotes vexillifer. The sequence continues at coordinate 172,335 of NW_006781068.1, forward strand.
GTTCTCCTTTCTCAGGGTCGCCTTGGCTCTTCGGGGTCCTTTGTGGCTCCACACACATCTTAGGAGGATTTGCTCCATTTCTGTGAAAAACACCGTTGGAATTTCAGGACGGCCTGCCTTCCCTGTGTGCACTGCTTTGGGTAGAACGGACATTGTAGCAACAGTAATTCTTGCGTTCCCTGAGGAGGGGGAGTCTTTCCACCGACTTGTGTCTTCTTCAGTGTCTTCGTCAGTGTCTTAAAGTTTTCAGGTCTTTCACATCCTCGGTTAAATTTATTCTTTGGTATTTTGTTCTTTTTGTTGTAGCTGTAAATAGGGTTTTTTTTTTTCTCTTTCTGATGGTTCATTATTAGTGTTTAGAAATATAGTTGAGCTGTGTGTACTTACTTTGCGTCTTTACTGAATTCATTTATTATTTCTAACAGTGTTTTTTGGTGGAATGACGTGTAAAATTGAACTTCCAAAATCCCGCTGTTTCTACCACATCCAAGTCATCCACAACAGGGAAGAAAGGGAAGTCCTCTATATTGGGAAGTCCTAGGACCTTTCCGGGGCTCCCCGCCTGCCCACCCTTGGTCGGTGTCCTCAGTCCACCTGTGCAGACAGGTGAGGATCCCCTCCAGAGGCTCCCAAACGCTTGATCCCTACATCCTCTCCGGGGTCGGCCCGTGTCCTGTAGGGAGGTTCCACCCTCAGCAAGCCCCCAAGTACATGGCAAGTGCAGGCATCAGGCCTGCTTCGTGTACTGCTGTGCGTCCTGCTGTATACACAGGCATGACACTGCCCAGGGTGCAGTAAAGGCAGCCTTACCTCGGGACGTGGGGAGAGGGGCTGCCCACAAGGTGGACGTTAGCTCTTGGCTCACCAGGCAAGGGCAGCCAGGTTCTCGCTCCTTGGACCCTTTCTCACCCAGCTGGACCATGACCCGGCTTTGTTCCCACCCCTCTTGTCCCTCCATTGGCCTCGCTCTTGTGAGCAGAGCAGGACAGTGTGGTCTGTGGTTACAGGTTGAGACACACACGCGCTGGCTGAACTTCGTGCACCCCGCTGATCCCACAGAATGGGCACTGCACCAGGGCCCGTGTGGTGTGGGTTCGCCTGCCCACAGAGAGGCCGGGCCTCTGTCCTGGTTCCAGAGGTCACCTTGAGTCTGACGGGAGTGTCCGTGCTAATTAACAATGTTGTGTTAATTTCTGCTGTACAGCAAAGTGATTCATATATACAAACATACATACGTACATATTTTTCATATTCTTTTCCATTATGGTTAATTACAGTGTATTGAATACAGTTCCCTGTGCTGTACAGTAAGACCTTGTCTATCCATCCTATATATAATAATGTCCATCTACTAATCCCAAACTCCCAATCCATCCCTCTCCCCTGTCTTCCCCTTGACAAACCGCAAGTCTGTTTTCTATATGTGTGAGTGTGTTTTTATTCTGTAGAGAGATTCATTTGGGTCTCATTTTATAATCCACATTTAAGTGATATCATATGGTATGTGTTGTTCTCTGTCTCACTTACTTCACTTTGTATGATAATCTCTAGATCCATCCATGTAGCTGCAGATGGCATTATTTCATTCTGTTTTATGGCTGAGTAACATTCCATTGTATATATATACCACATCTTGGATATCCATTCATCTGTTGAGGGACATTCAAGTTGCTTCCATGTCTTGGCTATTGTGAATAGTGCTGCTGTGAATTCTGGGGTGCACGTATCTTTTCGAATGATAGTTTTGTCTGGATGTGTGCCCAGGAGTGGGATTGCTGGTTCATGTGGTAATTCTATTTTTAGTTTTTGAGGAAGCTCCATACTGTTTTCCATAGTGGCTGCATCAATTTACATCCCCACCAGTAGTGTAGGAGGGTTCCCATTTCTCCACACCCCTTCCAGCATTTATTTCTAGACATTTTAATGATGGCCATTCTGACCACTATGAGGTGATAACTCACTGTAGTTTTGATTTGCATTCTCTAATAATTAGCGATGTGGAACATCTTTTCACGTGCCTCTTGGCCATCTGTATATCCTTGGAGAGATGTCTATTTAGACCTTCTAAAATTCTGCCTATTTTTGATTTTTTTTCCTTTACTGAGTTGTATGAGCTGTTTGTATATTTTAGAATTAAGCCCTTGTTGGTCGCGTCATTTGCAGGTATTTTCTCCCAAACAGTGAGCACAGGTTCTGGAACAACTGGGTACCCACATGCAGAAGAGTAAAGTTGGACCCTTACCTCCCCCCACCCCTATATACAAACTCAGTGCAAAATGGACCAAAGGCCTAGATGCAAGAACCAAAATTATAAAACTCACAGACTAAAACATGAGAGTAAATCTTCATGACCTTGGAGTTGATCATGATTTCTTAGATCTACCAAAAGCACAAGCAACAAAAGACCAAATAGATGAATTGGACTTCCTCAAAATGAAAAACAGTTGTGTATAAAAGGAGCAAGGAATAAGATAATCCACCACCCAAAATGGCCCAAGATGTTTGCAAACCATGTATCTGATAAAGGACTGTAGCCCAGCAGCCAAGCCCCCGGTGGTTCAGTGGAGTGTCTGTGCGGCCCCTCCCGTCCTCGGTGATCAGGGAATTTCAGGCCCCACAGCACCCGAGGGGTGGACACGGGTCATCCTCAGCACCCTCATGGAGTGAGTGCTGGATGGTTTTGAGCCCAGATTCACTCCCATTCCTGCCCTCAAAGGCTGAAGGCTTCAGCATGCCTCCAGAAGGACACACAGTATTTGCAAGTCCTTGAGAACCCAGAGGACAGTCTTCACTTTTCTGAAAGGGCATCTTATTATTTCCCAGCATGACCATTTTCAGTCTGGCTCTCAGGGGTGCCCTCCCACCTCCCTGATTTCCCTGAGAGTGGCCATGGGGGTTTGACTGTCCCTGGCCCCCACACCAGGTGACAAGGCCAGTGGGCCAGACCCTGGTGGTCCTTAGCTTCGCTGGAGACTAACCGAGACTCTCAGCCTGCGATTGAACGTGGGCGCCCCTGCTTCTCCCCGTCACCGATTCTCATCGCCTCCTCTATGTCTCTCCCGCTTGCTTTTCAGTCTCAGATTTACCTGACGGCCACCACTCACAGGTCCCGAGGAGCCCAGAGATCTCCCCTGGAAGGAAAGTTTCTGGAAAATCAGAGGGATAAATAAAGGATGCAGCTGATTCCCGCCTTGAGCTGACGCCCAAGAGGGTGAGGAGAGTGAGTGTTTTCTCATGAGAATTTTCAACCCTCCAAGTAATAGATCATTGGGGGGCATCCAGTGCTCTCCTGCTCATTCTAAGAATGTCATTCCTGGATTTTAATGTGGTAAATAATTTACATTATAAATATACAGAGGGGGGATATCCATTCCAAAATGTTAGAGGTAACTCCAAGGGATTTACAACAAACAAGGGCACAGAAGCCTGTGTCCAGACACTGGCTGAGAGGCTCTTACCCTGAGCCGCTGTCCCCTGGGGGGGCGGAGTGGCCATGACTCTCGTCCCGCAGCTGAGCCTACACAGGCACATCCTACGTGGGACCACCGTATCGCAGAATCTTAGAGTGGCCGATGGCAGGCAGCTGGCTAGAGTTGCGGACAAGGGAAAACTGCCCAGCAGCCTGGGACAACCCAGGGGTAAAACCTTAGGAAGGGCCAGTGTCAGAGCCTCAGAGATAACTTGAAGAGAGTTCAGGCTGTTAAGGACATCGTCAGAGATGCACTTAGGGACATATTCAGGGCCTTACTTATGGACAGGGTCAGGGCATTCTTTAGTGACAGCTTAGACTATAAGGGACAGCATCAGGGCCTAAGTTAGGGACAGTGTCAGTGCTTCACTTAGAGATAGCGTGAGAGCCTTAGTTAGACACAGTTCAGGCTGTTACTTAGGGTTATGTTCAGGGCCTTAGAGCCGCATCATGGCCATAATGAGAACCAGTGTCAGGGTGTTAGTTAGGGCCAACACTAGGGTGTTAGGTAAAGAGTCAGGTCATTAGTTACAGCCAGGGTCAGGGTTTTAGGTAGGGACAGCAGCAAGTCCTTAGTTAAGAAGAGTGTCGGGCTTCACTTAGGGGCAGCGTCAGGATGTTAGTTAGGGAGAGTCAGGACATTAGAATTTCAGATTCTGAGGTAGAGACGGCATCAGGGCCTTAGTTAGGGGCAGCGTCAGAGACTTACCTAAGGACATATTCAGCGCCTTAGTTATGGACAGGATCAGGGTGATACAGAGGGACACCTAAGGGTATTAGGGACATCTTCAGGGCCTCAATTAGCGATAGCATCAGGGTATTAGTTAGGGAAAGAGTCAGGCCATAGCTTAGGCCATTAGCTAGGGACAGTGTCAGGGGCTAATTAAGGGCAGTGTCAGAGTCTTACTGAGGGACATATTCAGGGCCTTAGTTATGGACAGGATCAGGGCGTTATTGAGAGATACATGAGGCTATTAGGAACAGCATCAGGGTGTTAGTGAAAGAGTCGGCCGTTATTATAGACAGTGACGGTGCCTCAGGTAGAGAACTCATCACAGCCTTAGTTAGGAAGAGGGTCAGGGCCTTTGTGAGGGACAGGGTCAGGCCAACAGTGAGGGACATCTAAGTCTATTAGGGACATCGTCAGGGCCTTAGATAGGGTCAGCATCAGGGGCGTAGTTAGGACCAGTGTCAGGGCGTTATTTAGGGACAAAATTAGGATGTTAGTTAAGGAAGAAGCCAGGAAATTAGTTACAGACAGTGTCAGCTTCTCAGGTAGAGACTTCAAGGTCTCAGTGAGAGCATCAGCATCACAGGTAGGAGCTGCATCAGGCCATTACTTACAGACAGTGTCAAGACCTCAATTACGGAGACTGTCAGGGCCTCAGAGAAAAACTCGAGGTGTTCATTAAGAGACACTTCAGGCTGTTCGTTAGGGACTTCATCAGGGTTTTAGTTATGGACAGAGTCAGGGTATTAGTGAAAGTCAGCTCAGGCAATTAGGCACACCGTCAGGGCCTTGGGTATAGGCAGCGTCAGGTAGTCCCTGACGTCAGAGTATTTGGGGAAAGAGTGAGGCCGTTAGGTAAAGACAGACTCAGGGCCTTAGTTAGAGGCACTGTCAGGCTCTTCATTAGGTACACTGTCATGGCCTCAATTAAAGATAACTGAGGGTCTTAGTTAGAGACAATGTCAGGGCCTTAGTTATGGACATCTTTAGGGCCTTAGTTAGAGGTAATTTGAGGGCCTTAGTAAGAGACATTTTGGGTCAGTAGTGGCATCGACTGGACCTTAGTGCTGTCCTCAGTACATCATTTATGTGCCGCATCAGTGTATTAATGAGGGACAGCTCAAGTTATTAGGGACCGTGTCAGGGTCTTAGTTAGGGAATGTGTCAGCACCTTTGTTAGGGAAGGAGGGAGGCCAGTAGTTAAAGACAGACTCAGGGCCTTAGTCAGAGACAGCTTCAGTCCTTAATCAGGGAGAGTGTCAGGGCCTCAGTTAAAGATAGGTTGAGGGCCTTCATTAAGGACAGCCTCCAGGCCTCAGTTAGAGAGGGGTTCACGGCCTCGGTACTAAATTCAGTGTCTTAGTTAGGGACAGCATCAGGGATTTAGTTAGCATAAGAGACTCGACATTAGCTAAAGACAAGGTTAAGTTAAGGTCTAGAAATAGCGTCAGGAAATGACGTAGGGATAGTGTCAAAACTATAGCTACTTAGAGCATCAGTGCCTAATTTAGAATCAGTGTCAGGGCTTCAGGTAGGGACAGTGTCAGAGCCTGACTTAGGGAGAGTGACAGGGCCTGAGTGAGGCCTAGAGTCAGGTCCTTAGCTGGGGACAGTGTCAGGGCATGCCTTAGGAGCAGCATAAGGGCCTGGGTAGGAACAGCCTAAGGGGTTTGTTAAAGACATTTTCAGGGCCTCTGTGAGAGAGAGCCTCACAGCTTCACTTAGGGACAGCGTCAAGGCTTACTTTGGGACAGTTTCAGGACCTTAATAAAACATGGGCCAGGATATAATAAGCTCAGGATACTCTCAGAACTTTAGATATTGACGGCAGCAGGGCCTGAGTTAGGGACAGTGTCAAGACCTTAGATAGGACTAGCATCTGGGTCTCTGTTAGGTACCATGTCAGGGCCTCAGTTAGGAAGAGTGTTAGGGCAATGGTTAGGGACAGTGTCGCGGCCGGATTTAGGATGAGAATCTAGGCCTTAGCTAGGACAGTGTCACGGCATTGGGACTAAATTCAGGGCCTGAGATATTCACAGCATAAGGGCTTCAGTTAGCAGAAGAGGCAGAGGAGTTGCTAGGGACAGGCTTAGGGTAAAGTTTAGGGATCGTGTCAGGAAATGACCTGTGGGTAGTGTCAAGACCTTGGTCACTGAGAGTATCAGGGCGTTAAATAGAACCAGTGTCAGGGATTCATGTAGGGACAGCGTCAGATCCTGACTTAGGGAGAGCCACAGGACCTGAGTGTGGCCTAGCGTCAGGCCCTTAGCTGGGGACACTGTCAGGGCATGAGGTAGGAGCTGCATCAGGGCCTTTGTTGGGTCAGCAGTAGGGTCTGAGTTAAAGACATGATCAGGGCCTGAGGTAGTCACAGCGTCAAGGCCTCAGGCAGGCATAGCTTCAGGTCCTGGGTAAGGCACAGCCTCAGGCCTTCACTTAGGGACAGCGACCAGGCATTCTTAGGGACACTGTCAGGCCCTTGGTTAGAAATGGGTCAGGATATTAGCTCAGGATAGTGACCGGATGTTAGTTATTGCTGGCAGCAGGGCCTATATTAGGGACAGATTCCGGGTCTTAGTTAGGGACAGTGTCAGGGCCCTAGTTAGGACTAGTCTGGGCCTTAATTAGGGAGAGCATTAGGGCTTCTGTGAGGATAAGAGGCAGGACATTAGGTCGGGACAGAGTCAGCTTCCAGGCCAGGGATAGTGTCAGGAAATGAGCTAGGGGTGGCGTGAAGACCTTCGTTATTGAGAGCATCAGGGCCTTAGTTCAGACCAGTGTCAGGGCCTTAATCAGGACCAGTGTGAGGGCTTGATGTAGGGACAGCTTCAGAGCCTAACTGAGGTACGGCAACAGGGCCTAGGTGAGGCTTCTCTTTAGGGCCTGGGTGAGGGACAGTGTCAGGGCATGAATTAGGAGTAGTATAAGGGGCTCTGTAGGATCAGCATTCGGGTCTTGGTTAAAGACATTCTCAGGGCCTCTGATAGGGACAGCCTCAGGGCCTCACTTCGGGACAGCGTCAGGGCTTACTTTGGGACAGTTTCAGGACTTTGGTAAGACATTTGTCAGGATATTAGCTCAGAATAATGTCAGGACTTTAGATATTGACGGCAACAGGGCCTTAGTTAGACACAGTGTCCGGGCCTGCGTTAGGACTAGCATCTGGGCCTCTGTTAGGTACCGTGTCAGGGCCTGAGTTAGGAATAGTGTTAGGGCTTTAGTGAGGGACAGTTCTGGGCCAGATTTAGGACGAGCATCTAGGTCTCAGTTTGGGACAGTGTCACGGCCTTGGGACTAAATTCAGGGCCTGAGTTAGGCACAGCATAAGGGCTTCAGTTAGCATAAGAGGCCGGACAGTTTCAAGGGACAGGCTTAGGGTGAAGTTGAGAGATCGTGTCAGGAAGTGACCTAGGGGTAGTGTCAAGACCTTAGTCACTGGGAGTATCAGGGCCTTAATTAGAACCAGTGTCAGGGCTTCAGGTAGGGGCAGCGTCAGAGCCTGACTCAGGGAGAGCCACGGGGCCTGAGTGAGGCCTAACGTCAGGCCCTTAGCTGGGGACACTGTCAGGGCATGATGGAGGAGCTGCATCAGGACCTTTGTTGGGTCATCGATATGGTCTTAGTTAAAGACATGATCAGGGCCTGAGGTGCTCACAGTGTCAAGGCCTCAATTAGGCATAGCTTCAGGGCCTGAGTTAGGCACAGCCTCGGTCCTTCACTTAGGAACAGAGACAGGCCTTTCTTAGGGACAGTGTCAGGACCTTGGTTAGAAATGGGTCAGGATATTAGGTCAGGATAGGGTCCAGATTTTAGTTATGGCCGGCAGCAGGGCCTATATTAGGGACACATTCTGTGCCCGAGTTATAGACAGTGTCAGGTCCTTAGTTCGGACTAGTCTCAGGCCTTAGTTAGCGAGAGCATGAGGGCATCAGTGACGATAAGAGGCAGGACATTAGGTCGGGACAGAGTCAGCTTCCAGGCCAGGGATAGTGTCAGGAGATGAGCTAGGAATAGCGTGAAGTCCTTAGTCATTGAGAGCATCAGGGCCTTAGTGAGTATCAGTGTCAGGGCTTGATGTGAGGACAGCGTCAGAGCCTAACTAATGTCCAGCAAAAGGGCCTAAGTGAGGCCTATAATAGGGGCTGAGTGAGGGACAGTGTGAGGGCGTGACGTAGGCCCTAGGAGCAGGATAAGGGTCTCTGTAGGATCAGCATTAGGGTCTTCGTTAAAGACCTGCTCAGGACCTCTTTTAGGGACAGCCTCGGCGTCATTTAGGGATAGCATAAAGGCTTGCTTTGGGAGAGTTTCAGGACCTTAGTGAGACATGGGTGAGGATATTAGCTAAGGATAATGTCAGGACTTTAGATATTGATGGTAGCAGGGCCTTAGTTAGACACAGTGTGAGAGCCTGCCTTAGGACTAGCATCTGGGCCTCTGTTAGGTACCGTGTCAGGGCCTGAGAGTTAGGAATAGTGTTATGGCATTAGTTAGGGACAGTTCTGGGCCTGATTTAGGAAGACCATCTAGGCCTCAGTTAGGGACAGTGTCACGGCCTTGGGACCAAATTCAGGGCCTGAGTTAGACACAGCATAAGGTCTTCAGTTAGCATAAGAGGCAGGACATTAGCTTGGGACAGGCTTAGGGTAAAGTATAGGGATCGTGTCAGGAAATGACCTAGGGGTAGTGTCAAGACCTTAGTCACTGAGAGTATCAGGGCCTTAATTAGAACCAGTATAAGGGCTTCAGGTAGGGACCGCATCAGTGCCTGACTTAGGTAGAGCAACAGGGTCTGAGTGAGGCCTAGCGTCAGGTCCTTAGCTGGGGACACTGTCACGGCATGATGTCGCAGTAGGATCAGGGCCTTTGTTGGATCAGCAATAGGGTCCTAGTTGCTAAGCAACATCCAGGCCCGTAGCCCTTCGGAGTCACTCTGTGTATGCCGCGTGTTGGTCAACACAGTGCCTTGTTTTTTGGGAGAGCTTGCTTTACCAGATACTCCCACAGGTTCACGAACACCGTTCTGGCACGTCCAACATGCCGGGGAAGTCTGATTCATTGCCCTAGTCGGAGCTGCACTGAGCAAAACCCTCGGCTTCGCATTCCATCTAGGACCTCCTGCCTGAAGTCACCCTGCCTCTGGGAGAAAGTTGGCTTGCGTTCTGACCGCCACTGATGCCCGGTTCTTCGTGTAACGCTGCAGGCTTTTGAAGAGCCTCCGGCCCAAGGCCTAGCTAGGGCATACCTTGGTTGAGGCAGTTTGCTAGATGCAGAACACCCTGCTTCAAGGAGTGGATTCAGGGACGGAAAAACTGGGTAATTAACGTGTGTCTCTTTTGACTTGTTAGAAACCACAGGGATGTATGCTGCGTGTGCCCATGGAAATGGATGCCTAATGGAACCAGTCTTGCATTCCCATTTTGAAAGCTCCATGCATGCTGCCTTGAAGCTACCTGAAATTCACTGCTGTTGACAGGCCTCTAGCCACTGTAGGCCTGGCTCTGGGGAAAAAAGTGTGTTTCCTCCATCTAAACCAGGTGTTTCCATGGCCGGTGTGGAGCTCAGCCTACCAGGCTCTTGAGCTAAAGGGAAACTCAACGTGAGTACCTGCGTCGAGGACAAGCCCTGAGTATCCGTACAGCAAGGGAGGCGTGCAGCTGTTTCCATGAGGTCTTAGTCGCTGTTCTGCTGTAGGTTAAAGGAAGTACCCTTTTCAGGACTCCTTAGGCCCCTCGGGTGCGCATCATTTGCTCCAGGATCACTGAGCACCTGCAGACCCCTATGGGCCTCCTGAGCAACATCGAGGCCCGTAGGTCGGTCCGTCGGAGGCCCTCTGTGTTTGCCAAGTGATGGGCCACACACTGCATGGTCGTTAAGGAGAGCTACATTTGCAGAGCCCTCGAACAGCCTGAGCAGCACATTTCTGGCCAGTCCGACGTGTCATGGAATTCTTGGTTCTGGCCATCGTATGAATTGCCATGGGAAAAGTCTGCTTATAGTTCTTCGAGGACCTCGTACCTGAAGTCACTCTACTCGAGAAATTCAGCATCCTACCATGCTGTGTCGCTAATGGGACACTCAGCGTGAGAACTTGCCTCAAGGTAAGGCCCTGAATTGCCATGCGGGACAGCATCCGGGCTTACTTTGGGAGAGTTTCAGGACCTTGGTAAGAGATGGGTCAGGAAATGAGCTCAGGATAGTGTCAGGACATTAGATATTGACGGCAGCAGGGCCTTAGTGACAGTGTCAGAGCCTGCGTCAGGACTAGCATCTGGGCCTCTGTTAGGTACCGTGTCAGGGCCTGTGTTAGGAATAGCGTTAGGGCTTTAGTGAGGGACAGTTCTCGGCTGGATTTAGGACGAGTTTCTAGGCCTTAGTTAGTGACAGTGTCATGGCCTTGGGCCTAAATGCAGTGTCTGTGTTAGACACAGAGTAAGGGCTTCAATTAGCATAAGAGGCAGGACGATTTGCTAGGGCTAGGTTTAGGGTAAAGTTTCTGGATCGGGTCAGGAAATGACCTAGGGATAGTGTCAAGACCTTAGTCACTGAGAGTATCAGGGCCTTCTTTAGAACCAGTATCATGGCTGCAGGTAGGGACAGCGCCAGTGCCTGACTTAGGGAGAGCGACAGGGCCTGAGTGAGACCTGGCGTCAGGCCCTTAGCTGGGGACACTGTCAGGGCATGATGTAGGAGCTGCCTCAGGGCCTCTGTTGGATTACCATTAAGGTCTGAGTTAAAGACATGATCAGGGTCTGAGGTAGTCACAGCTTCAAGGCCTCAGGTAGGCTTAGCTTCAGGTTCTGAGTTAGGCATAGACACAGGCCTTCACTGAGGGACAGCGACAGGGCTTCCTTAGGGACAATGTCAGGACCTTGATTAGAAATGGGTCAGGACGTTGGCTCAGGTTAGTGTCCGGATTTTAGTTATGGCAGGCAGCAGTGCCTGTATGAGGGACAAGTTCCGGACCTTAGTTAGGGACAGTGTCAGGGCCCTAGTTAGGACTAGTCTGGGCCTTAGTTAGGGAGAGCATTAGGGCTTCTGTGAGGATAAGAGGCAGGACATTAGCTCGGGACAGAGTCAGCTTCCAGGCCAGGGATAGTGTCATGAAATGAGCTAGGGGTGGCGTGAAGAACTTCGTTATTGAGAGCAACAGGGCCTTAGTTAGGACCAGTGTCAGGGCCTTAATCAGGAGCATTGTCAGGGCTTGATGTAGGGACAGCGTTAGAGCCTAACTGAAGTACGGCAACAGGGTCTAGGTGAGGCCTGTCTTTAGGGCCATCGTTGGGGACAGTGTCAGGGCATGACTTAGGAGTAGTATAAGGGCCTCTGTAGGATCAGCATTCGGGTCTTGGTTAAAGACATTCTCAGGGCCTCTGATAGGGGCAGCCTCAGGGCCTCATTTTGGGACAGCGTCAGGGCTTACTTAGGGACAGTTTCAGGACCTTGGTAAGAGATAGGTGAGGAAATGAGCTCAGGATAGTGTCAGGACATTAGATATGGACGGCAACAGGGCCTTAGTTAGAGACAGTGTCAGGGCCTGTGGTAGGACTAGCATCTGGGCCTATGTTAGGTACCGTGTCAGGGCCTGAGTTAGGAATAGTGTTAGGGCTTTAGTGAGGGACAGTCCTGGGCCGAATTTAGGACGAGCATCGAGGCCTCAGTCAGGGACAGGGCCATCGCCTTGGGCCTAAATTCAGTGTCTCTGTTAAGTATAGAGTCAGGGCTTCATTTAGCATGAGAGGCAGGACATTTGCTAGGGCTAGCTTTAGGGTAATGTTTACGGATCGTGTCATGAAATGACATAGGGGTAGTGTCAAGACCTTGGTCACTGAGAGTATCAGGGCCTTGTTTAGAACTAGTATCATGGCTGCAGGTAGGGACAGCTCCAGTGCCTGACTTACGGAGAGCCGCGGGGCCTGAGTAAGGCCTAGCGTCAGGCCCTTAGCTGGGGACACTGTCAGGGCATGATGGAGGAGCTGCCTGAGGTCCTTTGTTGGGTCATCGATAGGGTCTTAGTTAAAGACGTGATCAGGGCCTGAGGTGCTCACAGCATCAAGGCCTCAGGTAGGCATAGCTTCAGTGCCTTAGTTAGGCACAGCCTCGGGCCTTCCCTTAGGGACAGAGGCAGGGCTTTCTTTGGGACAGTGTCAGGACCTTGGTTAGAAATGTGTCAGATTCTTAACCCAGGATAGTGTTCGGATTTTAGTTATTGCCGGCAGCAGGGCCTATATTAGGGACAGTTTCTGAGCCTTAGTTAGAGACAGTGTCAGGGTCTTAGATAGGACTAGTGTGAGCCTTAGTTAGGGAGAGCATTAGGGCTTCAGTGAGGAAAAGAGGCAGGAAATTAGCTCGGGACAGAGTCAGCTGCCAGCCCAGGGATAGTGTCAGGAGATGAGCTAGGGATAGCGTGAAGATATTAGTTATTGAGAACATTAGGACCTTAGTTAGGAACAGTGTCAGGGGCTTAATCAGGAGCATTGTCAGGGCTTGATGTACAGACAGCTTCAGAGCCTAACTAAGGTAGGGCAATAGGGTCTAACTGAGGCCTATCTTTAGGGCCTGAGTGAGGGACAGTGTCCCGGCATGACGTAGGAGTAGTATACGGCCCTCCGTAAGATCAGCCTTAGGGTCTTCGTAAAAGACATTCTCAGGCCCTCTGTTACTGACATCCTGAGCATCTCACTTAGGGACAGCGTCAGGGCTTATTTTGGGACAGTGTCAGGACCTTGGTAAGATAAGGGTCATGATATTAGCTAAGGATAATGTCAGGACTTTAGATATTGATGGCCGCAGAGCCTTAGAGACAGTGTCAGGGCCTGAGTTAGGACGAGCGTCAGAGCCTTTGTTAGGAACAGTGTCAGGGACTGAGTTAGTTGTTGTGTCAGGGCCTGAGTTAGAATGAGCCTCTAGTTCTCAGTTAGGTGCAGCGTCACGGCCTCGGGACTAATTTCAGGGCCTTAGTTATGGACGGCATCACGGATTTAGTTAGCATAAGAGGTTCGACATTAGTTAAAGGCAAGGTTAGGTTAAGGTCTAGGGATAGTGTCAGGACATGAGCTAGGAATAGTGCCAAGACTTCAGTTACTTAGAGCCTCATTGCCTAATTTAGGACCAGTGTCGGGACTTGAGATAGGGACAGCGTCAGAGCTGGACTGGGGAAGAGCGACAGGGCTTGAGTGAGGCCTAGTGTCAGGGCCTTAGCTAGGGACAGTATCAGTGCATGACTTAGGAGCCCCATAAGGGCCTCGATACGATTAGCCGCAGGGGCTTTGCTAAAGCCATTATCAGGGCCTCTGTTAGGGACAGCCTCAGGGGCTCACTTAGGGACAGCCTCAGGGCTTACTTTGGGACAGTTTCCGGACCTTGGTAAGTCATGGGTCAGGATACTACCTCAGGATAATGTCAGGGCTTTAGATAGTGATGGCAGCAGGGCCTTAATTAGACACAGACTCAGGGCCTGCGTCACGACTGGCATCTGGGCCTCTGTAAGGTACCGTGTCAGGGCCTGAGTTCGGAATAGTGTTAGGGCTTTAGTGAGGGACAGTTCTGTGCCGGCTTTAGGATGAGCATGTAGGACTCAGTTAGTGAGAGTGTCATGGCCTTGGGCCTAAATTGAGTTTCTGTGTTCAGGACCTTGAAGAGATAGGTGAGGAAATGAGCTTAGGTTAGTGTCAGGACATTAGATATTGACGGCAGCAGGGCCTTAGTTACAGACAGTGTCAGGACCTGCGTTAGGACTAGCATCTGGGCCTCTCCTCTGTTAGGTACCGTGACAGGGCCTGAGTTAGGAATAGCGTTAGGGCTTTAGTGAGGGACAGTTCTGGGCCGGATTTAGGACGAGCATCTAGGCCTGAGTTAGTGACAGTGTCATGGCCTTGCGCCTAAATTTAGTGTCTGTGTTAGGAACAGATTAAGGGGTTCAAGTAGCATAAGAGGGAGGACATTTGCTAGGGCTAGGTTTAGGGTAAAGTTTATGCATCGTGTCAGGAAATGACTGAGAATAGTGTCAAGACCTTAGTCAGTGAGAGTATCAGGGCCTTATTTAGAACCAGTATCATGGCTGCAGGTAGGGACAGAGCCAGTGCCTGATTTAGGGAGAGCAACCAGGCCTGAGTGAGTCTTAGTGTCAGGCCCTTAGGTGGGGACACTGTCAGGCCAGTGCATCAGGGCTTTTGTTGAGTCAGCAATAGGGTCTTAGTTAAAGACATGATCAGGGCTTGAGGTGGTCACAGCTTCAAGGCCTCAGGTAAGCATAGATTCAGGGCTTGAGATAGGCACAGCCTCAGGCCTTCACTTAGGGACAGTGACAGGGCTTTCTTAGGGACAGTGTCAGGCCCTTGGTTAGAAATGGGTCAGGATATTAGCTCAGGATAGTGTCTGGATTTTAGTTATTGCTGGCAGCAGGGCCTGTATTAGGGACAGATTCCGGGCCTTAGTTAGAGACAGTGTCAGGGCCTTAGTTAGGACTAGTCTGGGAATTAGTTAGGGAGAGCATTAGGCTTTCAGTGAGGATGAGAGGCAGGAAATTAGCTCGGGGCAGAGTCAGCTTCCAGGCCAGGGATAGTGTCAGGAAATGAGCTAGGGGTAGCGTGAAGACCTTCGTTATTGAGAGCATCAGGGCCTTAGTTAGGACCAGTGTCAGGGGCTTAATCAGTACCAGTGTCAGGGCTTGATGTAGGGAGAGCGTCAGGGCCTAACTAAGGTATGGCAACAGGGCCTAAGTGAGGCCTATCTTTAGGGCCTGAGTGAGGGACAGTGTCAGGGTATGACTAAGGAGTTGTATAAGGACCACTGTAGGATCAGCCTTAGGGTGTCCGTAAAAGATATTCTCAGGTCCTCTGTTAGGAACATCCTCAGGGCCTCACAAGGGTACAGCGTCAGGGCTTACTTTGGGACAGTTTCAGGACCTCGGTAAGACATGGGTCAGGATATTAGCTCAGGATAATGTCAGGATTTTAGATACTGATGGCTGCAGGGCCTTAGAGGCAGTGTCAGGGCCTGACTTAGGACGAGTGTCAGAGCCTTTGTTAGGTATAGTGTCAGGGACTGAGGTAGGTGATGTGTCAGGGCCTGAATTAGGACGAGCCTCCAGGCCTCAGTTAGTGGCAGCGTCACGGCCGTGGAACTAATTTCAGGGCCTTAGGTAGCGACAGCATCAGGGATTTTGTTAGCATAAGAGGCTCGACATTAGTTAAAGGCACGGTTAGGTTAAGGTCTAAGGATAGTGTCAGGACATGAGCTAGGAATAGTGCCAAGACTTCAGTTACTTAGAGCATCAGGGCCTAATTTTGGACCAGTGTCAGGACTTGAGGTAGGGACAGCGTCAGAGCTGGACTGGGGAAGAGCGACAGGGCTTGAGTGAGGCCAAGTGTCAGGGCCTTAGCTAGGGACAGTATCAGGGCATGACTTAGGAACAGCATAAGGGCCTCGGTGGGATCAGCCTCAGGGGCTTTGCTAAAGCCATTATCAGGGCCTTTGTTAGGGACAGCCTCAGGGTCTCACTTAGGGACAGCATCAGGGCTTACTGAAGGACAGTTTCAGGACCTTGGTAAGAGATGGGTCAGGAAATGAGCTCAGGATAGTGTCAGGACTTTAGATATTGAAGGCAACAGGGCCTTAGTTACACAGTGTCAGGGCCTGCGTTAGGACTAGCATCTGGGCCTCTGTTCGGTACCGTGTCAGGGCCTGTGTTACGAATAGTGTTAGGGCTTTAATGAGGGACCTTTCTTAGGGATAGTGTCAGGACCTTGGTTAGAAATGGGTCAGGATATTAGCTCAGGGTAGTGTCTAGAATTTAGTTATTGCCGGCAACAAGGCCTCTATTAGGGACAGATTCTGGGCCTTAGTTAGAGATAGTGTCAGGGCCTTAGTTTGCATTAGTCTGGGCCTTAGTTATGGAGAACATTAGGGCTTCAGTGAGGATAAGAGGCAGGAAATTAGCTCAGGATAGAGTCAGCTTCCAGGCCAGTTATAGTGTCAGGAAATAAGCTAGGGATAGCGTGAAGACCTTAGTTATTGAGAGCATCAGGGTCTTAGTTAGGACCAGAGTCAGGGCTTTAATTAGGACCAGCGTCAGGTTTTGATGTAGGGATAGCATCAGAGCCTAACTAAGGTACAGCACTGTTGCCTACAAGAGGCCTATCTTTAGGACCTGAGTGAGGGACAGTGTCAGGGCATGACGTAGGAATAGTATACGGGCCTCTGTAGGATCAGCCTTAGGGTCTTCGTTAAAGACATTCTCAGGGCCTCTGATAGGGACAGCCTCAAGGCCTCACTTAGGGAGAGCATCACGGTTTACTTTGGGACAGTTTCAGGACCTTGGTAAGTCATGGGTCAGGATATTAGCTCAGGATTATGTCAGGACTTTGGATATTGATGGCAGGAGGGCCTTAGTTAGACACAGTGTCAGGGCCTGCGTTAGGACTAGCATCGGATCCTCTGTTAGGTACCGTGACAGGCCCTGAGTTAGGAATAGTGTTAGGGCATTAGTTAGGGACAGTTCTGGGCCGGATTTAGGACGAGCATCTAGGCCTGAGTTAGTGACAGTGTCATGGCCTTGCGCCTAAATTCAGTGTCTGTGTTAGGCACAGAGGAAGGGCTTCAATTAGCATAAGGGGCAGGACGTTTGCTAGGGCTAGGTTTAGGGTAAAGTTTATGGATCGCATCAGGAAATGACCTAGGGATAGTGTTAAGACCCTAGTCGCTGAGAGTATCAGGGCCTTATTTAGAACCAGTATCATGGCTGCAGGTAGGGAGAGCAGAAGTGCCTGACTTAGGGAGAGCACCAGGGCCTGAGTGAGGTCTAGCGTCAGGCCCTTAGCTGGGGACACTGTCAGGGCATGATGTAGGAGCTGCATCAGGGCCTTTGTTGGGTCAGCAGTAGGGTCTTAGTTAAGGACATGATCAGGGCCTGAGGTGGTTCCAGTGTCAAGGCCTCAGGTAGGCGTAGCTTCAGGGCCTGAGTCAGGCACAGCCTCAGGCCTTCACTTAGGGACAGCGACAGGGCTCTCTTAGGTACAGTGTCAGGCCCTTGGTTAGAAATGGGTCAGGATATTAGCTCAGGATAGTGTCCGGATTTTACTTACTGCCGGCAGCAGATCCTACATTAGGGACAGATTCTGGGCCTTAGTTAGGGACAGTGTCAGGGCCCTAGTTAGGAGTAGTCTGGGCCTTAGTTTGGGAGAACATTAGGGCTTCTGTGAGGATAAGAGGCAGGAAATTAGCTCGGGACAGAGTCAGCTTCCAGGCCAGATATAGTGTGAGGAAATGAGCTAGGGAG
Organism: Lipotes vexillifer; assembly: GCF_000442215.2. NCBI lineage: Eukaryota > Metazoa > Chordata > Mammalia > Artiodactyla > Lipotidae > Lipotes > Lipotes vexillifer. The sequence continues at coordinate 189,810 of NW_006781068.1, forward strand.
AGCATGAAAACCTTAGTTATTGAGAGCATCAGGGCCTTAGTTAGGACCAGTGTCAGGGCCTTAATGAGGACCAGTGTCAGGGTTTGATGTAGTGACAGTGTCAGAGCCTAACTAAGGTACGGCAACAGGGCCTAAGTGAGGACTAAATTTGGGGCCTGAGTTCGGGACAGTGGCAGGGTGTGACTTACAAGTAATATAAGGGCCTCTGTAGGATCATCATTAGGGTCTTCGTTAAAGACATTCTCGGGGCCTCTGGTAGGGACAGGCTCAGGGCCTCACTTAGAAAGAGCATCAGGGCTTATTTTCGGATAGTTTCAGGACCTCGGTAAGACATGGGTCAGGATAGAAGCTCAGGATAATGCCAGGACTTTAGATATTGACGGCAACAGGGCCTTAGTTACACACAGTGTCAGGGCCTGCGTTAGGACTAGCATGTATCTGGGCCTCTGTTAGGTACCGTGTCAGGGCCTGAGTTAGGAATAGTGTTAGGGCTTTAGTGAGGGACAGTTCTGGGCCAGATTTAGGAAGAGCATGTAGGCCTCATTTAGTGACAGTGTCATGGCCTTGGGCGTAAATTCAGCGTCTGTGTTATGCACAGAGGAATGTCTTCAATTACCATAAGAGGCAGGACATTTGCTAGGGCTTGTTTTAGGGTACAGTTTATGGATCGCGTCAGGAAATGACCTAGGGATAGTGTCAAGACCCTAGTCGCTGAGAGTATCAGGGCCTCATTTAGAACCAGTATCATGGCTACAAGTAGGGAGAGCACAAGTGCTTGACTTAGGGAGAGCAACAGGGCCTGAGTGAGGCCTAGCGACAGGCCCTTAGCTGGGGACACTGTTAGAGCATGATGTAGGAGCTGCATCAGGGCCTTTGTTGGGTCAGCAATAGGGTCTTATTTAAAGACATGATCAGGGCCTGAGGAAGTCATAGCGTCAAGGCCTCAGGTAGTCATAGCTTCAGGGCCTGAGTTAGGCACAGCCTCAGGCCTTCACTTAGGGACAGCAACAGGGCTTCCTTAGGGACAGTGTCAGGCCCTCGCTTAGAAACGGGTTAGGATATTAGCTCAGGATAGTGTCCGGATTTCAGTTATTGCCGGCGACAGGGCCTATATTAGGGACAGATTGCGGGCCTTAGTTAGAGACAGTGTCAGGGCCCTACTTAGGACTAGTCTGGGGTATAGTTAGGGAGAGCCTTAAGACTTCTGTGAGGATAAGAGGCAGGAAATTAGCTCGGGACAGAGTCAGGTTCCAGGCCAGGGATAATGTTAGGAAATGAGCTAGGGGTAGCATGAAGACCTTAGTTATTGAGAGCATCAGGGCATTAGTTAGGACCAGTGTCAGGGCCTTAATCAGGACCAGTGTCTAGGTTTGATGTAGGGACAACAACAGAGCCTTACTAAGGTACGGCCAGAGGGCCTAAGTGAGGCCTAACTTTGGGGCCTGAGTTCAGGACAGTGTCAGGGCGTGACTTAAGAGTAGTATAAGGGCCTCTGTAAGATCATCATTAGGGTCTTCGTTAAAGACATTCTTGGGGCCTCTGATAGGGACAGCCTCAGGGCCTCACTAAGGGACAGCGTCAGGGCTTATTTTGGTACATTTTCAGGACCTCGGTAAGACATGGGTCAGGATATTAATAGCTCAGGATAATATCAGGACTTTAGATGTTGATGTACGCAGGTCCTTAGAGACACTGTCAGGGCCTGACTTAGGACGAGCATCAGAGCCTTGGTTAGGTATAGTGTCAGGTACTGAGTTAGGTGTTGTGTCAGGGCCTGAGTTAGGACGAGCCTCCAGGCCTCAGTTAGGGGCAGCGTCACGGCCTCGGGACTAATTTCAGGGCCTTAGGTACGGACAGCATCAGGGATTTTGTTAGCATAAGAGGCTCGACAGTAGTTAAAGGCACTGTTAGGTTAAGGTCTAAGGATAGTGTCAGGACATGAGCTAGGAATGGTGCCAAGACTTCAGTTACTTAGAGCATCAGGGCCTAATTTAGGACCAGTGACAGGACTTCAGGTAGGGACAGCGTCAGAGCTGGACTTGGGAAGAGTGACAGGACTTGAGTGAGGCCTAGTGTCAGGGCCTTATCAGGGCATGATGTAGGAGCAGCATAAGGGCCTCCGTAGGATCAGCGTCAGGGGCTTTGCTAAAGCAATTTTCAGGGCATGACTTAGGAGCAGCATAAGAGCCTCCGTAGGATCAGCCTCAGGGGCTTTGCTAAAGCAATTTTCAGGGCCTCTGTTAGGGACAGCCTCAGGGTCTCACTTAGGGACAGCGTCAGGGCATACTTAGGGAAAGTTACAGGACCTTGGTAAGAGATGGGTCAGGAAATGAGCTCAGGATAGTTTCAGGACATTAGATATTGATGGCAGAAGGGCCTTAGTTAGAGACAGTGTCAGAGCCTGCGTTAGGACTAGAATGTGGGCCTCTGTTAGGTACCGTGTCAGGGCCTGAGTTAGGAATAGTGTTAGGGCATTAGTGAGGGACAGTTCTGGGCCAGATTTAGGAAGACCATCTAGGCCTCAGTGAGTGACAGTGTCATGGCCTTGGGCCTAAATTCAGTGTCTGTGTTAGGCACAGAGGAAGGGCTTCAATTAGCATAAGTGGCCAGACATTTGCTAGGGCTAGGTTTAGGGTAAAGTTTATGGATCGTGTCAGGGAATGACCTAGGGATAGTGTCAAGACCTTAGTCACTGAGAGTATCAGGGCCTTATTTAGAACCAGTATCATGGTTACAGGTAGGGACAGCGCCAGTGCCTGCCTTAGGGAGAGCACCAGTGCCTGAGTGAGGCCTAGCGTCAGGCCCTTAGCTGGGGACACTGTTAGAGCATGATGTAGGAGCTGCATCAGGGCCTTTGTTGAGTCAGCAGTAGGGTCTTAGTTAAAGACATGATCAGGGCCTGAGGTAGTCAGAGCGTCAAGGCCTCAGGTAGGCATAGCTTCAGGGCCTGAGTTAGGCACAGCCTCAGGCCTTCACTTAGGGACAGCGATAGGGCTTTCTTGGGACTGTGTCAGGCCCTTGGTTAGGAAGGTGTCAGGATATTAGCTCAGGATAGTGTCCGGATTTTAGTTATTGCCGGCAGCAGGGCCTATATTAGGGACAGAATCTGGGCCTTAGTTAGAGACAGTATCAGGCACTTAGTACTAGTCTGGGCCTTAGTCAGGGAGAGCATTAGGGCTTCAGTGAGGATAAGAGGCAGGAAATTAGCTCGGGATAGAGTCAGCTTCCAGGCCAGGTATAGTGGCAGGAAATGAGCTAGGGATAGCGTGAAGACCTTAGTTACTGCGAGCATCAGGGCCTTATTTAGAACCTGTGTCAAGTATTCAGGTAGGGTCAGCATCAGCGCCTGACTTAGGGAGAGTGAAAGTGCCTGAGTGAGGCCTAGCGTTGGGCCCTTAGCTGGGGACACTGTCAGGGCATGATGTAGGAGCTGCATCAGGGCCTTTGTTGGAACAGCCATAGGGTCTTAGTTAAAGAGATGATCAGGACCTGAGTTAGGCAGAGGGTCAAGACCTAAGTTAGGCATAGCTTCAGGGCCTGAGCTCGGCACAGCCTCAGAACTTCACTTAGGGACAGCAACAGGGCTTTCTTAGGGATAGTGTCAGGACCTTGGTTAGAAATGGGTCAGGATATTAGCTCAGGGTAGTGTCTAGAATTTAGTTATTGCCGGCAACAAGGCCTCTATTAGGGACAGATTCTGGGCCTTAGTTAGAGATAGTGTCAGGGCCTTAGTTTGCATTAGTCTGGGCCTTAGTTATGGAGAACATTAGGGCTTCAGTGAGGATAAGAGGCAGGAAATTAGCTCAGGATAGAGACAGCTTCCAGGCCAGTTACAGTGTCAGGAAATGAGCTAGGGATAGCATGAAGACCTTAGTTATTGAGAGCATCAGGGTCTTAGTTAGGACCAGCGTCAGGGCTTTAATCAGAACCAGCGTCAGGTTTTGATGTAGGGATAGCGTCAGAGCCTAACTAAGGTACAGCACTGTTGCCTACAAGAGGCCTATCTTTAGGGCCTGAGTGAGGGACAGTGTCAGAGCATGACGTAGGAATAGTATACGGGCCTCTGTAGGATCAGCCTTGGTTTCGTTAAAGACATTCTCAGGGCCTCTGATAGGGACAGCCTCAAGGCCTCACTTAGGGAGAGCATCACGGTTTACTTTGGGACAGTTTCAGGACCTTGGTAAGTCATGGGTCAGGATATTAGCTCAGGATTATGTCAGGACTTTGGATATTGATGGCAGGAGGGCCTTAGTTAGACACAGTGTCAGGGCCTGCGTTAGGACTAGCATCGGATCCTCTGTTAGGTACCGTGACAGGCCCTGAGTTAGGAATAGTGTTAGGGCATTAGTTAGGGACAGTTCTGGGCCGGATTTAGGACGAGCATCTAGGCCTCAGTTGGAGACAGCGTCACGGCTTTGGGATTAATTCAAGGCCTGAGTTACGCACAGCATAAGGGCTTTAGTTAGCATAAGAGGCAGGACTTTAGCTAGGGCCAGGGTCAGGTTAACATCTAGGGATTGTGTCAAGGCTTAGTTACTGAGAGTACCAGGGCCTTAATTAGAACGAGTATCAGGGCTTCAGGTAGGGACATCATCAGAGCCTGACTTAGGGAGATTGACAGAGCCTGAGTGAGGCCTAGTGTCAGGCCCTTAGCTGGGGACACTGTCAGGGCATGACGTAGGAGCATCATCAGGGCCTTTGTTGGATCAGCAATAGGGTCTCAGTTGCTAAGCAACATCCAGGCTTGTAGCCATTCGGAGTCACTCTGTGTATGCCACGTGTAGGTCAACACACTGCATTGTTTTTTGGAACAGCTTGATTTACCCAATACTCCCCCAGTTTCACAAACACCTTTCTAGCATGTCCGACATGCCATGGAAGTCTGACTCATTGCCGTAGTCTGAGCTGCACTGAGAAAAACACTTGGCTTTGCATTCCATGTAAGACCTCCTACCTGAAGTCACCCTGCCTCCAAGAGTAAGTCGGCTTGAATTCCTACTGCAACTAAAGATCAGTTCTTCGAGTTACACTGCAGGCTTTTGAAGAGGCACAGGCCTGAATTCCTACCTAGGGCGTTCCTTGGTTGTCGTAGTTCATTAGATGCAGAACACCTTGCTTGGAGAAGTTGATTCAGGGAAGGAACTAGTGTGTCATCTGTGTCTCTTTTGACTTGTTAGAAAGCACAGTGATGTATGCTGCGTGTGCCCATGGAAATGGGGGCCTGATGGAACTAGCCTTGCTTTCCCATTTTGAAAGCTCCCTTCATGTTTCTTGAAGGTATGTGAAATTCAGTGCTGTTGACAGAACTGTAGCCACTGTAGGCCTGGTTCTGCAGAGAAAGTGAGTTTCCTCTAGTTAAAGAGGGTTCTTCCATGGCTTGGGTGGGGCTCAGCCTGCCATGCTCTAGAGCTAAATAGAAACTCAATTGAGTACTTGCCTGGAGGTAAGGCCCTGAGTAGACATGCAGAAAGGGAGGCATGTGGCCGTTTCCATGAGGTCTTCATCGGGGTTCTGCCTTATTTTAAAGAAGTACCCTTTGCAGGACTCCTAGGCCCCTTGGGTGTGCATCATTTTCCCTCCAGAATCACTGAGTACCTCCAGACCTCATGGGCCTGCTGACCAAAATCGAGGCCCATAGGTTCCTTGGAGGTCCTCTGTGTATGACGAGTGATGGGCAACACATTGCACGTTACTTTAGGAGAGCTACATTGCCAGAGCACTCGAACAGCATCAGGACCACATTTATAGCCAGTCCAACGTGCCATGGAAGTCTTCATCATGGCTCTCGTATGAGCTGCCATGAGAAAACACTCTGCTTAGAATTTTTCGAGGACCTCGTACCTGAAGTCACTATACTCAGGTAGGAAGTCAGCACCCTACCATGCTGTGTCGCTAATGGGACACTGAGCGTGAGCCCTTGCCTCGAGGTAAGGCCCTGGATTGCCAGGCAGAAGTGGAGGGGTGCAGCAGTTTCCATGAGGCCGTAGCCGCTGCTCTGCCTTATCTTAACGGCAGTACGCTCTTCAGGACACCTAGGAGCCTCACGTGGGCACCCTGTTCCCGGCAGGAACAGTGAGTACCCCCGGCCCCCGCTGGGCCTGCTAAGCAACTTCCAGGCTCGTGGCCCTTCACAGTCACTCTGTGTATGCTGAGTATAGGGCAACACAGTGCACTGTATTTTGGGACAGCTTGCTTTCCCTGGTACTCCCACAGGTTCAGGTAAACTGTTCTAGCACGTCCAACATGCCATGTGAGTCTGACTCATTGCCCTAGTCTGAGCTGAACATAGAAAAACACTTGGTTTCCTCACCTTAGTAAGACATGGGTGAGGATATTAGCTCTGGATAGTGTCAAGACTTTAGATATTGACGGCAGCAGGGCCTTAGTTTGATACAGCAGCAGGGCCTGATTTAGGATTAGCATCAGAGCCTTTGTTAGGTACAGTGTCAGGGAATGAGTTAGGAGTAGTATCAGGCCCTTGGTTAGGGAGAGTATCAGGGTCTGAGTTAGGTGTAGTGTCAGGGCTTTATTTAGACTAGAGACTCCAGGACCTTCCCTGATATCCAAAGGGCAGATTGGAACAGTTGCTAATCGGGGAAGGGAGGGGATGCAGAGAAAAGGGAGGAAGCATCAAGAAACAATAGTACAGCCTTGGGGCTGGATCCTGATTTTGCCTCAAGGGATACAGGTAAGAGTATCTTTGGGCTCTTTACCAACCTAAAATCCCCACAAAATAGAAGATTTTAGTCTTCTTTATTTCAGCGAAGCTCATCAAGGGACCATCTGAGGCCAGATTAAAGGGAGTTAAGGCCCTGTGCACACACTAATCCTCAGGAGCAACTGTGTCCTTAAACCATTGCTGTAACACTCCTCACCTGATCCTGCCGCATTCGGACGCACGGTTTTTGAGGGCACGAGTTTTCTGTGTCCCCCTTTGGCTGCCAAAGCAGTAAAGCTGTTCTTTTCTTCTTCCTCCAAACCACTCTCTCTCAGATTCGACTTGGCACTGGTGCACAGTGGTCGACTTTTCGACATCAAATTTAGTGCCCAATGTGGGGCTGACTTGGGGTTGGCCCTGTGGGTCCCCTGACTCGATCGGACACTGAGATTTTCTCCACACCAGCCACTTTCAAGAGAGTGTAGGCTTGGAGAATTCCTTTAGAGGGCAGACCACCTGTGACCCTTGCCTGGAAAGGCTGTGCCACAGTCATCCCAGCAGTTAGAACTCTGGGGCTGGTATAGGTGGTGGAAGAGGGACCACTCTGGCAGCTGCCGAGGCCGTCTTTTTCTTGAGGACGTTCCTGTCTTCCTCCTGCCTGGGCTGCCCCGAATGTCCTCCTCCAAGGGATTATTTTGGGGAACCAGCAAAATAGCATTTGGGAGCTTGCAGCACCTCAGCCAGCGTGTGGTAAATCCCCTGGCATGCATTCTGAGGTCCTTTTAACCCTGTATATTTGGGGGAACCTTGGTTCCCATTTGGGTGACTTTTCATTCCAGGAAATCTCATTTGGAAGATGCACCCCTTGGACAGAGGTCACAGGCTAAGTTGAGACTTGGAAGCTGATTTGAGTCTTGTGCTGTTTGGTTTTTGGTTTCTGTTTGGTTTCTGGTTCGTTTGGTTTGAGGCCTCCGTTGGAGTTTAGGATTTCGTTTTGTTTTTAGTCCGTATGTGAGTGTTCTGTGGTTCAAGCATAAGAAGTGCTTCTTCTTCAGTTCCATGTGGTAGCCAGTGGGCAGAATCCTGAGAGACTGGTCAACCTATAGCTGTAGACCTAAGACTAAGAAAAGAATGAAATTCTAGTGTAATTTTGTCTGGCCAATGTATGGATACATTCTTGAAAAATGAGGAATGGTGGTCTTTGAATGGGAGCCTAAATGACTATACTGTCCTTCAGCTAGAGTTCTTTTGTCACAGGAAGAGAAAGGCAAAAGGAGTTCCATCTGTTCAAGCATTTATGAAGCTGCGTAATAAAGAAAGTGAGCAGCTAGGTAACAGGCTGATGGTACAAAGAGAAAAGAAAGTCACTTTGTAGTAGAGCTGGTTGTGTCTGAATGGGGTAAAAAATAAGGGACAACATAAGATGGATACAGAAGGTGATGAACATTTGTGAAAGGGGAACACTGAGGAAAGAGTTGTGCATGACCAGGATTTTCTAAGATGGATGTTGTTGAAAGTCGGTTAGGGCAAGCCTGGATTTGGTTTCTCTCTCCAAAGTTTTCTTGGAATGCTGCTTTTGATTGTGAACAGCTTGTGAGTTCCTTTGCCTGTGTCTGTGATCTGTATTTTTGTTTGAAATCTCTTTCCTTTGGTTCAGTGAATAATTGTTTGGCCAAATCTAACAGTTCTTTTGATCTCCAGCTAACTTTGAGCTGCTTTCAAAGGCCCTTGAGCCATCTGAGAGAGAAATGTTTGATTAGTATGTTAAATTACATGGGATTCCTAAAAATCTAGTATGTCCAGGTAAAATTTTATCAGTCATAATTCTAGTTATTTTTAAATGTTATATGTAACAACAATAATGGTTTCTTTTGTCATTTACATTGTGGTCAGATGTTTAACCATGACCTTTTAAGTCTTTATGTGATATATAGATAGTTACTGTTGTGCTCTAACACATTGCATAAGTACTCCATCTTCAAGAACACCTATGTGAAGGACATTTTGGCAAGCACAGGTCTCTGATAAATTTCATATCATAATGCCAAACTGGGTAAGAAATGAAAAATCTTAATGGAGAATCGGATGGCTTCATAAAAAGTTAACAGAAGGATTGGTTGCTGAGTGAACTGGTGAATATGGTTATAATGTTTTTGGTTTCTTTTTGTTACTGGCTTTGATCTGTGTTTTCCAGACCCAGGGAAGTCCTTCCCTTCAAGCTACTTAGGACTTGGAGCAATTGGATAAATGACACCTCTGTAGTGAAGTGTGTATTTATGAAAGTTGCTGTGTTGGCTTCATTTTGCCCTGATGTTTAAGAGGAAAGGAAAATTACCTAGCGAAGTTATGAGAATGTAACTACTCATGATGTATCACTCTTTGCTTTAGGTCTACTGCTAAAAGCACATGTGCAATGCTAGTGTGACCATTGGGTATGAATAATAAAATGTATGGCCTATATAAAGCGTTTTCTCATTAACATTCCTCTGAGCATGTTCACGATACCTGATCAGTATTCCCCCAATGTAGATTAACTAGGCCAGGATAAAGGAGGCCTAGTGCTGAGGGACATGATCTACACCTGGGCCGAACAGCTGACTCATTCTGGCACTGAGGGATTGACATTTTGATCATCAGTGCTTTCTATTGAAAGACTTGTAATCAAAAGGGAAAAAATCTCTTCACATATTGAGGTGTGAGGGAGTCGCTCTGGCTTATACATGGTTTAACTTAAATTTTACTGACCAAAGTGGCCTGTTTTGTGGTCTTTTGGATATGAATTGTACACCTGCTTTGGCATTGAGGAGGGGAATGCATTTGTCAAAAAGGAGTAACTGTGGTTCAGACACACAAGATAAACCTAAGTGTCCATTGTAGATGTGATTTAGATGCATTCCCGTATATTTGTTTTCTTTTTTTTTTTCTAAATCTCTATTGGAGTATAATTGCTTTACAATGGTGTTTTAGTTTCTGCTTTATAAGAAAGTGAATCAGTTATACATATACATAGTGTTCCCATATCTCTTCCTTCTTGGCGTCTCCCTCCCTCCCACCCTCCCTATCCCACCCCTCTAGGTGTTCACAAAGGACCGAGCTGATCTCCTTGTATATATCTTTTTGAATTCGTGTTTTTATTTCCTTCAGAAAGATAGCCAGAAGTGTAATTCCTGCATGATATTGTTCTATCTTTAATTTCTCGAGTAACCTCTGTACTGTGTTCCATAGTGGCTGCACCAATGAACATTCCCAAGAGATTGTGTGAGTGTTCTCCTGATCCTCGCCAAGCCTTGTTATTTGTTGTCTTTTGGATGAGAGCCAAGTTTTTAGGTGTGAGGTGATAATCTCATTGTTCTTTTGATGTGCGTTTCCCTGATGATAAGTGATATTGGTCATAGTTTCATATGTCTCTTGGTCATCTGTATGTACTCTTTGGAAAAATGTTCGGTCCCAAGATTTAATTGGGGTTTTGGTTTTTGGAGGTTCAGTTGTGTGAGTTCTTCATCTATTTTGGGTATAAATCCCTTTTCAGACATATCGTTTGCAGTTATTGTCTCACGTTCGGTAGGCTGCCTCTTCATTTTGTGGATGGTTTCCTTTGCCATTGAAAAGCTTTAAAGTTGGATGGAGTCCCATTGGTTTATTCTGCTTTTGTTCCCCTTGCTTGGGGAGAAAGATCCAGAAAATATTGCTAAGACCGATGTCAAAGAGCGTACTGCTTACGTTTTCTTCGAGGAGCTTTATGGCTTCAGGTCTTACATTGAAGTATTTGATTCATTTTGAGGTTGCTTGTGTAGGTGGTATAAGAAAGGATTCCAGTTTGATTCTTGTGCAGGTAGTTGTCCAGTTTTCCCACCACCATTCATTGAAGAGGCTATCTTTTCCCCACTGTATAGTCTCACCTCCGTTGTCATAGATGGATTGACCATATATGCCTATGTTTATTTTGGGGCTCTCAATTCTGTTCCATGGATCTATGTTTATTTATTTTGTTCCTATACCATACTGTCTTGATTATTCTAGATACGTAGTATAGTTTGAAACAGGGAGTGTGATATGTCCAAGTTTGTGCTTCTTTCTTAAGATCGTATTGACTATTCAGGTTCTTTTCTGTTTCCTTACACGTATTAGAATTCTTTGTTTTAGTTCTCATAAAATTCCATTGGTGTTTTGATAGGAATGTCATCAAATCTCTAGATTGCTCTGGGGTGTGGAATCATTTTAACAATATGAATTCTTCCAATCCATGAACACATTATATCTGTCCGTTTGTGTCGTCTCCAATTTCTTTCATCAGTGTCTTCCAGTTTTCTGAGTACAGGTCTTTTAACTCATGGGTGAGATATATTCCTAGGTATTTCATTTTTGTTAATATCATTCTCAATGGGGTTGTTTTCTTAATTTTTCATTCTTATACTTGGTTCCCAGTGGATAGAGATGCTACAGATTTCTGTAGGTTAATTTTGTATCCTGTAACTTAACTGAATTTTCCAATGAATTCCATTTGTTTTGGGGGTTCATCTTAAGGATTTTCTATATAAAACATCATGTCGGGACTTCCCCAGTGGCACAGCGGTAAGATTCCGCGCTCCCAATGCAGGGGGCCTGGGTTCGATCCCTGGTCAGGGAACTAGATCCCACATGCATGCCACAACTAAGAGTTCGCATGCCACAACTAAGGAGCCCGCCTGCTGCAACTAAGGAGGTCATGCGCCACAACTAAGACCCAGTGCAACCAGAATAAATAAATGAATAAATAAATAAATAAATGAAATGTAAAACATCATCTCATCTGCAAACAGTGACAGTTTTACTTTTTCCTCTGCCATTGGATTCCTTTTATTTCTTTTTCTCATGTAATTACTATATCTAGGACTTCCTAGACCATGTTGAATGAAAGTGGTGAGAGTGGTCGGGGTTAGAGTTAGGCTTAAGCACAATTCGCCCTCTTCCCCTTCCTCCCTCCCCATCTCTCTGAGGGCTCCAGGAAGGACAGGATTAGTCCTGGGTCACACATGACTCAGGAAGTTGAACTGGACCACTGTTTCTCTGCCCCCCAGTCCTGGGCATAGTTCTGTATACTATCTGTGTACCTTCTTTGACCAGGTGTCCATTTAGAGCTTCCCATATTTTTAATGGGGTTGTGTTGGAGTTATTTGTATATTTTGAGACATTCTTTATTAGATACATATGCAGTTTTCTTTCCCCAGTGTGTGTTGTCTTTTGATTTTCTGTATGAGCTTTTTCACACCGTAGAAATCTTTAATTTTATAAAGTACACAGAATCCCTTGATTTTCTTTCTGGACTGCTTTTTTGTGTTGTGTGTTAAAACCACAAAGCTTGTGATGGACATGACCAAGCCCAAGCTCATATCAATTTTCTTTTATGTTTTCTCCTATAAGTTTGAATAGTTTTGCATTTAATACTTGTCTCTGAATAATTCTGAGTGAATTTGATGTAAGTTGTAAACCTTGTGTCTACATTTATTTTATTCCATACGGTTTCCAATTCATCGTTCCTTAACTACTTTGCAGAAGCTATGGGGTATTGTCTTCCTTTGTTTGAATTTCCACAATTTAATGGGCTCAACCAGCAGGGGGCGCTGTCTCCAGTGATCCGTGAGCGACGCGCGGCCTGCACTTCCCGCACCGACGACAGGGTGGCGCTGAGCCCGCCTCTCTGACCCAAGGCACGTGCGCGTTCCCTGCGGAACCATTTCTGAGAGCTGCTGAGGGGAGTTGTGTCTCCTCAGGCACAGCCGAGCTCCGCCTGCTGACGGGCGCATGGTCTCCTCAGGTCTCGCTGGGCTTTCGGCTTCAGGACAACGTGGGGCTGCATCCACGCTGACGGGAGCTGGGTTTCCTGAGGAAGCAGGCGACGCCAGAGAAAAGGTGAGGAGACAGTGAGGAAAAGTGGGGAGAAGCTTCCTGGGGGAAACTGACGGCCGCGGGGGTCCGTCTTCATGCGACCCAGGAAGGGCTTGGTGTGCACAGCTGGGTTTTTGGTCAGGCTGGTGCGCGGTGGAGCCGCGTGGGTTATGGGGTGTGCAGTCTTCCCGGCACCGTTTACCGTGGGGCTGCCCTTCCGCTCGGTGTGTCCTTGGCCCCCTTGTCGTAGCTTAACGGCCCCCTCCCCCCGCACCGTGCGGGGTGGGTTTTGGGCTCTCCGTCCCGTCCCTCTGGTCTGTGCGCCTGTTTTGAGCCAGTTCCGCACTGTTTTGGGGACTGTAGCTTCATGATGAAGTGTGAAGTCAGGGAGGGAGTTGCCTGCGGCCCGTTCTCCTTTCTCAGGGTCGCCTTGGCTCTTCGGGGTCCTTTGTGTCTCCACACACATCTTAGGAGGATTTGCTCCATTTCTGTGAAAAACACCGTTGGAATTTCAGGACGGCCTGCCTCCACTGTGTGCACCGCTTTGGGTGGAACGGACATTTTAGCAACAGTAATTCTTGCGTTCCTTGAGCACGGGGAGTTTTTCCACCGACTTGTGTCTTCTTCAGTGTCTTCATGAGTGTCTTAAAGTTTTCAGGCCTTTCACAGCCTCGGTTAAATTTATTCCTTGGTATTTTGTTCTTTTTGATGCAGTTGTAAATAGGGTTTCTTTTCTCTTTCTGATGGTTCATTATTAGTGTTTAGAAATGCAGTTGAGTTGTGTGTACTGACTTTGCGTCTTTACTAAATTCATTTATTATTTCTAACAGTTTTTTTCGTGGAATGATGTGGAAAATTGAACTTCCAAAATCCCGCTGTTTCTATGACATCCAAGTTATCCACAACAGGGAAGAAAGGGAAGACCTTTATATTGGGAAGTCCTCATACAGCCTTTCCACAGTGCCTCTAAATGACATGCGGACATGGGGTGAACTGGATCTGGGTAAGGCTTGGCCTCTGTATGGAAGTTTGATGTTTTCTCTGCCTCTCTGGCATGGTTTTGACATGTTGTTTTGAAAAGTAATTGACTTTCCAGTAATTTCAAACGTTCAGACAGCTTTACATACAGAAAAGCAAGTCTTGTATCTTGATTAAATGTATTCCTAAATATTAATGTTGACATTATCTAAAATGGAATTGTTTTCATAAGTTCTTTTTCAGGTTATTTATTGCTAGTATATATGTATAAGATAGATTTTTGTGAATTGATTTTTTTTCTCTAACTTTGCTGAATTACTGATTAGTCAAATAATTTTTGTTGTTATAGGAAGTTTTATATATAAGATGGTGTGATCTGTGTTCTGTGAATAGACACAGTTTTAATTTTTCCATTCACATATGGATGCCTTTTGTTTCTTCCCTCAAAACTCTGGGTGGAACTTCCAGTACACTATTATCAGCGGTGGAGGCCAGCTTCCTGGCCTTGTTCCTGATTTCAGGAGTGAATCTTTCAGTTTTTAACATTGAGCATGGTGTTTGCTGTGTCTTTGTATACTACTCTATTTCATATTGAACAAACTTCCTTTTATTCCTACCTTCTTGAGTGTTTGTATCATGAAATCGCACTGGATTTTGATTATAGCTTTTCCTGCAGTAATTGATAGGATCATGTGCTTTTACTTCAGTTCTTTATAGTCCTTCAATACATTGCTTAAGTTTAATATGTTGAACAACCTGACATTTCCGGTGTAGAGATACTTGCTTATGTCATCATCCATTTAATGTTCTGTTGGCTCCATGTGGTTCTAATTTTGTGGAGGATTCTTGTGTTCATATTTCTAAGGTATAGTGGTGTCCTTTTCTTTCTCATGATGTATTTGTGTGACTTGATTTGATGTGGCTTGGTGTTGGTGCTTTGAAGGGTTAGCATTAGGGCTGGGACTGGGTTATGGTGGCCCTAAGCGACCCCGCCTGTCGCATCCCAGGCCGCCCACCTCTGACCACTGCGTCCCCCTGCCAGCTGCGGCCCGGCCCTTTAGATACTAACCCCGTACCCGGAGGGCAGGGCTGACCGCCCCTTGGCCTCCCTCCCCTCTCTGCCCGTCCGTCCATCCTCCGTCCTCCCTGAGTCAGGACACCACGTCCTCCTCGAGGCTCCTGGATTCTGGCCTGGGGTACCCACACGCCCCCACGAGCTGTGTCGAACACGAGGATTGTCACCTCAAGAGGACCCGGAAGACGGACTCCCCAAGACCTCAGAATGGGACTTTGTGTGCTGATGGGCCATCGCAGAGCTGCCCGGGGTGAGCCAAGGTCAGTGACCTGTGTGCGGGCATCCTCATGGGGGGCATTTTGACCCAGACACATGGGGGAGAAGACGATGTCATGGCAGAGACGGAGACGGGGCTGGGAGTGGCCTGGGACCGACTGACCCCAGAACCCACGGAGGAGCGGGCTCCCAGCACCTTGACCTCGGGCTGCAGGCCTGAGAGGAAGCGTCCTCTGTCCCAACACCAACCCTCGTCTGGTGTTCTTTGCCGGGGCCACAGGAATCCCACACGCGGCCTGTGGGGCATGGCACGGTGCCTGCTGACACCCAGGACCGTCACTGGCCACCCCCCCTCTGGGCATGACCCCCACTCCTCCTCGGGGAGGGACCCTGGTCCCAGGACCCCGTCCCACACATCCCCGTCACAGCGACCGCGCCCCCCGCCAGCCACCACTGGGGCATCTCAGGCCCCAGAAAGGAGCCTCAGCGGTGAGGTGACCTTGGGGAGTGGCCACAGGTCACTGCAGCCACCCAGAGACCTGAGAGTAGCCATCTGAGAAGGGAACAACCAGACCCCTGACCCAGGTGCCCCGTTTCACAGGGCAGGACCTCTTGCCGAGTCTATGGAAAGGGGTGTCGAGCAGGGGTGACTGAGGCCTGTGAACATGTGGGCCAGAGAGGTCGTCCCCCGGAGCCCAGGCACAGTGAGGCCAGGGCGTGTGCATCCCTCCCCTCCTGTGCCCCATAGAGTGAGGGTAAAGCCCCAGTGACACCCAAGAAGAGACAAGACACCCAGAGGACTAGACCATCCACAGACCGGGGACTGAGTGTCCACCTCATTTCCCTGGAGAGAATAATCTCTTCACCGGGACTGCAGACGGGCCCATGTGCCCACAAACACCCAGCTTCAGTGAACCAGCCACACAGAAATCCCCCTTCCAGGGGCTCCTGTGTTAGTAGATGCAGCCTTCGGGGGAGGGGGCCGGCCCGAATGAGGATGCACGTGCTCCAGCACCGGACACGCACTGCCCGTCCACCTGCCCATCTCCCTGGCCCTCTCCTGTGCCCTGTGGCCTCACCCCCTCAGGAACCCTCCTCTCTAGTCTCCGAGCACCCCACATTTCCCACCTCCACCCCGTCACTCTCCACTTCAGGGTGCCCGTTTCCCCGCCAGGAGAAGAGGACGGCAAACGTCCCGCACTGGTGTTTTCAGCAGCGTAGACGGGGCTTCCTTTCTCTTGCCGGCTGGGGTCCGGCCGGACACCAGGAGCTTTCAGTGGCACAGGGCTAGTCGCCGCCCTGCAGGGAGCAGCCCTGATCCCGCCCTGAGTATAACAGATTCAGGGCATTCTGGGAGCAAGAAAAAAGAAGCCGCGGAGGGCGTCCCCTACTCTGAAGTTGGGGTCATACGTCGGTGGGGAGGATCTTGGGGCACTGGAATCTGAAAGGTCCCCCTACGAGGGGAGGGGTAGGAGACCCTGGGTGGTAGTTAAGCTGAGTCCAAGGCCCTCCTGCTTGGGAGGCTTCCTAGCCCCGGGGATCCTGAAGAGGCTGGCTTCCTCCTCCCCTCCACCTGCAGGCCTGGTCCCTGCTCTTGAGAGATTCCCTAGCGTGGGGTCCTGGTGCTGGAGGTGCCCCGATGCTGTGGCCTCCTGAGTCTACAGTGAGAAAAATGGGAGTGGGAGAAGACCAGTTCACAAAAAGGGAGCTTCTACCAGAGCAGAGCCTGGGTCTGCTGCCCCCGACCCCAGGTGCTCTGGGGCAGGAATGTGAGAGCTAGATTTTGGCTAGAATGCAACTGTGAGCCCCTGAGGGGCGAGGATTGGCTGACCTGGGCAGCCTGACCCTGCCGGCCAGCCCTCCCCAGGTGTGCCTGCGTTGAGGTCAATATAAACACCGCTCCAGGCAGCAAGAGCCCCTGCAGCTGGGCCCGACGCCATATTCTCTGCCCCCTCAGCAGTCTCGGGGCTAGGCTGGTGGTAGGGAGTGAGGGGCCATGGCTCTGTGGGTGGCCCGCTGTGAGTGGGGCTCTGCTGGACTTTCTGCAGGAGTTGCCGGGCTGCCACCTGCTAAAGAAGACGATGTGTCACCCATACCTTCTGCTGGAATTTCTCCCCGGACAGAGGTGAGGAAGGAAAAAGGCAGTGGGTACAGGAGGGGTACCTCAGGCAGGGAAATGGAAATATTCCAGAAGAGCACCCGGGGCCAGGATCATCCTGGCTGGCCTGCAGGCACCAACTTGGCCTGTGTGCTGTGGCTGGCGGGACTTCAAGCCCTTTCCTCTAGGTTTTCAAGTCCTTGCACACATTCCGGTGTTTTACCTGGGAAGGGTGGGAACAGTTCAGCAGCAGCTGGCCTGGGGCTCAGCTCACGTTTACTCACAGACACCTCGGCACCATCCCCCAGCCTTGCAATGAGGACACTCCTTGCAGGGGGACAGCTGGCTGCATGGGAGGCGATTCCCCACCTCTGACCAACTTCAGAATTGTTTGCCACTGGAGCAAGTGCCCTGATAGGGTTTTCATCTGTATAACTAGTGGGTTCTTAATTAGCAACGTTAAGGGTGACATCAGAAGTCCTGAAACAGGATGGAAATACTTATCTCCAACAGGTACAGGCGTAAAAACCTGGGGAGCCCATGTGCAGCCGGCACCCTTAGGGATGGGCTTCCGACTGACCCCTCAACATTCTGGTGTCCAGCCACTGCTTTAGGATTTCTGAGGCCCAATGCTGACTCTAAGGGCTCTGTACCCCAGCCTCTGTGGGCCTTTAATGAGACCCGCACTCCAGGATCCTACAGAGCAGGGTCTGTGTGATCATTCTGTGGCTTCTGTAACAAATGACCACAAGCTGGGTGGTTCAAAACAACAGGAATTCATCCTCACCCAGTCCTGGAGACCAGACAACTGAGATCAAGGTGTTGCAGGACAGAAGTCTCCAAAGGCTCCAGGATATGGTTCTTCCTGCCTTTTCCAGCTTTTGGGGTCTCCAGGCATCCCCAGGCTGGCGGCTGCATCCCTCCCGTCTCTGCCTCTGTCTTCATGTGGCTTCTCCTCTGTGTCTGTGTTTCTCCTCTTTTGTCTCTCATAAGGACTTTCTCAATTGGATTGAGGGCCACCCTAACCCAAGATGATCTCACTTTGAGATCCTTAACTACATATAGAAAGACCCTTTTCCCAGATATGGTCCTGTTCACGTGTTCTGGGGAGGCACATCTTTTGGGGCCAGCATTCAACCCATTGCCTGTGTATAAAATAACCCTCATTTTAGGAGATTACCAAGGTCCCATATAGACTGGCACAGACAGCAGCCATGTGTGTGGGATCTGAGCTGAGTGAGGACCCTGGAATCACCTGGAAAGGATGAAGTCCTGGCTGCATTAGGCGAGCTCTTCTACCACGGGGTCCGTGGAAACAGCCACTCCACTCTGTCCGTGGAAAGGGACCCAGTGCCGAGTCCAGAAATGGTTATATTGCAAAGCTGGCTCTTCTGGGATTTCGTCTTCAGTAGCATCATGTAACCAATAACTGCGGGCCTGGGGAAATCGGTTTCTGGCCCGTGATGACGGCACTGTCTCTTGAGGCTCATCCAGCCTAGAATAGGAATGTTTGAAGGAGAAGAGTTTGGGAGGTTGTGCAGCGTGGTTGTCAAGGCAACTGAGGAGGTTTGTCAAGGAAACTTCTCCCTTCAACTGAAGGCAGGGCTGGGAGAGCTGAGCTCCAGGGATCTTTTAAAGGGGCTTCTCTGAAGCACCATCATCTGAGAGGCGGTCTCAGCGTGAGCTGGGGTTTGACCAAAGTGTGATGAGATGAAGGCTGACCTTCTGTGACAGCTGGGGAGGGGTTTGTAAAGCACCTTGGCTTTTAAGGCAAGGTTTGTTGCTGGAACAAAGTGTCTCCCAAAACTGGTCTGGAGCTCAAGATGTGTCTGTCCCCTTCTTGTGAGAGTCCAGGGCAGGTGAGTGTCAGGTCCGAGGCTCTGTTCCCCTTGTTCCTCCTCCCTGCTTCCAGGTGAGGCCTCCAACCTGCAGGGTGGGGTGAGCAGCTGGGCTTCATGCCCTCCGTAGTAGGATGCAGGCTGGCCAAGGCCCTCACCAACTCCACCTGTTTCCCTTGGTAACAAGAGACACTACACCCCAGGTGGAAGGGGTGGGAAGGCTGGGAGGTGCAGGGTAGCT
The DNA here is from genome assembly GCF_000442215.2 of Lipotes vexillifer. Taxonomy (NCBI): domain Eukaryota; kingdom Metazoa; phylum Chordata; class Mammalia; order Artiodactyla; family Lipotidae; genus Lipotes; species Lipotes vexillifer. The sequence goes on from NW_006781068.1 coordinate 208,779, forward strand.
GTGAACAGGGAAAAGGGAAACGGGTTCTGATGGGCAGCTGCGCGGCACTGTTGTGAGGGTCACCTGGACGGCAGCGCACAGACGCTGGGTCCTGTGAAGCTTCAATGCTTTGTGGGTCTGGAAATCCTATAGGAGTCGGTCGGTCCACAGCAGGTAAAGCTAATGCTGTCAGTGGAGCTGGTGAAGCCAAAGATCTGCAGTTGAGACCGAAGGTGCCGATGTACATACAGGACAAAACAATCTCGTGTGATTGGATTTCAGGCACGTTTAACATGAATGCAGCCATGTTAATGCCTAGCATCTTGTATCTTGTGCCTCCCCTCAGGGACCCCTTCCTCAGTTCCTGGGGTTCCTGTACACGTGCAGGGGGATGGAGAGTGGGCTCTGTCCAGTCTGAGCCCTGAGTTAACCATGCATGTGAGTCTGTTTAGCACCGCCGTAACAAATAGAAGAGACAGGGCAGCTTGAATAAGAGACCGATCTCCCAGTCCTGGATGCTGTCGGAGATCAAGGTGTGTGCACGCGGGCTTCTCCTGAGGCCTCTCTCCTTGGTGCTTAGACAGCCATCTTCTCCCCAGGCCCTCACATGGTCTCCCCCTGTGCCTATCTGTGTCCTAATCTCTTCTTGTAGGACATCAATCCTATTGGATTAGGATCCCCCCTAGTGACCTCATTTTTACCTTGATCACCTTTAAAAATCCCATCTCCAACTACAGCCACATCCTGGGGTCCTGGGTGTTAGGGATTCAGCATGTGAATTTGGAGGGACCTGACTGAGCCTATAGCATCTGCCTTAGTATCCAAGTGTGCTTCGGTCCTTCCTTCCCTCAAGTCACACGAGGTGATATAATGGCTCAAGGAGAGACCACTCGTGCAGTGTTTGTGTCCCAGCTGGGGACCCCTTCTCTGCTCTCTCTGATCAGGCTGTGGCAGTGCCTGCTCCGTCCTGAGGTGAGCAGTTCTGGGGTTTCCTGCCATGTCTCCCAGTCTGCTGAGGTGCCCATTGTCAGGGAACTCAGGAGCCAGCAGCCTAGTGGGGTTGCAGGGGACTCTCAGGGCCTTGGCAGATGTCTCTCCCGGCAGATACCCTAGCGAAAGTGGGGAAACATTTGGGGGATTACAGGTGGGAGAGAGTCAGTCTCGCTTATGCTTCAGAAAGACCCGGTTGGAGTGGGATGTGAGATGCACCGTGCAGGCAGGGAACTTTGTCAGGCCTGATGGAGGAACCAGGCACAAGATCGGGCTTGGGCCAGGGCTGTGGGCGTAGAGAGGAATTAGGGTGGGAACTGGCCCCAGACTGTTGTCGAAATCTCGGCTTCCCTGTTCACTGAGGCCAAACAGAAATACGGAGACAGGGATGTTGGAGGAAGAGAGAGATGGCTTTATGTTTCTGCCAGGCAGGAGGGAAGACACAGCTGGCTAGTGCCTCAAGAACTGGGCCACCCCCCCACTCCTTGAGAATCAGGGAAAATTTTATATGTGGGGCTCTCGCAGTCCAGGTTATAGGATGAGAATAAAAGTAGTGAAGATCTTGCATTCTTCCTTTCCTTTGCATTTTTTCAAAACAGTCATAGCTGGCATCAGGCTGCCTGGTAATTGGGGTCCAGCAGTCAGGTAATTGCATACGTTTGCCTCTGGCTTATCGGCGGTGACCTCGTTTCTGAAATGCAAAAACTGGAGGGGGTGATTTGTTATGAGGGGCATAAAGAATATAAGTGCTGGACATAATAAGGTTAGCGAGTGAGAGGCAGTGGATGTAACTCACACAGAGTCAGGGGTGATGGGTGCTGAATGTAAATTACACAGTGTCAGGGAGTGAGGTTAGATTTGTAAAGTACAAATGTAGTTATTACAGATTAGTGACAAAGTAAAACAAGGAATGATGAACTCTTTCAGGCCAGGTTATGTTTCTTCTCTAGCCTGTTCAGTGTTCCCTTTGTTTTCCTTGTTCTCAAGGGAAGGAAAACTTCATTTCTACTTTTGCTGCAACAAGACTGGAGGAGCAGATGAGAGTCACTGGGGCACAAGGAGAGTGGAAGCCTGGGAGACCCCAGTGTTACCGAACAAAACGTGGGTCGGCTTGCCCGAGTGCAGTAAAGCCAGTCTACTGATACCAGGTGTGGTGAAGGAAAGTGCAGCTTGAATTGTAAAACTGCCAATACAAGGAGGCCAGGCGCCTTGTGCTCTAAAACCCCAAGCTCCCTGAAGGATTTCAGTAAAGCAATATTAAAGGCCAGGTGAGGGAGTGGGGTCGCAGGGTATGTGATCAGCCGGTGCACAGTTCTCTGGCTGATGGTGAGGGCTCCATAAGCTCCGGGGCTACCTGTTCATAATCATCAAGTAGTTAATTTCTTCCACTTGATGGTGGTTTTAGCATCTGTAAAACAACTCAGGTAGCGTGCATCAGATACTATTATCCGGGTACTTCAGAGAGGAGCTACAGCAGAGGATGTGTGGGAGGGGTCTGTCCTGGGAAGGCCCCCGTAGGGACCCGCTTGGTTACACCTGGTGCCTGGCCTCAGCAACCTGGGAAGTTGGGGCTGCTCCTGGGTGTGGGTAGCTGCGGGCCCAGTCCTCTGAGGGGCCTGTTAGCCCCCAAGGTGAGATGGGGGTGCAGCGGCTGGACTGAGGCGTCTGGCCTGGGAGAGGGGTCAGGGCTGGAAATGTCATGGGAATCATCACAGGGAGGGAGAGGAAAGGCCAATGGGGGCAGGTAGGTCACAGCAGACTACATGCAGGTGACTGCAGTCGTGGTGGAAGCAACTCAGAGCCAGAAAGGTGTGGCCGTCAGGGGCTCAGGTCCATTCTCCTGTCCCTTTGTAAAACCACTGTGTCAGAGTTTGAGACACCACCAGGAGACGTCTGGGCCCAGTGCTGCAATGGCTTCATCAAAGGGCCCAGGGGGAACAGAGAACCACTGCAGGCCCCGCCCATGTCCGCACTGGGAATGAATCTCATTGGGGCTCCTGGGCTCACAGACTTGAGGGAACCTCTGTCCTCAGGACCAGTCTTCCTCCCTCCTCTCACCTGCTGGTCAGAGGCCCAGGAACCCCCAACCTGGCTCCACCTCCAGAGCCCGGATTCAGAGGCCCAGGAACGCCCAACCTGGCTCCACTCTCAGGGCCTGGATTCTGGGACAGCTTAGGGGTAAGCAAGACCCTCATGCTCCTTTATCTGCCTGGGGTTGAGAATGTCTTAAACTCTGCAATTCACTGATTATGGAGGGCTGAATGTTTCCAGCTGGTATGGGTGGAAAGATGGGGTGTGAAATTCCTATGTCTGCAGGGTCTTCCCAGCATGGAGATCTGTGTGTTTCCCCCGGCCAGTCAACATTCTCCCAGGAAGCCCAGACCCAGGATTATGAGGGCAGAGGTTCTCCCCTTGCTTATCTGTAACTTCCCACTCCCACAGCAAGGCTGTGGCTGGCTCCTTGGCTCCAACCATCTGCCATTTATCTGTGCATTGCTCCTTTCCACGTTACATGTGCAGAGGTTTCAGAATTGTTAGTTACTACACCCTGGAAAGAACTTCGTAGAATAAAGCCCACTGTTTATACACGGTCCATTTTGCCTTTAGTCTACAGATTCCATTCATTTCCAGAGGTAACTTAGGTCAGCACCTTTTATCCCATCCCCTACAGTGAGTTGTTTCCATATATTTCTAATACAGTTAGATTCTGTGACATTATGTATTCCATCCTGCAACACTCCTCCATCCTAAATAACTAAATTTGAATAGATTATGATTGTCCCCTTGAGCTATACACATCTGTGGGCTTAGACAAATGCATAGTGACAGGTATCCACCCTAGAGTATCACATGGACTACTTAAAACGCCCCACCCCATGATCTGCTTATCATCTACGTAGCTTTGCCTTTCCCGGAATGTCATCAGTGGGGTCTGCATCTACCGTTGCAGAACACAGGCTCTTGATGCGCAGGCTCAGCGCCCATGGCTCATGGGCCTAGCCGCTCTGCGGATCTTCCCAGACCGGGGCACAAACCCTTGCCCCCCGCATCGGCAGGTGGACTCTCAACCACTGTGCCACCAGAGAAGCCCTTGAGCTTGTTTCTGTATGAGTTTTACTATCTGTATATGTTTTTTGGCGGGATGTCTGTTCAGATCATGCTGTTCATGTTCATGCTGAGAGGAGCCCTGTCTTCTCAGGACCTGCTGGGGCTTTGGCTTCTGGAAGGCGCGGGGCTGAGACCATGCTGATGGCTGGGCTTCGGGACAAGCCGGGGTCGAGTCCACACTAACAGAAGCCGGGTCTCCTCAGGACCCGCTGGGCCTTCAGCTTTGGGACACTGTGGGGTCCAGTTCATGCTGACAGGAGCCTGGTCTCCTCAGGACCTGCCGGGAGGTGATGCTGCTGAGGGAGAAGGTGAAGAAAAGTGGGCAGAAGCTTCCTGTGCGTGGCTGACCCCTGAGGGTGTCTGTCTTCAGAGGACCCAGGAGAGGAAGGGCTTGATGTGGAAAACTGGGTTTTGGCCCCTTTTGTGTGTGGTGTAGACAGAGTGCAGTGTTGTTCTTTGGCGTGTGGCCTCTGGTTTTCCCAGCACCATTTATTGAGGGGACTGTCGTTTCCTTGGTGTATGTTCTTGGCTCCTTTCTTGTGAATTAACTGACCACATACCTGTAGGTTGATTCCTTTTTTCTGTGCTCTGTTTCTCTGGTCTGTGTGCCTGTTTTTGTGCCAATTCCACACTTTTTGGGGACTGTAGCTTTGTAATGTAGTGTGAAATCAGGGAGGGAGACGCCTCCAGCCTGTTCTCTTTCCTCAGGGTCGCTTTGGCTCTTCTGGGTCCTTTGTGGTTCCACACACAACTTAAGATTATTTGTTCCGTTTCTATGGAAAATGTCAATGGACCTTTGGTAAGGATTGCATTGAATGTGTACAGTAATTTGGCTAGACTGCATATTTTTTTTTAAATTAAACAAAAATTTGGGTCACACCATGTAGCATGCAGGATGCGGGATCTTCGTTCCCCAACCAGGGATCGAATCTGCGCCCCCTGCAGAGGGAGCACAGAGTCCCAACCCCTGGACGGCCAGGGAAGTCCCACCTTAGAATGCGTATTTTCACAGTATTCTTTTTTTTTTTTTTTTTCTATTTGCAATACGCGGGCCACTCACCGTTTTGGCCTCTCCCGTTGCCTAGCACAGGCTCTGGACGCGCAGCCTCAGAAGCCGTGGCACACGGGCCCAGCCGCTCCGCGGCATATGGGATCCTCCCGGACCAGGGCACGAACCCGTGTCCCATGCATCGGCAGGCGGACTCTGAACCACTGTGCCACCAGGGAAGCCCCTCCATTTATTTTTGTCTGTTCAGTTTCCTATATCAGTGTCTTTCAGTTTTCAGTGTGCAGGTCCCTCTCGTCCTTGGTTAAATTAACTCCTAGTTATCTTTTTGGATGCAATTGTAAGTGGGATTTCTTTTTAAATTCTTTTTCTGATGGTTCATTATCAGTGTATAGAATCACAGATGATTTTTGTGCATTGATTTTTCTTTTCTTTTTTTTTTTTTGTATCCTGCAGCTTTACTGAATTCATTTTTCAGTTGTAACAGTTTTTTGGTGGTTGAATGTGGAAAACTGGAATTCAGAAATCCCACTGTTTCATCTACATCCAGGTCATCTACAGCACCCAAGAAATAGTGGCTCCCAGTATAATCTTCCCATGGTGCCTCTTACAGTATGTGGAGTCCTACAAGGGTGATTAGCATCCCCACTGTGGGTGAACTGGATCTGAGTAGGGCTTGGCCTCTATAACAGAGTTTGATGTCTGTATATCTGGCATGGTATGACATGGTTGTTTTGATAAGTACTTTATTTTCTAGTAAATTTCAAGTGTATAAAAACCTTTAAATAGCAATATAAAGTTTTCCACCTTCACAAAATACTCCAGTGTGTTTTACCATGTGAGCGTGGGAGGGCCACTCTGCCAGGGAACCAGCACATAACCCCAAAGTGAGGAATAATTATGGTTTCCACATTATAATCCTATCCACAGAACCACTTCAACTTTCATCAGCTGCCCCAGCTTTGTGGAAATGTATTTTTCTATTCGAATCCAGTTTTCTCTTCTTGGAGCCATCACTGGGGCTTTTCCTCACTTTAAAAACCGTGCTGGATTCGAAGTGTACAAGATGAGCATGATCTGGACGGTTTTTCTGTATGGCTTCTTTCACTTAGGATGTTTTCACTGTTTATCCACATTGTAACATTGATGATTATTTCATTCATTTTTTCCATTGTGATTAAAAACACATAACATTTACCATTTAAACCATTTTTTAAAAGCTTATTAAAAAATTATTTTATTTTCTATTTTTTGGCTGTGTCGGGTCTTTGCTGCTGCACGCAGGCTTTCTCTAGTTCTGGCGAGCGGGGGCTACTCTTCGTTGCCGTGTGCAGGCTTCTCATTGCGGTGGCTTCTCTCGTTACAGAGCATGGGCTCTAGGTGCACAGATTTCAGTAGATGTGGCACGAGGGCTCAGTAGCTGTGGCTGGCGAGCTTAGTTGCTCTGTGGCATGCAGGATCTTCCAGGATCAGCGCTTGAACCTGTGTCCCCTGCAATTGGCAGGCAGATTCTTAATCACTGTGCTACTAGGAAAGCCCCAGTTAACCCATTTGTAAGTATACAGTTCTATGGCCTTAAGTACATTCACATTGCTGTAAAAATATGCTCACCATCCATCTCCAGAACTTTATTTTCCCCATGTGAAACCGTAGCCATTAAACACTAACTCACCTCAACCCCTGGCAACCTTATTCTACTTTGTCTTTGGATTTGACTTATCTGGATACCTCATACTAGTGGAATCATAGAACGTTTGTCCTTTTTGTGTCTGGCTGGTTTCACTTAGCATAATGACTTCAAGGTTCATCCACATTGTAGCATGTGTGAGAATTCCCTTAGTTTTAAAGGTTGAATCATATTCCATTGTGTATATACTGCAGTGTACTTATCCATTCATCTGTTGAAGGATGTGTTGTGTTGTTTCCACCTTTTGGCTATTGTGAATAATGTTGTTATGAGTATGGGGTACAGATATCTGTTGCAGTCCTTGCTTTCTAATGTTCTGGGTGTACACCCTGGAGTGGAATCAAGGGATCATACATTTTCCATGTTTTTGAGGAGCCACCATACAGTTTTCCACAGCGGCTGTATAATTTTACTTTATTCCTTTACATCACAAAATAATGCAGCTTATGGATCTACCTTATTTTGCTTATCCATTTGCCTGCTGATGGACATTTAAATCTTTCCTATCCTGGGCTATTGTGAACAGTGCTGCTATGAATAATTGGTGTACAAGTTTTTGTTTGAACGCCTGTTTTCCATTTTTTTGATATATATCTAGGAGTGGAGTTGTTGAAACACATGGTAATTATATTTTATATTTTTGAGTAAATGCTAAAGGTTTGTACACATAGACTGCACCATTGTACATATCCACAAGTAACTTTTAAGGGTTCCAATTTGTCTGCATTGTTGCCCCAACATTTGATTTTTATTTACATATTTTAAAATTTATTGTAAAATTTATTTTTATTCTAGTGTGTGTGAAGGGGCATCACACTGTGGCTTTAATTTGCATTTTCATCATGGCTCCTGACATTTGACATCTTTTCCTGTCCTTGTTGATCATTTGTATGTCTTGTCTGGAGAGCAGTCCATGCAAGTTATTTGTCTGTTTCAAAAATTGTATTGTTTGTCTTTTTGTTGATGAGTTGGAAACCTCCTGGGTATATTCTAGGTAAAGAGTCTTATCAGATATATAATGTGCCGATATTGTCTTCCATTCTGCGGGCTGTCTTTTTACTTTCTGGATAGCCTCTTTTGATGCACAAAGTTTTGTAATTTTGAGGAAATCCAGTTTATCTATTTTTTTCTTTCATTTCTTATGCTTTACTGTCAAATCTAAGAAACCATTGCTAAATTCATGGTCGGGAAGATTTAATTCCTCGGGTTATTTGAGAGTTCATTCAGTCATCCCTCGGTGCCCACTAGGCCAGGCTTTAGGCCTGGGGCTGAGTCAGTGTGAGGGTTCAGCAGTCATGGTTTAGGGTTATGGGTCATCGTTGGAGAGTCGTGGTAGAGAGTTGTGGTTTAAGGGCCAGTGATTAGAGTTTAGGGGTCAGTGGCGAGGGTCTGGGGTCTGGGGCTAGGGTTGTTTGGGGGTTATGGTTAGAGCTTAGGGTTCTTACGGTAATGTTTAGAGTTAGGTTTAAGGACAATTGACCCTCATTGCCCTCCCCTCTCCTTCTCTGTGAAGCCTCCAGAATGGATAGGACTTGCCCAGGGTCAAACAGGAGTCAGGAAGCTGAGGTGAATAACTGTTTTTCTGGCCTCCCTTCCCCCAGTCCTGGGCTCTGAGAGAAGAATGAAATGTCTGTTCTTGTCTCGGACTGTTCCTTATCCAACTCAACCTCTGTCAAGGATTGGGGAGGGTGTCAGAAGTCATGCATGGTGTCCTTCTGCCCTTCTATCTGGGAAGGGTGATGCTGGCCCTACTCTGCCTGGGCAGCCCCAGGTTCCAGCACAGCCCAGACAAGAGGGCACTCAGTGGACGTGTGTGGATTTATACAGGACTGAGTGCAGTGACCTGCCAGCCCCCAGATGCTGCCTTCTTGAGGGCTGGTGGGGCCCTCCTGGCACTGGAGGCATCCTTTGTCCCATCTGAGTGGACATGAATAGATGATCAAGTCTCAGGCAGGACAGCCCTCGACCTCTGACTATCCAGGCAGGCATCTGTGGGCCTCTAGCTCAGTGCAGCCTGGGCATTGTCAGGCCCTCATGTACAGTTACGGAGCTGACCATGATGCCGGGCAATTCAAGAGCTACCTGGGGAGTGTAGACATTCCTTTGAGAAGTTTCAATGATCAACATGCATGTGGCTGAGAAAAAGGCCTCCCGCTCACGGCCTCATAGGCTGCCAAGAGAGGTAATAATCCTGTAGACATTGGAGTGTAGCCCTGACACAACACCCATACAGCAGAACATGGCCCTGCAATCCTCTGCCCTTTCAGTCATTAGATACTTTTGACATGCATATTCATTAAGAATCAAAGATGGGAGCAACTGGACCTCCCAGTGTGAGGTTTACACTGACACTGCCATTGTCTTGGAGAGCCATATGCATCCATGTGGCCTCTGGAAAGCCTGCCAATTATGGTTTCCATGGCATGGAATAATTCTCGAGCCTTCCGTTTCTTCATTGTACACGAGTTTCCTTACCACCGTAGCATTTGTTTTCTTCCTCTTAGTAAAGGAGAGAGAAGAAACTGGAAAAGGAGCAGTATTGTTTTTCAGGGGTGGGCAATTAATATGGCCAGGGAGGTGGCACAACTCAGGGCTCCCACCTCCCAGGGTCAGGAGGTGAGTGTGTCTTCTGCCGGCACATGGGCTGTTCTGGGCCAGCCTCTGAGATGTGAGGACCTGATGCCCAAGGAAAGAGACTTGAGTTTACCACCACCAATGATCCTGACTTTTCAGCAAGTGAAAGAACTTCTTGCAGTCTTGGGAGGGACAGTAAGAGCACTGGATGAGTCGCTGCAGCCCCTGACCCTAATTGAACCCCTTTCTTCCTTCTGTGTCAGATTCTGTGCTGTGCAGTGAGCTGGCATTGACATAGAATCTGTTGCTTTCTCCCAACCAGCATTTATTCTCAGTTTTCCCAAGTGCCTCAGTTTTCCTTTGGGAATTACATGTCACCCTTCTTCCAGTCCAAACAGTTGCAGAAGGATGACCCCATGTTCCCCCCAGCCTGAGGATGGGTTTACAACCCAAATCTAGCCAGTCCCATTTTCCATCTTCTGGTGATTGGTCAAGGATGAGAATGCAACCCAAGCCAGACCAAAGGCATGTAAAACCATGACTTTCTTGGAATCCAAGAAAAGGAGAAACTCTTTCTCGCAAAATGGATGGTGAGTGGTTGTCAGCCTAGAACTGCTGTTGGTCCAAGGGCAGTGAGGGAGCCTGTGCCTGTGAATGGGGTCCCCCAAAGGCAGTGAGCGGGACAAAGGTTTGGAGAGAATCAAGGTCACCCTGAGACAGTGTGAGCCCCTGGACCTGCCAGGTCCAAACCCATTCTTCCACTCGCCACTTGCAAGTATTAATGAATTTCTACCCTTACAATAAATACTAATTTATTTTACTTCCGTAAGTGTGTCCCGTCACTGGGAAAAGAAAAGTCCTGGTTGATACATCTGAGTCAATAACCCCTGACCCTTCCTCAGGTGTTCTCACTGGTTAGGCGTGGCTGTGGGAGGTGAAGACACTGGGTGGGGTCATATACTAGGGGAGCTGCCAAACAGCTCTGTCCCTGCTCCTTCCCTGTCCCGGGAGAGGGAAAGCCTGGAACAGTGATAGGATAGCCAGTAGGGGAAGAGGTTCCTCAGTGGTTCATTGGCCTTTTTGTGTTTTCCTTAATTTAGAGTCCATTTTGGTAATGTGTTTTTACAAAGAAATCCCCCTTTTCCTCTGGATTTCCAGTTTGTTACAGTAGGTTTCTCTTATTTGACGTTTAATTTTTCCTGTCCTATTTTCTACAGAATCATGACAAATAATGAACAAATACTGATACTTTTCTATTAAGTGAAGTCCCTATTCACGTTCCCTTTGTTATATCTTTCCTTCTTCCAGGGTCTCAGAGGAACTGGGGTCATCATGTCTGTTTAGTCTCCTCTGGGCTCTGACAGTTGCTCAGACTCTCCTTGTTTACATGACCTTGACAGCGTGGAGAAGGGCTGCTCAGGTATTGAATAGACTGGCGGGCACTGGGATTTGCTTGGTGGTTTTGTCATGGTTAGACTTGGCTTTGAAAAAGCAGACCACAGAGGTGACGTGCTTCCTCCTCACTGTATATCAAGAGGACAGGCTCTTAAGGGAACTTCTCCCTTATATTCTTAATTTTGGTCCCCCAGCTGAGGTAACGTTTGTCAAGTTTTCCCACCGTGAGGTTACTTTTTTCCCATGTCCATCCTGTGTGTCTTATGTAGGAGGCAGTCATAATGCAGAAGCCACACTTGAGGAGAGAGGGGTTATCTTCACACCCTCGATGGACAGCTGAGTGGCTATATACATTGTTTAGAAGCTTTCTGCATAGGAGATTTCTATTTAACACCATTCATCAAAAACTATGTAATTTATTTTTACCAGTTTGGACACATGAATAATTATTTTAAACTGTTGGTTATAATCCAGCACTACATTATTAGACTGCTTAGTTAATTCTTGCTTTGGCTGTTGAGAGCTTTTTCCATTTGCTCTTGTTTTCATTTTACATAATATTTCTTTTGTGGGTTTAAAAAATTTTGGTGCTTGTTTACTTTCTGATATTTTAAGATTATCCTGCTTCATATATTTACTATCTCAGTCCTAGCATCAGCCGTTTCTTCAAAGAGCCCTTGTTCCTTTTATTAGAGAATGGTATTAAAAACTGACATGTGGGAGCTAAATATGCTCAGCTGACAGTACATCAAAATGTATGCATGTATCCCAACCTATGCATATACACATAATTATAAAGATTTCCATGTGGAACTATGTGTAGGCTAAAGATAGTTTATACTTATATCTCAAAGCGGATCTGTTATGCCATGGATACTGTAACCTTCTCCCTTTGTTTGACTGTAACATCCAACTCCAGTGGTAAGAAACCTGGCTTCCATCATTTGTCATTTATTAAATTCAGTGCTTGTTCCTTTTGATGACTCATATAGTAGTTTCAGTAGTGTTAGCTGCTACCCCTCATGGGAAACAGCATAGAGTCCACTGTGTATGTATGGCACATTTTGTCCTTGGCCTACAGATTCTGTACATTTCCAAAGTTAACTTACATCAGCCCATTTGTCTCACTACCAACAGTGAGTTTTTTCATACATTTCTGAATCAGTTAGATACTTTCTGTACATTCTGTGTTCCAGTCTTTGACACTCCCATATCCTAAGTAGCTAAGTTTGAATAGATTGTAAATTACTTGTTGGGTTGTAAAAATATGTGGGTGTAGCCAAATGCATAGTGAGAAGTATTCACCACTAGAGTATGATATGGACTATTTCAACCACATATTCCATTAACTGTTTACCTGGTCAGTTTTGCCTTTTATAGAATGTCATATAAGGGAGGCCATACAGTGTGTAGCACTTCAGGCTGGATTCTTTCACTTAGCAATGTAAGTGTTAGATGCATCTATTTTTTTTTTTACACGGTTGATCACCCATTCCTTTATATCTCTGAATACTATTGCACTGCATGTATATGAGAGGAAAAATAATTTTCCCTCTACACTTCTGTGTTCTTTATTGAGATCCGCCTTGTAATGAAAAAGAGATGAACTGGAGAAAACAATCAGAAGTTTAATATATACCATGCGTACCTCCTGTGTACTTGAAAGGTACCCAGGAAAACTGAGTCACTCTCTGAAATGGCCCAAGCCGTTACCTTAAATGCTTCTGCTGAGAACAAAAAAAGATATTAGGGAATGGAGGCAGCCATTTAAGGGATGTTATTAGGCAAAGCCCAGTAAACAAGGGTATGGTTGTTACACAGGTTTACATACAGGCATATTTCGTTGACAAGGTTTTTTTTTTTTTTTTGAAACATTTATTTATTTGGCTGCGCTGGATCTTAGTTGCGGCCTGTGGAATCTTTAGTTGCAGCATGCGGGCTCTTAATTGCAGCATGCGGGATCTTGTTCCCTGACCAGGGATTGAACCCTGGTCCCCTGCATTGGGAGCACGGAGTCTTAACCACTGGACCAGCAGGGAAGTCCCAACAAGCTTTTCTTGATATTTAGTCATCATTCAATTCCTGGTCCAGAGAGGGACATACCCTTACAAATAGAGATATACTTACTAAATATAAATTTACCTCCTAAAACGGCATTTTCTGCTTGGTTTTGAAAGATTCTCCTGGGTCTGCTCTTTCTTAATCAGTCCAAAATAATCCTTTTTCAAATAGGCATATTTTGGGGTGGTGTATTCTGTTCCCCTTGACATGTTTGTGCCCTAATTTGCTTATGAATTCATCTTCAGAAGGACATCCTGTTACATTTAAGTTTTTATCCATTATGGATAGAGCTGCTGTGCATTACTTGATGCTCGTTGGTTTGAACACAGTTTTTCAAAGCAGTTGTCTAAATACAAGAGGTACACTTCTTGGATCCTAAGGTGAGACTTTTTAGATTTGGAAAAAACTGCCAAACTGTCTTCCAAAGTTGGTTGTACATGTATTCCACCAGCATCTTGAGTTTATTCTTGTATGCTTATTTACTGCCTGTTTATCTTCTTGGGCCAGGTGTGTGTTTCAGTCTTTACCAAATTTTAGTGGCGTTGTTGGCATAACTTGAGTACAAATCCTTCATCAGATATGTGTTTTGGAAATAGTTTCTTGCAGTTTGTGGTTTGTCTTCCGATTTTCTGAATAAGGTTACCAGACCCAAAGTCATGAAGATTATCTTTTTTTTCCTAGGATTTTTCTAGTTTGGTAATTTAAATTTGTCTATGGGCATTTTGAGTGAATTTTGGTTTAAGTTGTAAAGTTTGTGTCTACATTCATTTCATTACATATGGTTTGTAATTAATTGCTCCTTAACCATCTTTTGAGAAGATAAAGTGAGATACTTGGCTCCATTTCAGTTTGGATTTCCAAACTTAGTATATACAGCAGAACTGCCTTCCAGATGAGGCCTCTGGGTTTGTGAGTGTGGCACTCTCGGCCCTTTTCTCACATCCCACACGGGGTGCCGAACCCACCTGTGTGACCTTGCGGGCACAGGTGCACCCTGCCCACAGACTTTGCTCTGTGACAAGCAGACAGGAGCTTTGTCTCCTGTCAGGGTCTAGGTTTCTGGACCATGAGGCATTGTCCACACTGAAAGGAACTGGGTTTTCTCAGGAACCACTGGTGAGGAGACTCCACAAGAGGAAAAACTGAGCAAGTGTGGAGAATCTTCCTGTGCAGCTGACTGCTGCGTGGGTGGGGTGCATCTTCAGGGGACTCAGGAGAGAAAGGGTTTAATGTGGAATACTGTGCACTTTTAGTCAGTTTTATGTGCAGTGTAGATGGTGACCAGTGTCGTTCTTTGGAGTCTGGTGTTTAGTTTTCCTGGCACTTTTTGATGATGGCTTTAGGTAGAATAAACATTTTTTTTTTTACATCTTTATTGGAGTATAATTGCTTTACAATGGTGTGTTAGTTTCTGCTTTATAACAAAGTGAATCAGTTATACATATACAGATGTTCCCATATCTCTTCCCTCTTACATCTCCATCCCTCCCACCCTCCCTATCCCACCCCTCCATGTGGTCACAAAGCACCGAGCTGATCTCCCTGTGCTATGTGGCCGCTTCCCACTAGCTATCTATTTTACGCTTGGTAGTGTATATATGTCCATGCCACTCTCTCACTTTGTCACAGCTTACCCTTCCCCCTCCCCATATCCTCAGGTCCATCCTCTAGGTCTGTGTCTTTATTCCTGTCTTACCCCTAGGTTCTTCATGACATTTTTTTTTCTTAAGTTCCATATATATTTGTCAGCCTACGGTCTTTGTCTTTCTCCTTCTGCCTTAGTTCACTCTGTATGACAGACTCTAGGTCCATCCACCTCATTACAAATGGCTCAATTTCATTTCTTTTTATGGCTGAGTAATATTCCATTGTATATATGTGCGACATCTTCTTTATCCATACATCCGATGATGGACAATTACGTTGTTTCCATCTCCTCTCTATTGTAAATGGAGCTGCAATGAATATTTTGGTACATGACTCTTTTTGAATTATGGTTTTCTCAGGGTATATGCCCAGTAGTGGGATTGCTGGGTCATATGGTAGTTCTATTTGTAGTTTTTTAAGGAGCCACCATATTCTTCTCCATAGTGGCTGTACCAATTCACATTCCCACCAGCAGTGCAAGAGTGTTCCCTTTTCTCCACACCCTCTCCAGCATTTATTGTTTCTAGATTTTTTGGTGATGGCCATTCTGACTGGTGTGAGATGGTATCTCATTCTAGTTTTGATTAATGATGTTGAGCATTCTTTCATGTGTTTGTTGGCAGTCTGTATATCTTCTTTGGAGAAATATCTGTTTAGGTCTTCTGCCCATTTTTGGATTGGGTTGTTTGTTTTTTTTGTTATTGAGCTGCATGAGCTGCTTGTAAATTTTGGAGATTAATCCTTTGTCTGTTGCTTCATTTGCAAATATTTTCTCCCATTCTGAGGGTTGTCCTTTGGTCTTGTTTATGGTTTTCTTTGCTGTGCAAAAGCTTTGCAGTTTCATTAGGTCCCACTTGTTTATTTTTGTTTTTATTTCCATTTCTCTAGGAGGTGGGTCAAAAAGGATCCTGCTGTGATTTATGTCATAGAGTGTTCTGTGTATGTTTTCCTCTAAGAGTTTGATAGTTTCTGGCCTTACATTTAGGTCTTTCATCCATTTTGAGCTTATTTTGGCATATGGTGTTAGGGAGTGATGTAATCTCATACTTTTACATGTACCTGTCCAGCTTTCCCAGCATCACTTATTGAAGAGGCTCTCCTTTCTCTACAGTACATTCCTGCCTCCTTTATCAAAGTTAAGGTGACCATATGTGCGTGGGTTTATCTCTGGACTTTCTATCCTGTTCCATTGATCTATCTTTCTGTTTTTGTGCCAGTACCATACTGTCTTGATTACTGTAGCTTTGTAGTATAGTGTGAAGTCAGGGAGCCTGATTCCTCCAGCTCCGTTTTTCGTTCTCAAGATTGCTTTGGCTATTCGGGGTCTTTTGTGTTTCCATACAAATTGTGTAATTTTTTGTTCTGGTTCTGTGAAAAATGCCAGTGGTAGTTTGATAGGGATTGCATTGAATCTGAAGATTGCTTTGGGTAGTAGAGTCATTTTTACAATGTTGATTGTTTCAATCCAAGAACATGGTATATCTCTCCATCGCTTTGTATCATCCTTAATTTCTTTCATCAGTGTCTTATAATTTTCTGCACACAGGTCTTTTGTCTCCTTAGGTAGGTTTATTCCTAGATATTTTTTTCTCTTTGTTGCAATGGTAAATGGGAGTGTTTTCTTGATTTCACTTTCAGATTTTTCATCATTAGTATATAGGAATGCCAGAGATTTCTGTGCATTAATTTTGTATCCTGCTACTTTACCAAATTCATTGATTAGCTCTAGTAGTTTTCTGGTAGCATCTTTAGGATTCTCTATGTATAGTATCATGTCATCTGCAAACAGTGACAGCTTTACTTCTTCTTTTCCGATTTGGATTCCTTTTATTTCCTTTTCTTCTCTGATTGCTGTGGCTAAAACTTCCAAAACTATGTTGAATAAGAGTGGTGAGAGTGGGCAACCTTGTCTTGTTCCTGACCTTAGTGGAAATGCTTTCAGTTTTTCGCCATTGAGGATGATGTTGGCTGTGGGCTTGTCATATACGGCCTTTATTATATTGAGGAAAGTTCCCTCTACACCTACTTTCTGCAGGGTTTTTATCATAAATGGGTGTTGAATTTTGTCGAAAGCTTTGTCTGTATCTCTTGAGATGACTACATGGTTTTTCTCCTTCAATTTGTTAATATGGTGTATCACATTGATTGATTTGCTTATATTGAAGAATCCTTGCATTCCTGAAATAAACCACACTTGATCATGGTGTCTGATCCTTTTAATATGCTGTTGGATTCTGTTTGCTATTATTTTGTTGAGGATTTTTGCATCTATGTTCATCAGTGATATTGGCTTGTAGTTTTCTTTCTTTGTGACATCCTTGTCTGGTTTTGGTATCAAGGTGATGGTGGCCTCGTAGAATGAGTTTGGGAGTGTTCCTCCCTCTGCTATATTTTGGAAGAGTTTGAGAAGGATAGGTGTTAGCTCTTCTCTAAATGTTTGATAGAATTCGCCTGTGAAGCCATCTGGTCCTGGGCTTTTGTTTGTTGGAAGATTTTTAATCACAGTTTCAATTTCAGTGCTTGTGATTGGTCTGTTCATATTTTCTATTTCTTCCTGATTCAGTCTTGGCAGTTTGTGCATTTCTAAGAATTTGTCCATTTCTTCCAGATTGTCCATTTTATTGGCATAGAGTTGCTTGTAGTAATCCCTCATGATTTTTTTTATTTCTGCAGTGTCAGTTGTTACTTCTCCTTTTTCATTTCTAATTCTATTGATTTGAGTCTTCTCCCTTTTTTTCTTGATGAGTCTGGCTAATGGTTTATCTATTTTGTTTATCTTCTCAAAGAACCAGCTTTTAGTTTTATTGATCTTTGCTATTGTTTCCTTCATTTCTTTTTCATTTATTTCTGATCTGATTTTTATGATTTCTTTCCTTCTGCTAACTCTGGGGTTTTTTTGTTCTTCTTTCTCTAATTGCTTGAGGTGCAAGGTTAGGTTGTTTATTCGAGATGTTTCCTGCTTCTTAAGGTGGGCTTGTATTGCTATAAACTTCCCTCTTAGAACTGCTTTTGCTGCATCCCATAGGTTTTGGGTCGTTGTATCTCCATTGTCATTTGTTTCTAGGTATTTTTTAATTTCCTCTTTGATTTCTTCAGTGATCACTTCGTTATTAAGTAGTGTATTGTTTAGCCTCCATGTGTTTGTATTTTTTACAGCTCTTTTCCTATAATTGATATCTAGTCTCATGGCGTTGTGGTCGGAAAAGATACTTGATACAATTTCAATTTTCTTAAATTTACCAAGGCTTGATTTGTGACCCAAGATATGATCTATCCTGGAGAATGTTCCATGAGCACTTGAGAAAAATGTGTATTCTGTTGTTTTTGGATGGAGTGTCCTATAAATATCAATTAAGTCCATCCTGTTTAATGTATCATTTAAAGCTTGTGTTTCCTTATTTATTTTCATTTTGGATGATCTGTCCATTGGTGAAAGTGGGGTGTTGAAGTCCCCTACTATGAATGTGTTACTGTCGATTTCCCCTTTTATGGCTGCTAGTTTTTGCCTTATGTATTGAGGTGCTCCTATGTTGGGTGCATAAATATTTACAATTGTTATATCTTCTTCTTGGATCGATCCCTTAATCATTATGTAGTGTCCTTCTTTGTCTCTTCTGATAGTCCTTATTTTAAAGTCTATTTTGTCTGATATGAGAATTGCTACTCCAGCTTTCTTTTGGTTTCCATTTGCATGGAATATCTTTTTCCATCCCCTTACTTTCAGTCTGTATGTGTCTCTAGGTCTGAAGTGGGTCTCTTGTAGACAGCATATATATGGGTCTTGTTTTTGTATCCATTCAGCCAATCTGTGTCTTTTGGTGGGAGCATTTAGTCCATTTACATTTAAGGTAATTATCGATATGTATGTTCCTATTCCCATTTTCTAAATTGTTTTGGGTTCGTTATTATAGGACTTTTCCTTCTCTTGTGTTTTTGTCTAGAGAAGTTCCTTTAGCATTTGTTGTAAAGCTGGTTTGGTGGTGCTGAACTCTCTCAGCTTTTGCTTGTCTGTAAAGGTTTTAATTTCTCCATCAAATCTGAATGAGATCCTTGCTGGGTAGAGTAATCTTGGTTGCAGGTTTTTCTCCTTCATCACTTTCAGTATGTCCTGCCACTCCCTTCTGGCTTGTAGAGTTTCTGCTGAGAGATCAGCTGTTAACCTTATGGGGATTCCCTTGTGTGTTATTTGTTGTTTTTCCCTTGCTGCTTTTAATATGCTTTCTTTGTATTTAGTTTTTGACAGTTTGATTAATATGTGTCTTGGCGTATTTCTCCTTGAATTTATCCTGTATGGGACTCTCTGTGCTTCCTGGACTTGATTAACGATTTCCTTTCCCATATTAGGGAAGTTTTCAACTATAATCTCTTCAAATATTTTCTCAGTCCCTTTCTTTTTCTCTTCTTCTTCTGGAACCCCTATAATTCGAATGTTGGTGCGTTTAATGTTGTCCCAGAGGTCTCTGAGACTGTCCTCAGTTCTTTTCATTCTTTTTTCTTTATTCTGCTCTGCAGTAGTTATTTCCACTATTTTATCTTCCAGGTCACTTATCCGTTCTTCTGCCTCATTTATTCTGCTATTGATCCCATCTAGAGTATTTTTCATTTCATTTATTGTGTTGTTCATCATTGTCTGTTTCATCTTTATTTCTTCTAGGTCCTTGTTAACTGCTTCTTGCATTTTGTCCATTCTATTTCCAAGATTTTGGATCATCTTTACTATCATTATTCTGAACTCTTTTTCAGGTAGACTGCCTATTTCCTCTTCATTTGTTAGGTCTGGTGGGTTTTTATCCTGCTCCTTCATCTGCTGTGTGTTTTTCTGTCTTCTCATTTTGCTTATCTTACTGTGATTGGGTTCACCTTTTTGCAGGCTGCAAGTTCGTAGCTCCCGTTGTTTTTGATGTCTGTCTCCAGTGGCTAAGGTTGGTTCAGTGCGTTGTGTAGGCTTCCTGGTGGAGGGGACTAGTGGCTGTGTTGTGGTGTATGAGGCTAGATCTTGTCTCTCTAGTGGGCAGGTCCACGTCTGGTGGTGTGTTTTGGGGTGTCTGTGGACTTATTATGATTTTAGGCAGCCTCTCTGCTAGTGGGTGGGGTTGTGTTCCTGTTTTGCTATATGGTTGGCATAGGTTGTCCAGCACTGTAGCTTGCTGGTCGTTGAGCGAAGCTGGGTGCTGGTGTTGAGATGGAGATCTCTGGGAGATTTTCGCCGTTTGATATTATGTGGGGCTGGGAGGTCTCTTCTTGACGAGTGTTCTGAAGTTGGCTCTCCCACCTCAGAGGCAGAGTCCTGACTCCTGGCTGGAGCAGCAAGAGCCTTTCATCCACTCGGCTCAGAATAAAAGGGAGAGAAAGTAGAGAGAATTAGTATAAGTAGGAGGAAATAGGAAAGAAAGAAAGAAAGAAAGAAAGAGAGGAGGGAAGGAAGGAAGGAGGGAAGGAAGAAAGAAAGAAAGAAGAAAAGAAAGGAAGAAGGCAAGAAGGAAAGAAAGGAGGGAGGGAGGGAGGAGGGAAGGAAGGAAGGAATGAGGGAAGGAAGGAAAAAATACAGAAAGAAAGAAGATACAGTAAAATAAAATAAAGTATAATAAAGTTATTGAATTAAAAAAATAATTATTTAGAGGAAAAAAAAAAGGGAAGGATAGAACCTTAGGACAAATGGTGGAAGCAAAGTTATAGAGACAAAATCTTACATAGAAGCATACACATATACCCTCACAAAAAGAGGTAAAGTGGAAAAAATCATAAAACTTGCTCTCCAAGTCCACCTCCTCAATTTGGGACGATTCGTTGTCTCAAAAAGGGAAGGAAGGAAGGAAAGATAGAAAGAAGGTAAAGTATAACAGAGTTCTTTAAATTAAAATTAATTATTAAGAAAAAAATTAAAAAAAAAAATGGTCGGATAGAACGCTGGGACAAATGGTGGAAGCAAACCTATACAGACAAGATCTCACACAGAAGCATACACATACACATTCACA
Source organism: Lipotes vexillifer (assembly GCF_000442215.2). Taxonomy (NCBI): domain Eukaryota; kingdom Metazoa; phylum Chordata; class Mammalia; order Artiodactyla; family Lipotidae; genus Lipotes; species Lipotes vexillifer. The sequence goes on from NW_006781068.1 coordinate 229,204, forward strand.
AAAAGAGGAAAAGGGGAAAAAATCATAGATCTTGCTCTAGAAGTCCGCCTCCTCAATTTGGGATGATTCGCTGTCTATTCATGTATTCCACAGAGGCAGGGTACATCAAATTGATTGTGTAGCTTTAATCCGCTGTTTCTGAGGCTGCTGGGAGAGATTTCCCTTTTTCTTCTTTGTTCTCACAGCTCACAGGGGCTTGTTTTCTTAATTTTTCTTGCTGGTGGTTCATTATTAGTGTATAGAAACAAAACCGATTTGTGTATATTGATTCCATATTTTGCAACTGTACTAAATTTATTTTTTAACATATTTTTTTTGAGTAATGTGAAAAACTGCAATACTAAAATCTCACAGTTTCTACTGCACCCCAGGTAATCCACAGGACCCAAGAGATGGTAGCTACTAATATACTCTTCCCACGGTGCCTCTTCATACCATGCAGACTCCTACAAGGGAAATAAGTATCACAACTCTGGTTGAACGTGGTCTGGGTTAGTCTTGGCCTCTATCACAAAATTTGAGGTCTCTCTTATCTGATTTTCAGGCATGATATTGACATGGTTGTCTAGAAAAGTAATTTAGTTTCCAGTAATTTAAACTGTACCAAAAAGTTGCAATAATGGCAAAAAGTACTCACATTTGCCACGTCACACAAAATGCACAGCCCAAGGAACCAACACATAACCCCTAAATGAAGAAATCCTGATGTCCACATTATAATTTAATACTCGGCCCCACTTCAACTCCATCTATTGTCCCAACTGTATGAAAATGTCTTTTTCCATCCTGATCCAGTTTTCTTTTCCTGGAACCATTCCTGAGTTCCTCCCTCATTTGGACACCCTTGATGGATTTGAAGCAGACAAGATGAGTATGGGATCTAGGTGGCCTTTTCTGTATGGCTTTTTTCACTAAGAATGTTTTCAGTGTTCATTTTTGTAACAAATATTAGTGCTGCACTTTTTTTTCATTGTCATTAAAAATGCAAAACACGACTTTAGCATTTAATTCACTTTACGTATACAGTTTTGTGTTATTAACTACCTTCATATAGTTGCACAAACCAGTTAACTAACATATGTACCTCCTGTGTGCATGGCAGGTACCCAGGAAATTGAGTAACACCCTGAAACGGCCCAAGACATCACCTTCAATACAGTCTTCATCTAAAAGGCAAAAAAAAGGAAAGCTATAGTTGTTTCAGTCTACATTCATTTGATTGTATATGGTTTCCAATTGATGTTGTATAACTCGTTGTGGAGAAGTCATTGGATAGGTGGCTTCATTTCAGTTTGAATTTCCAAATTTAGTGGATTCTGCAGGCTTGGTACAAGGTTTACAAACTTCATATTGGATCAGGATATCCCATTGTGTAACTGGTATTCATGGTTTGTTCAACAATTAAAATTCTATGTGATATGAGTTCATCCCGGAGTAATCCAGGTTAGTTTCTGTTATACATTTGTCCCAGGATGAAAGGACAAGAGAAATAAGACGTAATTTATAAAAGTGCCTTCAAACTAATTGATACTGAAGTTAGTTGACCTAAAATGTTGTGTTAATTTCTACTGTACAGCAAAGTGATTCATATGTACATACATACATACACACATACATTTCATATTCTTTTCCATTATGGTTGATTACAGGGTATTGAATACAGTTCCCTGTGCTGAACAGTAAGGCCTTGTCTATCCATCCTATATATAATAATTTGCATCTACTAATCCCAAACTCCCAATCCATCCCTGTCCCCTGTCTTCCCCTTGACAACCACAAGTCTGTTTTCTATATTTGTGAGTGTGTTTTTGTTCTGTAGATAGGTTCATTTGGGTCTCATTTTACAATCCACATATAAGTGATATCATATGGTATGTGTTGTTCTCTGTCTGACTTACTTCATTTTGTATGATAATCTCTAGGTCCATCCCTGTAGCTGCAAATGGCATTATTTCATTCTGTTTTATGGCTGAGTAATATTCCATTGTATATGTGTACCACATGTTCTATATCCATTCATCTGTTGAGAGACATTCAGGTTGCTTCCATGTCTTGGCTATTGTGAATAGTGCTGCTGTGAATTCTGGGGTGCATGTATCTTTTCGAATGATAGCTTTGCCTGGATGTGTGCCCAGGAGTGGGATTGCTGGTTCATGTGGTAATTCTATTTTTAGTTTTTGAGGAAGCTCCATACTGTTTTCCATAGTGGTTGCATCAGTTTACATCCCCACCAGTAGTGTAGGAGGGTTCCCTTTTCTCCACACCCCTTCCAGCAGTTTTTTTCTAGACATTTTAATGATGGACATTCTGACCACTACGAGGTGATAACTCACTGTAGATTTGATTTGCATTCTCTAATAATTAGCAATGTGGAGCATCTTTTCAGGTGCCTCTGGCCATCTGTATGTATTTGGAAAAATGTCTATTTAGACCTTCTAAAATTCTGCCTATTTTTTTCTTTTTTCTGTTGTATGAGCTGTTTGTATATTTTAGAATTAAGCCCTTGTTGGTCTCATCATTTGCAGGTATTTTCTCCCAAACAGTGAGCATAGGTTCTGGAACAACTGGTTACCCACATGCACAAGAGGAAAGTTGGACCCTTACCTCCCCTCACCCCATATACAAAATCAACGCAAAATGGGCCAAAGGCCTAGATGCAAGAACTAAAATTATGAAACTCGAAGAAAAAAACGTGAGAGTACATCTTCATGACCTTGAATTTGGTCATGATTTCTTAGATCTACCAAAAGCACAAGCTACAAAAGAGAAAACAGATGAATTGGACTTCCTCAAAATGAAAAACAGTTGTGTATAAAAGGAGCAAGGAATAAGATAATCCACCACCCAAAATGGCCCAAGATGTTTGCAAACCATGTATCAGATAAAGGACTGTAGCCCAGCAGCCAAGCCCCCGGTGGTTCAGTGGAGTGTCTGTGCGGCCCCACCCATCCTCGGTGATCAGGGAATTTCAGGCCCCACGGCACCCGAGGGGTGGACACGGGTCATCCTCAGCACCCTCAGGGAGTGAGTGCTGAATGGTTTTCAGCCCAGATGCACTCCCATTCCTGCCCTCAAAGGCTGAAGGCTTCAGCATGCCTCCAGAAGGACCAGAGTATTTGCAAGTGTTTGAGAACCAAGAGAACAGTCTTCACTTTTCTGAAAGGGCATCTTACGATCTCACAGCATGACCATTTTCAGTCTGGCTCTC
>NW_006781070.1:0-295 GCF_000442215.2 Lipotes vexillifer
GGACCGCAAAAAAAAAAAAAAAGATTGCCCAGAGAGAGTGAAGCATTTTTAGGGACCAAGATCAGAAACTTACGGAAGCCTCCATATTCAGAGGGGAAGCAGAGGAGACACACAATGAACAGCAAGGAAAAGAGGAGGAAATAGGTTGGGGAACCGAGGAAGGACAGGCCTGTTCAACGCAAAGGAGAAGGTAAGTACCTGGAAAGTTGTCGGTTGATTTGGAATCAGGACGTCTGGTGACCTAAGAAGCAGGTTTCAGATGGGAGGGGCCAGATTGCAAAGGGCTGCAAATTCA
>NW_006781071.1:0-908 GCF_000442215.2 Lipotes vexillifer
TGTTTATTTGAGATGTTTCTTGTTTCTTAAGGTAGTATTGTATTGCTATAAACTTCCCTCTTATAACTGCCTTTGCTGAATCCCATAGATTTTAGGTTATCATGTTTTCATTGTCATTTGGTTCTACATATTTTTGATTTCCTCTTTGATTTTTTCAGTGATCTCTTGATTATTAAGTAGTGTGTTGTTTAGCCTACCTGAGTTTGCATTTCTTACACATTTTGTCCTGTAATTGATATCTATTCTCATAGCGTTGTGGTCAGAAAAGGTACTTGATAGGATTTCAAATTTCTTAAATTTTCCAAGGTTTGATTTGTGACCCAAGATATGATCTATCTTGGAGAATGTTCCATGAGTACTTGAGAAGAAAGTATATTCTGTTGTTTTGGATGAAGTGTCCTATAAATATCAATTAAGTCCATCTTGCATAATGTATCATTTAAAGCTTGTGTTTCCTTATTTATTTTTATTTTGGATGATCTGTCCATTTGTGAAAGTGGTGTGTTGAAGTCCCCTACTATGATTGTGTTACTGTCAATATCCCCTTTTATGGCTGTTAGTATTTGTCTTATGTATTGAGGTGCTCCTATGTTGGGTGAATAAATAATTACCATTGTTATATCTTCTTCTTGATTTGATCCCTTGATCGTTATGCAGTGTGCTCCTTTGTCTCTTTTAATAGTCTTTGTTTTAAAGTCTATTTTGTCTGTTATGAGAATTGCTACTCCAACTTTCTTTTGGTTTCCATTTGAATGGAATATCTTTTTCCATTCCCTCACTTTCAGTCTGTATGTGTACATAGGTCTGAAATGGGTCTCTTGTAGACAGCATATATCCGGGTCACTTTTGTATCCATTCAGCCAATCTATGTCTTTTGTTTGGAGCATTTAATCCATTTACATTTAAGG
>NW_006781072.1:0-205 GCF_000442215.2 Lipotes vexillifer
GTTAGTGCTGCCAGTATCTAGTTAGAGGCTGCTGAATGTCCTACAATGCACAGGTGAGTTCCCCCCCTAACCCCACCCCCCAAGTAAGAATCATCCAGCCCAAAGTGTCAATAGTGCTAGAATTGAAAAATCACTCGTTTACAGGGTCCAACTGGCAAGTGAACTGGTGATTATAAAACAGGTCATCTACGGAAGTACTAAACGC
>NW_006781073.1:0-243 GCF_000442215.2 Lipotes vexillifer
GCAGAATAACTGAGGCAGAAGAACGGATAAGTGACCTGGAAGATAAAATAGCAGAAATAACTAATGCAGAGCAGAATAAAGAAAAAAGAATGAAAAGAACTGAGGACAGCCTTAGAGACCTCTGGGACAACATGAAATGCACCAACGTTCGAATTATAGGGGTTCTAGAGGAAGAAGAGGAAAAGAAAGGGACGGAGAAAATATTTGAAGAGATTATAGTTGAAAACTTCCCTAATATGGGAA
>NW_006781074.1:0-47842 GCF_000442215.2 Lipotes vexillifer
GAAGGAAACGATAGCAAAGATCAATAAAATTAAAGCTGGTTCTTTGAGAAGATAAACAAAATTGATAAACAATTAGCCAGGCACATCAAGAAAAAAAGGGAGAAGACTCAAATCAATAGAATTAGAAATGAAAAAGGAGAAGTAACAACGGACACTGCAGAAGTACAAAAGATCATGAGAGATTACTACAAGCAACTCTATGCCAATAAAATGGACAACCTGGAAGAAATGGACAAATTCGTAGAAATGCACACCATGCCAAGACTGAATGAGGAAGAAATAGAAAATATGAACAGACCAATCACAAACACTGAAATTGAAACTGTGATTAAAAATCTTCCAACAAACAAAAGCCCAGGACCAGATGGCTTCACAGGCGAATTCTATCAAACATTTAGAGAAGAGCTAACACCTATCCTTCTCAAACTCTTCCAAAATATAGCAGAGGGAGGAACACTCCCAAACTCATTCTACGAGGCCAGACAAGGATGTCACAAAGAAAGAAAAGTACAGGCCAATATCACTGATGAACATAGGTGCAGAAATCCTCAACAAAATAATCCAAGAGCACATTAAAAGGACCATACACCATGATCAAGTGGTGTTTATTCCAGGAATGCAAGGATTCTTCAATATACGCAAATCAATCAATGTGATACACCATATTAACAAACTGAAGGAGAAAAACCATATGATCATCTCAATAGATGCAGAGAAAGCTTTCAACAAAATTCAACACCCATTTATGATAAAAACCCTCCAGAAAGTAGGCATAGAGGGAACTTTCCTCAATGTAATAAAGGCCATATATGACAAACCCACAGCCAACATCGTCCTCAATGGTGAAAAACTGAAAGCATTTCCACTAAGATCAGGAACAAGACAAGGTTGCCCACTCTCACCACTCTTATGCAACATAGTTTTGGAAGTTTTAGCCACTGCAATCAGAGAAGAAAAAGAAATAAAAGGAATTCAAACCCAAAAAGAAGAAGTAAAGCTGTCACTGTTTGCATATGACATGATACTATACATAGAGAATCCTAAAGATGCTACCAGAAAACTATTAGAGCTAATCAATGAATTTGGTAAAGTAGCAGGATACAAAATTAATGCACAGAAATCTCTGGCATTCCTATACACTAATGATGAAAAATCTGAAAGTGAAATCAAGAAAACACCCCCATTTACCATTGCAACAAAAAGAATAAAATATCTAGGAATAAACCTACCTAAGGAGACACAAGAACTGTATGCAGAAAATTATAAGACTGTGATGAAAGAAATTAAGGATGATACAAATAGATGGAGAGATATACCATGTTCTTGGAGTGGAAGAATCAACATTGTGAAAATGACTCTACTACCCAAAGCAATCTACAGATTCAATGCAATCCCTATCAAACTACCACTGGCATTTTTCACAGTACTAGAACAAAAAATTTCACAATATGTATGGAAACAGAAAAGACCCCGAATACCCAAAGCAATCTTGAGAACGAAAAAGGGAGCTGAAGGAATCAGGCTCCCTGACTTCAGACTATACTACAAAGCTACAGTAATCAAGACAGTGTGGTACTGGCACAAAAATAGAAATACAGATCAATGGAAGAGGATAGAAAGCCCAGAGATAAACCCACGCACATATGGACAACTTATCTTTGATAAAGGTGGCAGGAATGTACAGTGGAGAAAGGACAGCCTCTTCAATAAGTGGTGCTGGGAAAACTGGACAGGTACATGTAAAAGTATGAGATTAGATCACTCCCTAACACCATACACAAAAAGAAGCTCAAAATGGATTAAAGACCTAAATGTAAGGCCATAAACTATCAAACTCTTAGAGGAAAACATATAAGAACACTCTATGACATAAATCACAGCAAGATCCTTTTTGACCCACCTCCTAGAGAAATGGAAATAAAAACAAAAATAAACAAATGGGACCTAATGAAACTTCAAAGCTTTTGCACAGCAAAGGAAACCATAAACAAGACCAAAAGACAACCTCAGAATGGGATAAAATATTTGCTAATGTAGCAACTGACAAAGGATTAATTTCCAAAATTTACAAGCAGCTCATGCAGCTCAATAACAAAAAAATAAACAACCCAATCCAAAAATGGGAAGAAGACCTACATAGACATTTCTCCAAAGAAGATATACAGACTGCCAACAAACACATGAAAGAATGCTCAACATCATTAATCATTAGAGAAATGCAAATCAAAACTACAATGAGATATCACCTCACACCAGTCAGAATGGCCATCATCAAAAAATCTAGAAACAATAAATGCTGGAGAGGGTGTGGAGAAAAGGGAACCCTCTTGCACTGCTGGTGGGAATGTGAATTGGTTCAGCCACTATGGAGAACAGTATGGAGGTTCCTTAAAAAACTACAAATAGAACTACCATATGACCCAGCAATCTCACTACTGGGTACATACCCAGAGAAAACCAAAATTCCCAGCAATCCCACTACTGGGTATATACCCAGAGAAAACCAAAATTCAAAAAGAGTCATGTACCAAAATGTTCATGACCAAAATGTTCATTGCAGCTCTATTTACAATAGCCTGGAGATGGAAACAACCTAAGTGCCCATCATCAGATGAATGGATAAAGAAGATGTGGAATATTACTCAGCCATAAAAAGAAGTGAAATTGAGCTAATTGTAATGAGGTGGATAGACCTAGAGTCTGTCACACAGAGTGAAGTAAGTCAGAAAGAGAAAGATAAATACCATATGTTAACACATATATATGGAATTTAAGAAAAAAAAATGTCATGAAGAACCTAGGGGTAAGACAGGAATAAAGACACAGACCTACTGGAGAACGGACTTGAGGATATGGGGAGGGGGAAGTGTGAGCTGTGAAAGGGCGAGAGAGAGGCATGGACATATATACACTAACAAACGTAAGGTAGATAGCTAGTGGGATGCAGCAGCATGGCACAGGGATATCGGCTCGGTGCTTTGTGACCGCCTGGAGGAGTGGGATAGGGAGGGTGGGAGGGAGGGAGACGCAAGGGGGAAGAGATATGGAAACATATGTATATGTATTACTGATTCACTTTGTTATAAAGCAGAAACTAACACACCATTGTAAAGCAATTATACCCCAATAAAGATGTTTAGAAAAAAAAATTAAAAAATAAATAAAAATAAAATAAATAAAAAATAAAATAAATAAAAGTGAAATTAAAAATATGAAAACTCATGATATGGGATACTGACCAAGAACAGAAAAATGTATTTGAAATCTGCTTATGAACCTACAATTTGTTTAAACAAAATAATCCATAAATACAGTTCCCGTAAAATGTTAAATTTCAAGGTTTCTGGGGACTTTGAAGAGCATAGGTAATTCATTTTCTTATCTATGATTTGAATCTTCTCTAAAATATCCCCCAGATTTTTTTAATTTTAAAAACTCCATTATTACATCATAATTATTTAAATATTTTGAGCTCTTACTAAAATGTCATACTAAAATTTAATGTAAAATGCTCTCTATTCAAATGAAATCTATATTTTCAGATTATTGTTATAGTTCTTGATCCTCTGTTATTATAACATAATGGCTTAAGGTTATTAAATTCAATTTTATTAATTTCCTCAATTGTATTTGTCATTGATATATATACATAGCTATATCTTAACCTTAATCAGAATATAGGACCTTACTTCCTGCCTCTTAGGGTATGAATATAGTCTGTAGAGAATATGATTAATACCTTCCTTCAGGAAAGGTATAGACTTTCTTTCATGAATATTAGGTCCCTATAAAAAACCACAAGGTTCTGCTCTTTTTTTCCTCTTATAGCAAATATTGTAAACTGTTAATTGGGAGGCACTGGTGGATATTAGAAACTGCACTGAGATGGTAGTATTAGAGACATTTCTTAGTTCTAGATTTGTCAATAAATAGCTGATGGAATTTAAGCAAGCCTGCCAATCATTCTCTGCTCAATATATTCTAATTGTCAAATGAAGAATTTGAATCAGATAATTTCTGAAGTATTCAGCTTCTGTGAATGTATAAATTGATGTTAACTCAAAGTCATAATCAATACCTGTATTGTTAAGAATTCAAAAATTAAAATTGTGTTACTATGTACTAGAAAAAAAAACAAAACTACAATGAGATATCATCTCACACCAGTCAGAATGGCCATCATCAAAAAATCTAGAAACAATAAATGCTGGAGAGGGTGTGGAGAAAAGGGAACACTCTTGCACTGCTGGTGGGAATGTGAATTGGTACAGCCACTATGGAGAACAGTATGGAGGTTCCTTAAAAAACTACAAATAGAACTACCATATGACCCAGCAATCCTACTACTGGGCATATACCTTGAGAAAACCATAATTCAAAAAGAATCATGTACCAAAATGTTCATTGCAGCTCTATTTACAATAGCCCGGAGATGGAAACAACCTAAGTGTCCATCATCGGATGAATGGATAAAGAAGACATGGCACATATATACAATAGAATATTACTCAGCCATAAAAAGAAATGAAATTGAGCTATTTGTAGTGAGATGGATGGACCCAGAGTCTGTCATACAGAGTGAAGTAAGTCAGAAAGGGAAAGACAAATACCATATGCTAACACATATATATGGAATTTAAGGAAAAAAAATGTCATGAAGGACCTAGGGGTAAGACAGGAATAAAGACACAGACCTACTAGAGCATGGACTTGAGGGTATGGGGAGGGGGAAGGGTAAGCTGTGACAAAGTGAGAGAGTGATATGGACATATATACACTACCAAACGTAAAATAGATAGCTAGTGGGAAGCAGCCGCATGGCACAGGGAGATCAGCTCGGTGCTTTGTGACCCCCTAGAGGGGTGGGATAGGAAGGGTGGGAGGGAGACGCAAGAGGGAAGAGATATGGGAACATATGTATATGTATAACTGATTCACTTTGTTATAAAGCAGAAAGTAACACACCATTGTAAAGCAATTATACTCCAATAAAGATGTAAAAAAAAAAAAGTCCCTCTTAAATGGAATTGAAATAAATTTAATTGCATCAACTAAATGTTCTCCTTGCCAAAGGAAACTAAGAGCCATTACAAAGACCCCATTCCTATCCATATTCCAATTCTTTTTTGCTTCCATTACATTTATTTTCCATTTTTTCCTCTTGCACTGGCCCTGCTGCTGTTCCTCCTTGTCATGTCCTACAACAGAGCAAACTTATCAAATATCTCCCCATCTTCTAACCTCTTTGTAGCTGTTTCTTTTCTCCTTCCCAATGCACTTGCCAGGATGTTGAGTTGCTCTGTGTTGATGATCAGTGGCTAATTTCCTTTTTATCAGGAATAAAGGAACCCATAATTGCCTCTTGCAATACCACTGGCATAATCCTGACACTAACACGTCACAATGAACAGGAGGCCCATTAATAAACATGCAGTGCTGTGAAGAATTTCACTGATCCCTCTCCAGGTCATTAAATCTATACATGTTTGATGGGTAATAAAGGAGAAATGTGGAATGATAATGGCAGCTGTAGGAGGCTGCTGCTCTCCTATTCTGCCTTAACCACAAGAAAAGACAGGAAATGATCCATGTATTTTTTTAAATATGTATATATTCTACTCACTATTACTAATTTCGAATGCCTATGCATATTTCACAGGTAACTGATTCATAAATAAAACTCAGGCTGAGATTTCAGCATTAAGTTCTTTCAACTTGAAGTAGGAACATGGAATCCAGGTTGATTAAACAAGAAGGAGTGATGTGCTGTAACGAAAAGTTTTTGTGTTGGGGCGACTTGGAGGGCAGGTGCTAATCAAAACCCATTTAGGTTTGTCACTTTTTATGGTATAAATAAAGGATGTTGCCCTACGTTGATAAGCAAAGTCAGATCCTGATTCCAGAACAAATTATCAAGCCGATAAAGATAAAACAGCCTTACAAGTTTATTCTTTAAAGCTGAAAATCAAAGGAATAATTCATATCATATGACAGGTCAAAATTCTTTAGACTTTCTATTTCTATTTCTTATCTCACAGATAAAGTCAAACGTAGACCATATATCATAAAATAGAATGTTTAAAATACCTAATGTTAAAAATCAGCAAATTCTATCATATCCTACAGTGGGGGCTAGCATTGAACCAAGACAGACAAAAACACTGCAGTAAACTTTTGGCCAATTGAACAGTCAATGTTTGTGATTCATATACCCTTCAGCAATCACAGAATTACATGATTTACAGTAATTTTTAGTTTTGCTGAGACTGAATTTGAATCACATCTCTCCCCACCCTTCCCCTATCACAAGTCTAATAGGATGAAATAAATCACAGAACTGGCAAATTTACCTGGCCACTTGACATTTGTTCATTTTTCAGCACTGATGTTCTTTTTCTCTTCTCCCACTTATAGCAACTCTCACAAAATAATTCTTTGTAAAAAGATGACGACTTGTTGGGAGATAGGGGAGTGTGGCTTATATCAGATCTGACCCTGAAGAGAAAACCAAATGATAAGGGTAACAATGGAGTGTTGGGAAAAATGTAACGCTTGCCAGTAAATTGCAATTTTGATGGACTACACTTAATCTTGAGTAAAGTCTGAATTTGGTTGAAGATTGACATGAATGCGCTCACTCTGACCTTTATTTCAAATCCAAAAAGATGAAACATGAAACTATTTTAGTGAAAGCTTGAGTGGGAACAAAGGCGATTTACCCAAGTTGGAGAGAACAGTGGTGGTTTCCTCTGAAGGCAGATCTCCTGGATCTGTTCCAAGATCCATTACTTTTTATTGGGAGGGCTATCGTAATACTGTGAGCACAGCTCCTGTACCTCTGCCTGTGGCTTTCTCTGGCAGAGAAATTCTCAGCCATCAGAGCATTCTCAGCCAAAACATTCCAGAGAGGTAACATGCTCAGGAGCAACTGTCAACTAATGAAGGACAGAATATCATGGGTAACTATACTAGCTGCTTTCCCCTCAGTGGGACGATTCTCGGTGTGCTCCAGTTTCCTAAGAAGTTCCCTGCAAGGCTTCCCTGGTGGTGCAGTGGTTGAGAGTCTGCCTGCCGATGCAGGGTACCCAGGTTTGTGCCCCGGTCTGGGAGGATCCCACGTGCCGTGGAGCGGCTGGGCCCGTGAGCCATGGCTGCTGGGCCTGCACGTCCGGAGCCTGTGCTCCGTAGCGGGAGAGGCCACAACAGTGAGAGGCCCGCATACCGCAAAAAAAAAAAAGAAAAAGAAAAAAAAACACTTTCCTGCAGGACTAAAACCTGGTTGTGCCCAAAATAGTAACCTGCTCATGAATACAATCTTGTTTGGCTTTCCTCCTTTCCCTGTCTCACTTCTCTGGTCCCTCACCATATTTCCTAAGATCTCCCCCAAAATAAAATACATACTCCCAGATCCTTGTCTTGGGATCTGCTTTTGGAGCAAATCTAAACTGAAGTACATATGTTTCCCAGCTTTGGGAAATCCCACATTCTCTTTCTCCCCCACAGCACAATACTTGCAGTGAAAGGCTCTTGGTCATTCCCAAGGTTCTATTTTTCTCAGAGGGTGAACTTTACATTCACTCTCATCTATGCAACTAAATCACAAGTCCATACCTCTAGTTCAAAGATATCTTTCCGGGGAGTCTAAACAGAACCTAACCAAATGTTGGCATAAAATTTAGTTTTTATTGCCTCATCTTCAAAAATTAGGCATCTGCAAATGGTTATCAAAAAGCCCCATCCTTTCTCTTTCTGTGTCTAATCAGTAGAATAATGATGGATGTGAATTGGGGTAACATAATAAATGGGTGTTTGGCCATTTATTTTAAGGTAATGTATGTATTTTAAAGGTAAGCACTCGTCCTAATGGTTCATCTCTCTAAACCTAAAAACAATGTTTGTGTCTCTAAAACAGGGGTACTAGCAGTACCCACCTGAAAGAATTGATCTGAGGGTTAAAGAACTGATGTGGTCATCTATAGTTGTTATTGGCAATGTCTATCAAAATGAATGCTCTCAAAAGATGTTATGTCATTAATATTATTATTAGAAGGGAGAAATCATGTTTGAGAGGATTGTTTAACCACTTCAGCTACTTTTATTACATTTTTTGTTAAGAATTGCCACACCACTGATTCTATGTATTTCTGTAGCTATCAGTTGTAATATTTCTCTTCCATTTCTAATTTTATTTGAGTTTTTTTTTTCTTAGCCTAGCTAAAGGTTTATCAGCTTTATCTTTTTGAACAACTAGCCCTTAGTTTTGTTTATCCTTTATACTGATTTTTCCAGTCTCTATTTCATTTATTTCTACTCCTATTTTTATTATTTCCTTCCTTCTGCTAACTTTGGGCTTAGTTTGTTCTTATTTTTTTACTTCCTTGAGGTGTAAACTCAGGTTGTTTGAGAGCTTCCTAATTTCTTAATATATATGTTCATTCCTAAAAACATTCCTCTCAGAACTGCTTTTGCTGCATCCCACAATATTTGGTGTGTTGTATTTTCATTTGTTTTGAAATAATTTATTTCCCCTCTGATTTCTTCTTTGACCCAATAATTGTTAGAAGTGTGTTGTTTAGTTTTTATGTATTTGTAGACTTTCTCAGTTTCCTCTTGCTGATTTCTAGTTTCATAGCACTGTGGTTAGAAAAGATAGTTGGTATGATTTCAATCTTCTTAAATTTGCTAAGATTTGCTTTTTGGCCTATCATAGGATCTATGCTGGAGAGTATTCCATGTGCACTTGAAAAGAATGTGTGTTCTGTGGATGTTGACTGGAATATGTCCATTAAGTCTATTTGTCCTAAAGTGTGGTTCAATTGCAATGCTTCCTTGTTGATTTTCTGGCTAGACGATCTATCCATTGCTGACAGTGGAGTATTGAAGTCCCCTAAACTTACTGTACTGTTGTCTATTTATCTTTTTAAATCTTTTATTAATTGTTTACTATATCTTGGTGCTTGGGTGTTGAAAGCATACATATTTATGATTGTTGTATCTTCTTGATGTATTGACCCCTTTATCATTATATAATAACCTTTTTTGTCTCTTCTTACCTTGCTTGGCTTGAGGTCTATTTTGTCTAATATAAGTATGGCTATGCCCTCCCTCTTTTTGTTTTCATTTGGTTGGAATATCTTCCATCCCTTCACTTTGAGCCTACGTGTATCTTTAGACCTGAAATGAGTCTTCTATGGGTGACATATAGAATGACATCTATGGGTCTTGTTTTCTTGATCTATCCAGCCACTCTGCAACTTTCGATTGGTGAGTTCAATTCATTAACATTGAGCATGATTATTGATATGTAAGATTTACTACTGCCATTTTATCTTTTGTCTTAGTCTTCCATTGTTTTGCTTTCCTTCTGTTTCTGTCATCCTTTGTAAGTTGGTGGGTTTCCATAGTGATTTGCTCAGTGTTTCCTTTTTTTATGTTTTGTGTCTGTGCTCTAGGTTTTTGCTTTGTAGTTACCATGAGGTTTACATAAAATATCTTATGATGAAAAATGTTGCCTGCCGTATCAGTAAACAAACGATGTTGCAGCCATCAAGCCACTACAGCTGCCCCTGTGGTGAGCCCTGACAGCACTCAGGATGGAGACAGACGGGCTGCCTGCTGCCAAGGCCTCAGCCACTGCAGCCACCTCCAGCGTTGCACCCTGAGGGGACTCAGGATGGGAAAGAATAGGAAACTGGCTCTAGACAGCTAAGGTGCATATCGAAGGAATGATTTCAATGAGCCCAGACTCCTGCACCTTCCCATACACAGAAAAGTACTAAATTCCTTAACTTGAGATGTCCAGCTTTCTTTAATTAACTGTAATCTTTTGATGTTCTGACTACCTGGTTTTTGTTGCAAAACTCCTAATTTCCTGGCTCCTCCCTTACCTTTTTGGAGCAGTCCCTCACAGTTATCTGAGAGGCTGCCTCCTGCACTTGAAGTTCTCAGAAAGTCCACCAAATAGAACATAATCCTCAACTTTTAGGTTGTGCATTTTTTTTCAGCTGAAAATCTCATAGATAAAATAGACCTTTTTCTGCTGATAGCAATTTCTCTTCATTCACCTATAAAAGTTCCATCCTTTTACTCTTCCCCTTTTATATTTTTGATGTCACAAATTATCTTTTTATGTTGTAATTTTGTTACCAAGTTGTAGTAGCTATTGTTATTTTTAATGCTCTTTTCCTTTAAACTTTTTGCTATAGTTAAGAGTCTAGTATACTCTTTATAAAAAGCTACAGTATTCTGACTGATGACTTATTACCTTAATTAGAGTTTTGTGTACTTTCATCTTTTCATTTCAGCTTGAAGAACTCCTTTCAACATTTCTTGTAGGCAAGACTACTGGTGGTAAACTCCCTCAGCTTTTGTTTGTCTGGGAAATCTTTATTTCTCCTTCATATCTCCTTCATATCATATCTGAAGGATAACTTGGCTGGATATAGTATTCTTAGCTGGCAGTTTTTATCTTTCAATATTTTAAACATGTCATCCCACTTTTTCCTGGTTTGTAGAGTTTTTGCTGAGAAATCTGCTGATAGACTTTGTAGGTTACTGTCTTTTTTCCCCTGGATCTCTTTAAAATTCTTTATTATTGACCTTCAGTAGTTTTAATATAATGTGTCTTGGAGAAGGTCTTTTTGCATTGAGATAATAAGGTGTTCTATTAGCTTTGTGGACTTGTATATCCAGTTTCCTTCCCCAGGTTTAGAAAGTTCTCAGCTATTATTTCTCTAAATATGCTCTCCACTCCCTTCTACCCCTCTTCTCCTTCTGGGATACCCATTATTCTTATGTTGACTTTTCTACTGGAGTCAGATTCTTCTCATAGGGTTTCTTCATATTTTAAAAATCTTAGTTCTCTCTCTTATTCCACCTGAATCATTTCTATATTTCTATTTTCAAGCTCACTAATTCTCTCTTCCATATGATCTGCTCTGTTTCCAGTGCATTCTAATGTATTCGTCATCTCATTTATTGAGTTCCTTAGCTTCAGAATTTCTGTTTGGTTCTTTCTTAGAATTTTAATCTCTTTGGTAGAGTAATCCTCCTGTTCATTAATTTTATTCCTGAGATCACTGTATTGCCATTCTGAGCTTTCTTGTAGCTCATTGGATTTCTTCATAACAGCTGTTTTAAATTCTTTATCAGTTAGAGCACAATACTCCATGTGTTTGGGTTTGCTTGCTGGAAAATTGTCATTTTCTTTTAGTGATACTGTATTACCATGATTTTTTACAGTGTTTGATAAAAAGTGCCTCTGTTGCTGCAGTTGAAGTAGCAAACACCTCTCTTATTTAGGCAAAGATTTGTTTACTTTGATTCTAACAATTCAACCGGTTGGTACTTAGGAGACTTCCTTCTGTTTTTCAGCAGGTGGTGCTATAATCAAGTGCTTGGTTCTTTCAGGAAAGGTGACTTACTGCTAAGGTTGGGAGGATGCACATTTAAAAAGTGTAGCAGCAGAGCAGGGGGTGGTGTGTACTTAGCACTTGGGGTTTTGGTTACGCCCATGGCCTAGTAGGGGGCTCAAGTTGGGGGATCCTGAAGGCCCGTGGATGGTCCTCTTACCTCCAGAGGCAAACAGCAAGAGACATTTATCTTCAGTTCTCCTTGTCTGCCTATTTCCCTTTTTTTCCCTCCCACAGTCAATGAGGTCTCTCCTCAGAGAGAGCAACTGGTTCCTCCAGCTGCAGCACACATGGCCAGGCAGACCCCCACTCACCACCTTCACCCTCCAACTCCTCTACCAGGAAAGTCCTGCTGCCTCACTGCCACACCAGCCATAGCCTTCTCTGTCATCACTGCCTCTGCCACACTAATTCCCCTGACACTTTCCTGGCTCTGCCACCACCTCCACAGTCCAATCCATCCACTTTCAGGTGCACAGATGGATGCATCTCTAGGATGTCCTGGTATGTTGTGCAGAGGCACTGTTTTTCTTTTCAGTTATGGATGCATAATCAGTTGTAATCAAAGGGGAGAGAAAAAAAACTCACACCAACATAATGCTGACATCACTCTTCAAGACAGGTTCCTTCACACTGCAATGTTTCTAAAATCTGTATATAATCATATATATAATGTGTATATTTTATATGCTTAAATGTCTTTTGTTTTCCTGAAAAGCTTGTTTTAAATTGATATTGCATCTGATAATCAATAGCATCTTAAAACTGAGCATTAAAAATATTTTAATGTAAAAAATACCCCCAAAATGAGTATTATAGTACATGTGCTATTAGTGCTGTTGACCAGGGAGCCCAAGAAAGTTTTGCGATATATCACTGACAAATATGAAGTTTCTACTATTCTTGAGGTATGATTGTGTCACTGACATCACAGCTCCATGTGTGCTGACTGATATTTTAAACCAAAAAATTCACACTTCAAGAAACAGACATGATGTGGAATATTAGCCTGTATCTACACATACATTTCAGTAACTGCATTATTTTATAACGCATTTGTGGGAAGATGTTTATCTGGCACGTAAGCAGAAACTCATGTTTCAGCGAATCTAGTGTCTGCAATCTCCCTGTCAATAGCAAATAATAAGGTTAAGATTTTTTCCTTTAATATGTTGAAATTTTTTTATAAGCCATCACTGTTTACACCTGATTTATTTGATAACTGGTGAAGACCCTGGGTAAGTTAAATTACTTAAAAAACAAACATGTGTAATCAGCTAGACTGACAAAACTCAAGGATCTATACTTACTTTGGAAAACATTAAAGAAAGATAATACTTCATCATGTAATCACACCCACATATTCTCAAAAATAAACAATGTGTGAACAGTTGTTCTATTCCAAATATGCCTATAGATCAACAAACCTATTGTTTATTAAAAGTTATTTCCATTTCTTTTATGTGTTTAAACTATGTTTTTTAAAAGTTGTTTCTATTTGCCTTATGTGTTTAAACTATGTTTAAAGTTAGAAGAATTGTCCCTAAAAAAAAAAGACTGAACAAGACAAGTAAATCTTTGTAGCTCTCAGCTTCCTTGACTTTGAATATAAAGTTCTTTACAGTGCATAAGTCTTATGAACAGGTAGTAAGGAAAAGTGGTGAGTTCCTTGGGGAAAGGAAAACAGTTAGATATGGAAAGTGCTAGAAATAGGGTACGAATAGTCTAACTGAACAAACTCCAATCATAGGAAAATCAAGGGAAGTATCACTACCTTATTACAAGGAGAGTTTCTAAGAAAACTCAGAAGGATCACTAATGAAATTGACCAAATTCTGCTTCTGCAGTTATGGTTAATCTCTAAAAATGAGCAGTCAAACTGATGTGACAACTTTTGACCTTTCTCCATCCAAATACACGCTAATAGCTTTTAACACCAAAGTAAAGTCAGAACCAAATTGCCTGGGTTTGAATCCTGACTATGCCACTTTCTAGCTGTGTGACCTTAGGAGAATTGCTCTGCTTCTCTGCCTCAGTTTCTTTATTTGTAAAATTGATACAAGTATATTATCTATCTCATAAGGTTGAAATTGATTAAATAAATCAACATATGCTAATGTTTTCACTGGTGCCTGACACATTCAAAGCAATTAGGTTTTCTATTGTTAAATGTATAGATGTTTTACTCCTTTACATTCTTATACAAATGTATAGATGTTTTATTCATATATATATATATATATATATATATCATGGTCATATCTTGAAGTATTAATCTAATTGTATTTTGGGCACTTCCGTACCCCTTTCTTTTCTTACCTGAAGCCAAAGGGCTGCTTTTCCTCATCAAAAGCACTAAAGAGATTCAAGTAAGCACTTAGTACAAGTGCCAGAGGAGAATTCTATATCGCATATAAAGTACCTCCAAAGGACTAGCTAAGACTGGGCAGTAGAGAAAAGAAGGAGGAGAGAGTTTCAAAGAGGAAATGAAGGAGGGACCAGAGGGATGAGAAGTCCAAAGTATGAAGAAGACCAAGAACCTTCATCACAGATCAACAAAAAGCAAAGAGGGAGAGCCTCTGAAGACAGGCTGTTTTCCATCATGGACCACCCCTTTATTGTCCCATGAGGTCCCTATCATGGACCCCACACTTTAGAGGACCCCTCTCTGGCCCTCTTTCAGCTGTGCACCCCTCAGCAGGGAAGGCAACTACGAACACAATGGGAAAAAGCCCACATGGAGCCTGGACCCCTTCCCTTTTTTATAACATATTCCAGAGAACTCATTGCCCCTAAGCTGCTTGCAGGACCTATACCCACGTCTTCCTGGGGTGCTGCCACTGGTATGGTCAGTCCTAGACAAAAGGGGTGGCCACAGGGAAGGCGCTGGCATGGATATGCTCAGAGCCTGGATTTGCGGGCTAAGGTGTCAGTAGAAGTGTACATGAAGCTCCTCACAATGCAGGATGGAGCTGGGAGTGGGGAGAGAACATGGGGCCAGCTGCAGACCAGGGCTTGGGGATATATCTTCTCAGGCTGCAGGATTCTGGTGTGGAACTCCAGTATGTGGGAATTCTAAATTAGAATCTGGCCTTTCAAGTCATGTTGAAGGTATATTTGTCAAGATAATATGGTAGATGAATGGATAAAGAATATATATATATATATATATATATATATATATATATATATAATAGTTGCAGACTCCTTTTTTAAGGAGTCTTAAACTCCTTTCTTAAAAAAGAAAGAAGAGGAGACTACCTTCAACATGGTGGAGAGTAACATGTGGAGATCACCTTCCTCCTCACAAATACATCAGAAATACACCTACAAGTGGAACAACTCCTACAGAACACCTACTGAACGGTGGCAGAAGACCTCAGACCTCCCAAAAGGCAAGAAACTCCCCATGTACCTGGATAGAGCAAAAGAAAAAAGAAAACACAGAGACAAAAGAATAGGGACGGGACCTGCACCTCTGGGAGGGAGCTGTGAAGGAGGAAAAGTTTCCACACACTAGGAAGCCCATTCAATGGCGGAGACAGGGGTGGCGGGGAATGGGGAGGTGGGGAAGCTTTGGAGTCATGGAGGAGAGCGCTGCAACAGGGTTGCAGAGGGCAAAGTGGAGAGATTCCCGGACAGAGGATCGGTGCCGACCAGCACTCACCAGCCCGAGAGACTTGTCTGCTCACCCGCTGGGGTGGGAGGGGCTGGGAGCTGAGGCTCTGGTTTCGGAGGTCAGATCCCAAGGAGAGAACTGGGGTTGGCTGCGTGAACACAGCCTGAAGGGGGCTAGTGCGCCACAGCTAGCCGGGAGGGCATCCGGGAAAAAGTCTGGACCTGCTTAAGGGGCAAGAGACCATTGTTTCCCGCGTGCGAGGAGAGCGGATTCAGAGCGCCACCTAAACGAGCTCCAAAGAAGGGCACGAGCCGCGGCTATCAGAGACAGGCGTGAAACACTAAGACTGTTGCTGCAGTCAACAAGAAGCCTGTGTGCAAGCACAGGTCACTATCCACACCTCCCCACCGGGAGCCTGTGCAGCCCGCCACTGCCAGGGTCCCTTGATCCAGGGACAATTTCCCCAGGAGAATACACGGCGCGCCTCAGCCTGGTGCAACGTCACGCCAGCCTCTGCCTCCGCAGGCTCGCCCCGCACTCAGTACCCCTCCCTCCCCCCCGGCCTGAGTGAGCCAGAGACCCCTAATCAGCTGCTACTTTAACCCCGTCCTGCCTGGGAGGGAACAGAAGACCTCAGGTGACCTACACGCAGAGGTGGGGCCAAATCCAAAGCTGAACCCCAAGAGCTGTGCAAAGAAAGAAGAGAAAGGGAAATTGCGCCATGCAGCCTCAGGATCAGCGGATTAAAACCCCACAATCAACCTGATGTACCCTGCCTCTGTGGAATACCTGAATAGACAACAAATCATCCCAAAATTGAGGCGGTGAACTTTGGGAGCAACGATATATTTTTTTTCCTTTTTCTCTTTTTGAGAGTGTGTACGTGTATGCTTCTTTGTGTGATTTTGTCTATATAACTTTGCTTTTACCATTTGTCCTAGGGTTCCATCTGTCTGCTTTTTTGTTTTTTGGTTTTGGGGCTTTGGGTGTTTCAGTATAGACTTTAGAGCTTGTTATCATTGGTGGATTTGTTTTTTGGTTTGGTTGCTCTCTTCTTTCTTTCTTTCTTTCTTTTCTCTTTTTTTTTATTACTTTTAAATTTTTTTATTTTTAATAATTCTTTTAATTTTTATTTTAATAACTTCATTTTCTTGCTTGCTTGCTTGCTTGCTTTTTTTCTTTTCCCCCTTTTCTTCTGATCCATGTGGCTGACAGAATCTTTGTGCTCTGGCCGGGTGTCAGGCCTGTGCCTCTGAGGTGAGAGAGCAGAGTTCAGGACATTGGTCCACAGAGACCTCCTGGCTCCATGTAATATCAAACGGCGAAAGCTCTCCCAGAGATCTCCTTCTCAACACTAACACCCAGCTCCACTCAACGACCAACAAGCTAAAGTGCTAGATACCCTATGCCAAACAACTAGCAAGACAGGAACACAACCCCACTCATTAGCAAAGAGGCTGCCTAAAATCATAATAAGGTCACACCCCAAAACACACCACCAGACGTGGACCTGCCCACCAGAAACACAAGATCCAGCCTCACCCACCAGAACACAGGCACAAGTCCCATCCAACAGGAAACCTACACAACCCACTGAACCAACCCTAGCCACTGGAGGCAGATGCCAAAAACAACAGGAACTACAAACCTGCAACCTGCAAAAAGGAGACCCCAAACACAGTAAGTTAAGCAAAATGAGAAGACAGAGAAACACACAGCAGATGAAGGAGCAAGGTTAAAAACCCATCAGACCAAACAAATGAAGAAGAAATAGACAGTCTACCTGAAAAAGAATTCAGAGTAATGATAGTAAAGATGATCCAAAATCTTGGAAATAGAATGGAGAAAATAAAAGAAACGTTTAACAAGGACCTAGAAAAACTAAAGAGCAAACAAACAATGATGAGCAAAACAATATATGAAATTAAAAATTCTCCAGAAGGAATCAGTAGCAGAATAACTGAGGCAGAAGAACAGATAAGTGGAAAATAAAATAGTGGAAATAACTACTGAAGAGAAGAATAAAGAGAAAAGAATGAAAAGAATTGAGGACAGTTTCAGGGACCTCTGGGACAACATTAAATGTAGTAACATTCAAATTATAGGGGTCCCAGAAGAAGAAGAGAAAAAGAAAGGAACTGAGAAAATATTTGAAGAGATTATAGTTGAAAACTTCCCTAATATGGGAAAGAGATAATCAAGTCCAGGAAGCACAGAGAGTCCCAAACAGGATAAACCCAAGGAAAAACATGCCCAGACACATATTAATCAAACTATCAAAAATTAAATACAAAGAAAAGATATTAAAAGCAGCAAAGGGAAAACAACAGATAACACACAAGGGAATCTCCATAAGGTTAACAGCTGATCTATCAGCAGAAACTCTGCAAGCCAGAAGGGAGTGGCAGGACATATTTAAAGTGATGAAAGGGAAAAACCTACAGTCAAGATTACTCTACCCAGCAAGAATCTCATTCAGATACGACAGAGAAACTAAAACCTTTACAGACAAGCAAAAGCTAAGAGAATTCAGCACCACCAAACCAGCTTTACAACAAATGCTAAAAGACCTTCTCTAGGCAGGAAACACAAGAGGAGGAAAAGACCTACAATAACAAACCCAAAACAATTAAGAAAATGGTAATAGCAACACACATATCGATAACTACCTTAAAAGTAAATGGATTAAGTGCTCCAACCAAAAGACATAGACTGGCTGAAAGGACACGTATATATGCTGTCTACAAGAGATCCACTTCAGACCTAGAGACACATACAGACAGAAAGTGAGGGGATGGAAAAAGATATTCCATGCAAATGGAAATCAAAAGAAAACTGGAGTAGCAATTCTCATAACAGACAAAACAGCCTTTAAAATAAAGACTATTACAACAGACAAAGAAGGACACTACAGAATGATCAAGGGATCAATCCAAGAAGAAGATACAACAATTGTAAATATTTAAGCACCCAACAAAGGAGCACCTCAATACATAAGGCAAATGATAACAGCCATAAAGGGAAGAAATGACAGTAACACAATCATACCAGGGTACTTTAACATGCCACTTTCACCAACGGACAGATCATCCAAAATGAAAATAAATAAGGAAACACAAGCTTTAAATGATATATTAAACAAGATGGACTTAATTGATATTTATAGGACATTCCATCCCCAAACAACAGAATACACTTTCTTCTCAAGTGCTCATGGAACATACTCCAGGACAGATCATATCTTGGGTCACAATTTAAGCCTTGGTAAATTTAAGAAAATTGAAATCATATCAAGTATCTTTTCTGACCACAATGCTATGAGACTACATATCAATTACAGGAAAAAAATCTGTAAAAAATACAAACACATGGAGGCTAAACAATACACAACTTAAAAAACAAGAGATCACTGAAGAAGTCAAAGAGGAAATCAAAAAATACCTAGAAACAAATGACAATGAAAACACAACACCCAAAACCTATGGTTTGCAACAAAAGCAGTTCCAAGAGGGAAGTTTACAGCAATACAATTCTACCTCAGGAAATAAGAAACATCTCAAATAAACAACCTAACCTTATATCTAAACCAATTAGAGAAAGAAGAACAAAAAAAATTCCAAAGTTATCAGAAGGAAAGAAATCATAAATATCAGATCAGAAATAAATGAAAAACAAATGAAGGCAAAGATCCATAAAGCTAAAAGCTGGTTCTTTGAGAAGATAAACAAAATTGATAAACCATTAGCCAGACTCATCAAGAAAAAAAGGGAGAAGACTGAAATCAATAGAATTAGAAATGAAAAAGGAGAGGTAACAACTGACACTACAGAAATACAAAGGCTCGGGCTTCCCTGGTGGCGCAGTGGTTGAGAGTCTGCCTGCTGATGCAGGGGAAACGGGTTCGTGCCCCAGTAAGGGAAGATCCCACATGCCACGGAGCGGCTGGGTCCGTGAGCCATGGCCGCTGAGCCTGCACGTCCGGAGCCTGTGCTCCACAACGGGAGAGGCCACAACAGTGAGAGGCCGACGTACCACAAAAAAAAAAAAAGAAAGAAATACAAAGGATCATGGGAGATTACTACAAGCAACTATATGCCAATAAAATGGACAACCTGGAAAAAATGGACAAATTCTTGGAAAAGCACAACCTTCCGAGACTGAACCAGGAAGAAAAAGAAAATATAAACAGACCAATCACAAGCACTGAAATTGAGACTGTGGTTTAAAATCTTCCAACAAACAAAAGCCCAGACCAGATGGCTTAACAGGTGATTTCTATCAAGCATCTAGATAAGAGCTAACACCCATCCTTCTCAAACAATTCCAAACCATAGCAGAGGGAGGAACACTCCCCAGCTCATTCTAGGAGACCACCATCACCCTGATACCAAAACCAGAAAAAGATGTCACAAAGAAAGAAAACTACAGGCTAATATCACTAATGAACATAGATGCAAAAATCCTTACCAAAATACTAGCAAACAGAATCCAACAGCACATTGAAAGGATAATACACCATGATCAAGTAGGGTTTATCCCAGGAATGCAAGGATTCTTCAATATACGCAAATCAATCAATGTGATACACCATATTAACAAATTGAAGGAGAAAAACCATATGATCATCTCAATAGATGCAGAGAAAACTTTTGACAAAATTCAACACCCATTTATGACAAAAACCCTCCAGAAAGTAGGCATAGAGGGAAACTAACTCAACACAATAAAAGCCATATACGACAAACCCACAGCCAACATCGTTTCCAATGGTGTAAAACTAAAATCATTTCCACTAAGATCAGGAATAAGACAAGGTTGCCCACTCTCACCACTATTATTCAACACAGTTTTGGAAGTTTTAGCCACAGCAATCAGAGAAGAAAAGGAAATAAAAGGAATCCAAATCAGAAAAGAAGAAGTAAAGCTGTCACTGTTTGCAGATGACATGATACTATACATCGAGAATCCTAAAGATGCTACCAGAAAACTGCTGGAGCTAATCAATGAATTTGGTAAAGTATCAGGATACAAAATTAACGTACAGAAATCTCTTGAATTCCTATACACTAATGATGAAAAATCTGAAAGTGAAATGAAGGAAACACACTCATTTACCATTGCAACAAAAAGAATAAAATACCTAGGAATAAACCTACCTAAGGAGACAAAAGACCTGTATGCAGAAAATTATAAGACACTGATGAAAGAAATTCAAGATGATACAAACAGTTGGAGAGATATACCATGTTTTTGGATTGGAAGAATCAACACTGTGAAAATGACTCTACTACCCAAAGCAATCTACAGATTCAGTGCAATCCCTATCAAGCTACCAATGGCATCTTTCACAGAACTAGAACAAAAAATTTCACAATTTGTATGGAAACACAAAAGACCCCGAATAGCTAAAGCAATCTTGGGAAAGAAAAACAGAGCTGGAGGACTCAGGTTCCCTGACTTCAGACTATACTACAAAGCTACAGTAATCAAGACAGCATGGTACTGGCACAAAAACAGAAATACAGATCAGTGAAACAGGACTGAAAGCCCAGAGATAAACCCATGGACATATGGTCACCTTATCTTTGATAAAGGAGGTAAGAATATACAATGGAGAAAAGACAGCCTCTTCAATAAGTGGTGCCGGGAAAACTGGACAGCTATATGCAAAAGAATGAAATTAGAACACTCCCTAACACCATACACAAAAAAAACTCAAAATGGATTAAAGAACTAAATGGAAGGCCAGACACTATAAAACTCTTAGAGGAAAACTTAGGCAGAAAACGTAGGCAGAACATATGACATAAATCACAGCAAGATCCTTTTTGACCCACCTTCTAGAGAAATGGAAATAATAACAAAAATAAATGGGATGTCATAAAGCTTAATAGATTTTGCACAGAAAAGGAAACCATAAACAAGACGAAAAGACAACCCTCAGAATGGGAGAAAACATTTGCAAATGAAGCAACTGACAAAAGGATTAATCTCCAAAATTTATAAGCAACTCATGCAGCTCAATATCAAAAAAAAAAAAACCAATCTAAAAACGGGCAGAAGACCTAAAAAGACATTTCTCCAAAGAAGATATACAGATTGCCAACAAACACATGAAAGAATGCTCAACATCACTGATTATTAGAGAAATGCATATCAAAACTACAATGAGATATCACCTCACACCAGTCAGAATGGCCATCATCAAAAAATCTACAGTCAATAAATGCTGGAGAGGGTGTGGAAAAAAGGGAACCCTCTTGCATTGTTGGTTGGAATGTAAATTGACACAGCCACTATGGAGAACATAAATGCTGGAGGGTGTGGAAAAAAGGGAACCCTCTTGCATTGTTGGTTGGAATGTAAATTGACACAGCCACTATGGAGAACAGTATGGAGGTTCCTTAAAAAACTAGTAATAGATCTACCATAAGACCCAGCAATCCCACTACTGGGCATATACCCAGAGAAAACCATAATTCAAAAAGAGTCATGTACCACAATGTTCCTTGCAGCTCTAGTTACAATAGCCAGGACATGGAAGCAACCTAAGTGTCCATCAACAGATGAACGGATAAAGAAGATGTGGCACATATATACAGTGGAATATTACTCAGCCATAAAAGGAAACGAAATTGAGTTATTTGTAGTGAGGTGGATAGACCTAGAGTCTGTCATACAGAGTGAAGTAACTCAGAAAGAGAAAAACAAATACCATACACTAACACATATATATGGAATCTAAAAAAAAATGGTTCTGAAGAACCTAGGGGCAGGACAGGAATAAAGACACAGACGTTGAGAATGGACTTGAGGACATGGGGAGGGGGAAGGGTAAGCTGGGACGAAGTGAGAGAGTGGCGTGGACTTATATATACTACCAAGTGTAAAATAAATATCTAGTGGGAAGCAGCTGCATAGCACAGGGACATCAGCTTGGTGCTTTATGACCCCCTAGAGGGGTGGGATAGGAAGGGTGGGAGGCAGATGCAAGACGGAGGAGATATGGGGATTGCTGATTCAATTTGTTATAAAGTAGAAACTAACACACCATTATAAAGCAATTATACTCCAATAAAGATGTTAAAAAAAAAAAAAAATACCCACCCCCAGATGGAAAATGAAGTTAATTCAGCTCCTGATATGGGGAACAGGAAGCAATGCTATGGGCCAAACATAATAATAGAACTACGAAAGCAGACAGTTAGCAGTGACTTGGATGACGAGAAAGCAACAATAGTAATTCACCCTCAAGCACTGGTCACATGCCAGGCAATACTAAGAATGTTCTTGCACAGCTTGTTTAATCCCCAGAATTACCTACCCTAATAAAGTTATTATCCTCACTGCAGATAAGGAAACTGCTTAGAGGTTATAGAATGGATGGAGGGTCAGAAATGGTAAGTGGCTGAGCCGGGCAAAGAAGACAGGTCTGGTTTGCACTAAAGTGCCTACTCTCAACCATTCCTAACACAGAAGGACATGTGCCCATGAAAACATCAACTTTGGCAACAGCCTTCTGAGTCATCTTTCCCTGTGTTCCCACTGGACAGATAAGAACATTGAATTCCACAACTAGAGGGTGACTTGGCCAGGTGTACAGTGATGGTGGCCCATCCCCCACTATTTCCATCACCCCACAACAAGGTCAGCAGGTCAGAGGGAGTGTAAAACCCACTCATGAGTTCCCATTGCACTTAGGGTAAAATCAGACCTCAGAACTGAAAGCTACATAATTCCCTGTCCCTGTACTAAAAAATACTGAGTCTGAGCAGACTTTCCTGTCCATGTTTAAGCAACATCAGTAAGCATCAGTAAAGATAACTTAGCTACTTGCTCTAAAAAAGACCCACTACTGGAAGAGAAATCTGTGAACCAATTGAAACAGTCTAGGTATGAAGATGAACAGCAAGACTCACTTTAGGACCCTCTCTTTACTGTGTTCACAAATCCGAGGCATAAACAATTCCATGTCGTAGACTCTGCTTAATCCCAACTAATTCTCTGCCTGGTAAAACCAGCCTTAAAATCAGCAAGCCCAGGTCCTAAAATTCTATAAATAGTCTCTCCTGACCTTCACCTTCTGAGACATCGCTAAAACTCTGTCAAAGTTGTGTTCTCGTTTATTGCAGTAGATCTAGTAAACTTAGCTTTGCTTGAAAAAAAAAAAAAATTAAGAAAGAAAACTTGCCATTTGTGACAACATGGATGAACCTTGAGGGCATTATTCTAAGTGAAATAAACCAGACTCAGAAAGGCAAATACTATAGGATCTCACCTGCATGTGGAATCTAAAAAAGCCAAACTCTTAGAAGCAGAGAGTAGATTGGTGCTTGCCAGGGGCTGGGGTAGCGGAAATGGGGAGATGTTCGTCAAAGTGTACAAACTTCCAGTTATAAGAGGATTAAGCTCTGGGAATCTAATGCACAGCATGGTGACTATAGTCAACAATACTGTATTGTATACTTGAAAGTTACTATGAGAGTAGATCTTAAATGTTCTCATCATAAGAACAACAACAAAATGGTAATTATGTGAGTTGAAGAATGTGTTAACTATCTTATTGTAGTAAATATTTCACAATATATACATATATCAAATCACACTGTACACCTTAAATTTACACAATATGTCAATAAAGCTGGAAAAAATATGATAGAATATATTTTATTTATCCTTTTGCCAAGTAACTTATAACTTTTAAATATTTAGACTTATAGTACATGGGCCTCCATGTGTATTGTTGCTCCGGATCTCATAAATGTAATTAGGGTCATGCCTCATGAGTAGGGGGGAGATGGCCATGCCATTTTCACATGCACATTTACAATTAACTATGGAATTTCTGCAACCTAGTCAAAGGGGTCATATCACTAGACTTGAAGCCCCAAAAGGCAAATATCATATCTGTTTTACTCATTGCTATATACCAAGGGTTAGCAAAATATATCCCACAGGCCAAATCCAGCCTGCTGCCTGTTTTTGTACAATCTATGAGCTAAAAGGTTTTTACATTTTTAAATGGTTGGGAAAAAATCAAAAGAATAATATTTCATGGCAACTAGAAATAACATGAAATTCAATTTTTAGTGTCTATAAAAATAGACACTATGGGTAGAGCAGACACTGCAAAAGGTAACCCGGCTTGAGGTGCCTGACTGCATCCTGCCCTAGAGAGTGACTGGCCTTGCAGCTAAGGGGGCCTTCACGGCAGGCGATTATCAGAGGGTACCAGTGCAGGGAGAGCCGGAGCTGAAGGGAAGCTGTCACAGTGACGGTCAGGAGTCAAGAGAGGACCACACACATCACTAGTTGATTGAAAAACATTTTGCCCCTTTTCTGAAATTTTTCTCCCCACCTCCACACCCACCCCCAGCACTCTCCCAACCCCACACACCACCGAAGGGGCAAAGTGACAGGCTGAGCTGGGGGAGGGGGCAGTGGGAGGCAGCAAAACAGATCATGCTCCCTGCCTCAACGCACATGCCACCAGAGGTCAGGCCAGGGCTGGGAGAGGGAAACGTGAGTCAGACGAGAGAGTGGATTTCTAGCTCAGTCTGGACTGGATACTTTTATACCTTAGAGTAGCTGGAAAGTTATGGAGCAGGAAAGGGAGAATCAACCATCCAGGGGAAGGCACTAACTAAAGAAAAGCAAAACGGTTTCATGCTTGTACCCCATCAAATTCAGGCAGTTTCATTAACTGATGGGATAATTATATAGTTTTATAAAATTATCAGTGTGTTTATTTGCTTAACGTTCATATCTCTCACTAGACTACAAGTTCCACTGGGGCAGGGGTTAGTCCCCCAGTAGCAGCCCTGCACTGACACACAGTACGCCTCTCATCAATATCTGTTGAAGAAATAAATGAATCTACAGACGTTAACTCTCCTGAATTTTCATTTTAAAATTCTTGATAACTCAGAATAACCCCCCAAAAGGTGCTTTGTTGCATTCCCATATGAAAGATACCCTAATGATCAGATTAATCACTTAAAAAATTAGACTTTGAGGCATGAAAACATTTTTGAAAAAAAAAGAGAGAGAGAAAAAGGAGAGAGAACCTTCTGCTGGAGGATTCCTTTCCTCTGGGAATGTTATTTTAAGTATAAGTTTACTATTCCTTGGAAGAAGAGGACTGTGGAAAAATAGCATAGGATCAATCTGATGGGATAAAAAGCCTCCAATAAGTAGCTGTTGCTTGTTCCAGAGAAAAGGCAGATGGGGTGGAAGGTGGAGGAAGTTACTTTTTCCTGTACTTTCCTCTTCTCATTATATATTCTTCTTCTCCCTTTCCTCTCTCAAGGTGACTTCATCCCAGAATGATCGAAGTCCCTGAAATTTCAAGAACAGGCAGGCCTTCTTTTATAAGCAACAGTAAAATATTTTGAGCAGCTAAGCATGTTACTAGGGAATTAATGATAAATCTCTACAGATTGATATTCCCCTGAGATAAAAGGAAAGAGAAAATATTAAAAAAACGATGCTTTCGGCGAATGAAAAACTAATGGAGTGTTTATCTCTCCTAGGAGGGAGGGACACAGCACTTGCTTTTATTCCCAAGATTGAAGCCTGCCACGTGGGCTAAAGGACAGGGTGCTGGTCTCCAGCATGTGATGCTAGGAGAGCAGTAACACGGACCTAACCAAATCGCACGTGCGGAGGAAAGAGGCCAACAGGCTTAGGTTAGAATACCAGTTAAACCACTCATTAGCTGTGTGACCTCAGCCAAGTAACTTAGTGTCCTTGAGCCTTAGTCTTTGCAAGAGAAAATGGGGATAATAATACCTACTTCCTTATATGAGGAGAACGAAACAGGATCTTCTGCATACTGGCTAGGATCTAGTTAGTACTCAGGATATTCTTAATTCTTTTCCCATGATGTACATTTTTCTACTTAATTTAATTTTCATCCAAAAGAGCCTCTTTACTCCACACAAACTACCTACTAACCCACATACCACTCTATTTTAATAACAATTCAAGGTCTATAACCTGGGGATATCTTTCTTATCCAAATTTATCATATCAGGTTCGATAGACATCAGTTCCTTAAAAGTGTTGATCATGGTTCTTTGGATTTCATCTCCTTCTACCACCCCTCAATCCCCACTGCCATTAGTCACCAGTAGATTATAAGAGCTGTGAAGCCTATATTTCTATATTTTTCTCACCATTGTACCCCACTATCCAACACAGAATTGAACACTTTGTAGGTACTCGGTAGATATCTGTTACCTGAATGAATGGATATATTCGTCAAGACAAGCTAACTGTGGTATCAAACACCCTCAACATCCCAGTGTCTTAGGCCAATAAATATGTATTTTTCATATATCCACAGTTGAATGTGGGTCAACATGGTACTGTGCTCTGAAGATACTGAGATCTTTTCATCTAGCATTTTTACTTCCTCCAGGGCCTCCAAATCCACCTCTGAATCTTCTATATCCAACCAGTAATTAAAGAAAGAGGAATCCAATAAGAATTTCCAAGAAGATTACAGGGACCAGGTCCAGGAGTGATATTCATCATGCCCCCTCACATTCTATTGGCCAGAACTCAGGCA
This sequence comes from Lipotes vexillifer, assembly GCF_000442215.2. NCBI lineage: Eukaryota > Metazoa > Chordata > Mammalia > Artiodactyla > Lipotidae > Lipotes > Lipotes vexillifer. The sequence goes on from NW_006781074.1 coordinate 26,603, forward strand.
TATGGGCCCATCTCCCTGTAGAGAAAGCTAGAAAATGTAATAAAACTGTGTTCCCAGAAGGAAGAGGGGGACTCTAGCCAGTCTCTCTCACTTAACAAGTCAGTCCATATCTGTTGAGTGACTAAGTGACCAGCATTAGGAACTGGGAAAGGGGCTTCCCTGGTGGCGCAGTGATTGAGAGTCCGCCTGCGGATGCAGGGGATGTGGGTTTGTGCCCCGGTCTGGGAAGATCCCACATGCCACGGAGCAGCTGGGCCCGTGAGCCATGGCTGCTGAGCCTGCGCGTCCAGAGCCTGTGCTCTGCAACTGGAGAGGCCACAACAGTGAGATGCCCGCGTACCACAAAAAAAAATAAATAAATAAACTGGGAAGACAGTTGTCATCCAGCAATAACAGCCAAGGTTTGGGAACAAGATTCTAAGAGGGAGGGAAGCTGGGGAGGAAAGGAAAAAAAACAGGGTAGAAGAAACCAAAATCCAAAATAAGGCACCAGAACTAAAAATCAAGGAAAAAGTTCTACAACTCCAAAGACAACAGCCAACATCATAGTTTAATATATAAAATATCAACATCAAACCAATGGAAGCAAAGGTAGCTGTCCAAGTTATACCTGCTTCAAGTCCATCATATTCCAGAAACTGAAGCAGGCTAGGTTTCATGTGAGATCAATGTGCCTCAGTGTGCAGAATTAGGAATTTAGAAGCAGGGACTGTCAGTAATACAAACAACCAAAGCCATAAAAGCTGCTATTGACTGTCTATAAGCCTATTCACTAGCTATGATTGGGAAACCTATGGATCCTCCAGAACCTTAAGCTCCTGGATTCCTTATTCCCTGCAGACCAAGGGACAGATTCTAGAAAGATCATGCTTTTCTGGAAGGAAAAGGCCTTATCTTAATCAGTTTGAGTTGCTATAACAAGATATCATAGACTATGTGGCTTAAACAGCAAACATCTCTTTCTCACAGTTCTGGAGGCTGGAAGTGTGAGATCAGGGTGCCAGCATGGCTGGGTTCTGGTGCAAACACTCTTCCTGGTTACAGAAGGCCATTTTCTTGCTGTGTCCTCCCTCACATGGTGGAGAGTAGAGAGAGAAGCAAGCTCTCTCATGTCTCTTCCTATAAGGGCACTAATCCCAACATCAGGGCTCCACCCTCATAACCTGATTACCTCCCACAGCCCCACCTCCAAATACAATCACATTGAGGGTTAGGCTTAAATACATGAATTCTGAGGGGGACACAAACATTCAGCCCATAGCAGGCCTTATCCTGGAGGACAGGTAACAGATGCCCTGCATTTACTCAGGAGGCAGGGGCCTGCATCTCCAGCTGTCACCTCGATAAGGCCCCCTTGTCTGAACAAGAACAGGTCCAGCACTTCCTATGCAATTGCCCTGCAGCCCTGCCCTTGACAGGACAAGGAGAAGATCACTCTCCTTTCTCACTTTCAGGTTTCCCTTTTCAGCACATTTCCCCCCTGCCAAGCACAGTAATTAGTGGGCTTAATTGTAACTTTGTTTTGATTAATTAGCCTCAAAGCTGACTTGGCAGTTATTGAGACAGTGGAGAGGGTTCTGGATTTATTCAGATCCCTCCACTCTCTGGGATTCCTCTCTCTGTCAGAAGCAAAACTTCAAGTTCGAAAGTGTCTACGTTAAAAAATGCTTTATGTGTCTAATTAACTATTTGTCACTTTGAGGTAAGTACAAAGATAAAATCTCACCATCTTGTGTTAAGGGGATGGATGTGTATCTTTATAGTGCCATGGACCAGGAAACTCAAGAATCAATTTCTAGAATTAGGAACAATGACAAAATTGTCAATATATTAATTTGTGCTGTGACACATTACTCATGATTTAACCTTCCAAATGGATTCTCAAAATCTTACAGCAGCCCCAATGAAGTTTTCTTAGGTTTCTACCTCCAGAAATCAATGTGAAAAGTGATGCTGGTAGTATTTAGCCCAGCAGAGCAGAGTGGAGAGTCACAAGATTTGTGGGAAGAGAGTCTAACCAAAAGATTGAAAACCTGAATTCAGATCTTATTCCTGCCACTAACTGGCTGATTAGGACTCTCAGACATCCAACTGAAATGAGCTTAAGTGAAACAGGGAATATTTCAGCTCATATAACTGAAAAGTCCAGGAATTGGTCCTTAGACCCAGCTAAATCAAGGAGGTCGAATCATGTTGCCAAAGCTCTCTGTCTCTTCTGTACTTAGCCTCTCTTTACTTTCTATAGTGGCTCTATTCTGCAGACAATGTGTTTGAGGTAGCTAGGGAGACAGCCAATGGCAGCTCCACTTGGACCAAGCCTTACAACTCTCAGTCCCATTAGAAGAGAGTGCTTCTCTCTTTGAACATCCATTAGCAAATCTTTACATTAGTCTCTATCTCATCTGGGTCATGGGCCCACCCCTGAACCAATCATTGTAGCAAAGAGATAAAATAATCAGAGTCCTGCAGGCTGTGTCTTATACCCCTTCCTATGGTAAGACAGAGGGAGGGAAGGGGATCAAAACACAGTGATAGAATTTTCATAACCACATGCAATGGGGAAATGTGGTCCAAGAAATGAAAGATCAGATGCTATTATCAGATGCAAAGGAAGGATAGGATGGACAGACAAAAACACCATTAATTTGCTCCATCACTTATTTAAACCAATAACTTATTCTATCTGAAAAATAGGCATAAGAATGTCTCTATTCACTTGACATGGAAGTGTAAAGATAAAGCAGCAAAAAATGGCTCAAAAAAAGAACTTTAGGGAGAAAATATTTGTTAGATGCTTTAAAAAAAATAAATTACACCACTTGTACACTTTCATTGATAGTATAAATTTGCATCAATGTTTTGGAAAACAATTTGGCATTGTCTTATAAAACTGAATATTCATAAACCCTACAACCCAGGAATTGCACTTCTAAGTGGCAGAGACAGAGGTGATCACAAACATTCCATCTGCTCCCCTGTGGTTCTCACCCTTCCTCTCTCGTATTAGGTTTAGTCATATGGCTACTTCAGGTAAAGGAAATGTGTCCACTGTATCCCTCTTCCCCTCCTAGGAGACGATGGAGTCTCAAGTTCTCGAAGACACAGCTAATGATGATGTAGCCTCAGTTAGCCTCAGTCCCTGAGACTCCCCCACCAAGAAATCAACCTGTGTTATATGAAGCCATCTATGTCTAGGGGTTAATTTGTTATAACAGCATAATCTGCTTATCCTGTCTGATGCAATCCTCAAAAGAAACATTCGCACATGTACAGGATGATCATAGCAGTTACAGTTCATAACAGTAAAAATGTTTATGCAACTCAAATGCCTGCTGACAAATATGATGGATTAAAAAAACACAGTGTATTTACACAGTAAAATATTACACAGCAGTAAAATACATTGATACAAGCAACACTGTGCATAAATTTTAACAACATAATGTTAAGTGAAAAAAGCAACTCCTAGGAGACTACGTATTCAGTTTGGTGCCCTCTCATTTGAGTTTAAAAATAAGCAAAAAAACAAGTTTAAAAATATATTATCTAGGCATATAGGTAATTGTTTTTAAGCAAGAATATGATCACAAAAATCAGTATGGTGCTTACCTGGGGAGGCGAGACAGGAGATGGGAGAGGGAAGAACACACAGGTAAATATGGTTATTGATAACTGCAATGGACTGAATATTTGTGTCCCCCTCCAAAATTCATATTGGTTTGGTTTGGTTTGATTCTAGGAGGAAGAAGATGGTATCTGAAGAATGAGACTCAGAGCCACAGAATTTGTCAAGGGAACTAATTCCTCCAACTTTCAGTTTGCAAACTTGACTCCTCTCTAATTCCTCCAACTTTCAGTTTGCAAACTTGACTCCTCTCTTGCCAATTGGCAAGATTGGGAAGCTGTTGGAATCTGTCTTTGGCTAATCCATCTCCTAAACTTATGCCCTTTTTCCTTATACTGACCCTCTCAACCTCTTACTTTAAGATGCCCTTCATCTTCATATTCTCCCTAGTCTCTCATCTGCCAAACCATGGTTTTAACAACAAGCCTGAACTCTTTTTCTCCGTAATGTATTCCTCTCCTCTCCACTCTCTAGACACTCTCCCAGGGCAATCTCAACAAAAATAGCTTCAACAGTCCCTATATGCTGATATATTCCAAATTTACACACTCCTCTCCTGAACAACAGAATGGTCACTTGGCTCATTTGTCATCTCCATTTGGTGTCTGAAAGACACCTTTAATTCAAAACATACAATATTCATCTTTAACTTTCCCCCCAGATTTTTTCTTCCTTATCCTCTTTAGTTAATGCTACCACTAGTTACCCAGTTTCCAGAATCATGGATCTGAGGTTAATCCTAGATAATTTCCTATCTTTAGATGCCTCAGACAATGTTGTTACCTTTCTCATGGGACACCAGCAGCAGTGGCCAGGGCAAAAATGAATGTCTAGAGAAGACATGTGGATTTTAAGACTATTCTTAAAGACATGTGAATCACCCCCAGGAGTCCCCACAAACAGCCAGGAGGGATTTTAAGGAGACCAGGTTCTACGTTATCAGGGAGAGCTATGAACCAGAGGAATTTAAGTTACTTAATTTTACCCATAGGCTGGTAAGACCTAGAAATATTCAAATTACATCATTTGATGTCTGTTTCTTCCACTACACTGTAAATCTCTAGAAATTATGGATTGTGTTTTATTAATCTTCAATTTTTCAGTGCCTTTCATGGTACGCAAAATATTGTAGATACTTGACACTATTTACTATTTAAATGAATAAATCAGTATAACTTGTAACTTTGTCAGAGCTATTTACATTTGTGTGACTGAGGAAATGTGGTGGCATGATGAGCCTTCCCCTGTGTCTCAGATCACAGAAGGAGTCCATACATCAGATCCATCCCAATGAGAGCAGCTTTCAGAGCAGGGCTTCCTGATTGCTTGTCAGCAAGTCATCTTGCCTTGTACTTAACTTGTTTTCTAGCTTCACAAAAATAAGAAAAAAACAGCATAAAAAGGAAGGGGAGAGGTGAGAGTTCAGGAACAAATCACTCACTATGTTTTGGAAACATTTGCCTCAGAGCATTTGGCAGTGCGATTCATAACAATCTTGTCTTTTTTTTTGAAGCATCAACAAATAATATCATAAAAAGAAGCACAATACTTTCACAGAATGTAAATGAAGTGAAATAAAGAGGGTGTTATTTCTGCTAGCATCAATATTCATTGGTCTGGTTAAACTTTATAGAAATCATGATGAATGGATGCCTGCTTATGGTCAGGGGAGTGTGGTGTATTTTTTGTAAGCTATCCACTGGAAACTGATTATTTTCCCTCTTCTATAATTTTAGTGTTGTTTTTTAAAGCATGTTCATTTATTTACCTTGTGGGATTCCACAATTTTGTCAGGTCATTTCCTTTGTTATAAGAACGAATGTCAGATGTTCATTGTGGTGACACTTGTAAAGCCACCCAGTGGAACACAATGAGGCCTGCAGTCAATAAATAAATAACGTTGACCTGAAAAGAATTGTGAAAGCACAAATTCTCCCCACGAGTCACTACTGACTGTTAACAGCTCTACAAATGCCATGAAAAGAACACTGTGCCCATGGCAACCCAGCAGTTGAACTCCAATAGTAAGGTGTTTTTTTTTCCGATCTTGGAAGAGGGGCGCATGTGTGTTCACACGCCTCCCATAGTTCATAATAACTTCTAAATCTGGCATTTCCTGATAATGCAACAAGCTTATAAAACAGCTTTCATCCAAGACCTTAAAAAGGCCTAAAATCAAGCAAGTATTATCAGCATTTGAAAGATAAGAAAACCCCCAAAGAGTATGCAATTTGCCCAAGGTCAGACAGAAACCTACTAAAGCAAAAATACAGCTCAAGGTAACCAACTCCCTGTCTGTTGTTCTAATTAGACAATCTTCTCCTGGGTTGGGCTTGAAGCTCTGCCTTAGGTTCTCAAAAACCTCCGGATGGATCACTAACTCCAGAGAATGTTCCCCAAGGGCAGCTGTGGTTAATTGAACATCTTGCAACTTGCAAGTTTATTATTAGTCTCATTAATTAGTTTAAAGCATTTCTCACAAAACAAATTCTCAAAACACACGAAAATTAAGGCGTCCCCTCCCCTTGTTTTATAATCTCATTAAGATGTTAAAAAAATTATAATTGAAATAAGTGTATGACACTTTTACATACAACTCAATAGAAAATAAAGCCACCAGTTGTATTGAGTTAGGGTAACTGCAAAGAGGCTATCCACAAATACTCCCTTCATGATGCAGAGAGTGTTCTGAGCTAAGTAGCACAAAGTTAATAGGAGTAAATTGCTTAAAACAGGCAAAGCACTCAAAAATACTAAGTGATAATGTCTAAGACATTTTTCCTTTCATCTCTGTGCTGCTGCATTTGGTATTCCCTAAATCGTGACCATCTTTCCTCTCTCATCTTTCAGTCAACACGTTAACTCCCAAAAGACACAACTTATGTATCACCTCTTTCCTGAATGTTTGTCTTCCCTCTCCATATTCTGTCTCATGCTCCCAAACTAAAATATAGCCCTCCTCTCTGCTCCCATGACCCGCTTGGCTTCTCTTCCTGTGCTTAAATGGCCTCTCTTGTGCACTAGACTGAGCTCCAAGAAATCAGGAAAAGTGTTTCCATTTGTAAAGGTGGGAGAGAAGCCAGGGATTATTTCTCATCTCCTGTGATCTAGCTTGAGACACAGAAAAGTTTAGGAAAATTGTCCAAAACTGGAAAAAGGGATTTCAGCTTCAACGTGTAAAGAGCTTAGAAGTTGTCATTCTTATTACCCTTACAACAAGGAGAAAGCTAAACAAACTGAAAATCAATGACTTTTCCTGAACCCATCAGAGAGCTGAGGTTGCAGGGAAAACTGCCAATCCAAAGTCTGGAGAGACAGGTTAATCCAGAGAGTACAGCTAAGATCTGCTTACCTGGAGTAGCAGCTGCCAGAGCCATAAGCTGGAGGGAGCAGTTAAAGGGCAATTTTGATGAATTGTTGGAGGCTGAGTGTGGACTAGTGTGGTTGTGATAAACTCCTGGGAGCTGCAGTCTTAAAGGACCCTCACACTTCTGTGGGTTTTATCTCTGGGAACCTGCCAGGTTCTCATGGTGAAGAGCCAAGAAAAGACCGTCTTTGGCTTTGGCAGGGACAAGAGGAAAGTAACTGTAACCACTGTGAAATACCCAGAGCATTCTCTATAACAAAGACCTAATTTCTAGGGAAAAAGACTTTTCCAGAGCCTATCCCACCTGGGGATGGGCTTTTCCCTGACTCCAGCCCTCTCCAGCCTTATATCACATAAGGAGTAAAAGTAAAACTGAAAAACACTTCTGACAATGATAGCCAAGGCCCACGAAAAGACTAAAATTTAACTTTAAGATTGTAAAACACTTTCCTTGCCTGTGCCTTACCACCCCACCGACAGAGCTTCAGTAAAACAGCAATGGATTACAGCTGAAAAGGCTGTGAGATGAAAACTCTGTGTAAGGAGTTCTTAGGGAAGACCAAAGACAACAGGGGATTGCAAGACAAGGACATTCAAGGAATCTGAAGACTCTGACACATACAGCTACAGCTGTAATTCCTCCCTCCTAGGCCAACTTGCCCCTCCCCCTCAAGCAATCTGTGATCTGCTTTCTTTTTTTTTTTTTTAAGATTTATTTATTTTTGGCTGTGTTCGGTCTTCGTTGCTGCACGCAGGCTTTCTCTACTTGTGGCGAGCAGGGGCTACTCTTGTTGTGGTGTGCAGCCTTCTCATTGCAGTGGCTTCTCTTGTGGAGCGTGGGCTCTAGACGCATGGGCTTCAGTAGTTATGGCACACCGGCTCTAGAGCGCAGTCTCAGTAGTCGTGACTTAGTTACTCCGCTGCATGTGGGATTTTCCCAGACCAGGGATTGAACCCGTGTCCCCTGCATTGGCAGGTGGATTCTTATCCACTGAACCACCAGGTAAGTCCCTGTGACCTGCCTTCAATCACTATAGATTAGTTTGCTTTTTCTGTAACTTCATGTAAATGGATTCATACAGTATATTCTTTTATGCCTGGCTTCTTTCACTCAGCATAATTATTTTGAGAATTATCCACATTGTAGTATGTATCAACAGTTGATTCCTCTTTATTGTGATCATGGATTCCATTTGTGGATATTCCACAATTTGTTTATCTATTAACCTATTATTTGGCTATTTGGGTTGTTTCCAGCTTAGAGCTATTACGAATAAAGCAGCTGTGTACATTCATGTAAAAGTCTTTTTGAACGTATACATTTTCATTTCTCTTATTTAAATACTTAGTAGTAAAATAGATGGATTATACTATATATATGTGTTTATTTAAGAAACCGACAAAAAGTTTTACAAATTATTTATACCACTTTTCATTCTTGTAAGCAACGTATGAAAGTTGATTTCATCCGCATCCTCAGCAACATTTGGTTTTGTCAGTGTTTTTAATTTTAGCCATTTTAATAGGTGTATAGTGGTACCTCATGGTTTTAATTTGCATTTCCCTAATGACTAATAATGTTAAGCATCTTTTCTTGTGCTTTATTTACCACCATATATCTTCCTTACTGATGTATTTGTTCAACTCCTCTGCCTGTTTTACAAATGATATTTTTGTTTTCTAATTGCATTCTAAGAGAGTTCTTTACATATTCTTGATACGAGTCCTTTATCAGACATATGATTTGCAAATATTTTCTCTCAGTCTGTGGCTTGTCTTTCATTCTTTTAAAAGTGTCTTTCAAAGAGAAGTTTTAATTTTGATAAAATCCCATTGATCAGTTTTGCCTTTTCTGAACCATGCTTTTGGTGTCATATTTAAGAAATTTTTGCCCAACTCAAGGTCATGAAAGTTTTCTCCTAAGTTTCCCTCCTAGGAGTTTTATAGTTGTAGATTTTGCATTTGGTTTTATGATCCATTTTAAGTTAATTTTTGTATATGATACAAGGTATGGTTTGAAGTTCTTTTTTTAGTTTATTTTTTTGTTTTTTTTGGCACATGCCTAACCTGTTATGCCAGCACCACTTGTTGAAAAGGCTATCCTTTCTCCACTAAATTGTCTTTACACCTTTGTCAAAAATCAATTGTCCATATATGTGGGCCATATACGTGTGTGGGTTGTTTCTGGACTTGCTATTCTATTCCACTGATCTATTTGTCTGTCTTTGCACCAGTACCATACTCTCTTGATTACTCAGCTTTACAGAAAGTCCTGAAATCAGGTAATGTTAGTCCTTCAACTTTGTTTTCCTTCCTTTTTTTTTTTTAATTTATTTATTTTTGGCTGCGTTTGGGTCTTCGTTGCTGCATGCTGGCTTTCTCTAGTTGCGGCGAACAGGGGCTACTCTTCGTTGCAGTGCGCAAGCTTCTCATTGCAGTGGTTTCTTTTGTTGCAGAGTACAGGCTCTAGCGCATAGGCTTCAGTAGTTGTGGCACATGGGCTCAGTAGTTGTGGCTCGTGGGCTCTAGAGCACAGGTTCAGTAGTTGTGGCACACAGGCTTAGTTGCTCCACGGCATGTGAGATCTTCCCGGACCAGGGCTCGAACCTATGTCCTCTGCATTGGCAGGCAGATTCTTAACCACTGTGCCACCAGGAAAGCCCTGTTTTCCTTTTTAAACTTTGATATACAACTTTGGCTATCCTAGGTCCTTTTCCTTTCCATATGAATTTAAAAATCAGATCATCAATGTCTATCCAATAAAAAAAAAAAATCTTGCTGAACTTTTATTGGGATTTCATTAAATCTGTAGATCAATTTTGGAAAAATTTACATCCTAACAATAGTGAGTCTTTCAACCCATGAAAATAGTATATTTATTTAGTTCTTTAATTTCCTTAATTTGCAGATCTCAGTATACAGATATCACATATCTTTTAACATATTTATTCCTAGGTATCTTATATTTTTGATGGTATTATAAATAGTACTGCTTACTTAATTTCAATTTCTAATTGTGGTCAAAGTATATAGGAATACAACTGATATTTTGTCTGGCATATGAGGTAAAGTTACCTAATAGTTCTACATTTTGGGGTTTTTTAGCTTTCATTAAATTTTTTACTCTCAGAAAAAATGAGAGTTTTACTTCTTTTCTGCCACTAGGATGCTTTTCTCCCCCTTGCTTTATTGCATTGGCTAGAACCTCTACTATATGGTTGAACAGAAGTGATGAGAGCACATTCCTTGTCTTTTTGCTGATCTTGCAGAGAAAAACTTCACTGTTATGTTTGATGTTAAATGTAAGTTTTTTGGTAGTGCCCTTTATCAGATTAAGGAAATTTTATTTATTCCTGTTTTAGTGAGTTAGCAGAGATGTTAAATTTTATCAGATAATTTTTCTGCATCTATTGAGATAATCATATGGATTTACTTTTCAAATTTGTTAATATGGTAATTTAATTGATTGATTTGGGGATGTTAAACCAACTTTGCATACACGATAAACTCACTTGATCATGCATATGCTTATGCTACATTTTTTGGATCTAGCTTGTTTTTGTTTAGAATTTTTGCATCTATGTTAATGATGGATATTAGCCTATAGTTTTCTTTTCTTGTAATGTCCTTATCTTGTTTTGGTACCTAGTTATGATGACCTCATAGAATGAGTTAGGAAGTACCATCTTCTTTTCAATTTTCTGCATGAGCTTGTGTAAAATTAGTACTATTTCTTCCTTAGATGTTTTGTAGAATGCATCCATAGGAAAGTAGACAAATAAAAATAAAAATTACTCCAACTCTGTCACCCAGAGACAATCACTGTGCCTATGCCTGTGTAATATTTTGAGATTACACACTATACTATGTTAAAATAATGGAAAATTACAAGTTATCTAAATGTGCAACCATAGAGAAATGATTCCATGAATGTGGTTCATCTATACAATGGAATATTATGCAGTCAATAAAAATATTGTTTAAAGTATTTTCAATTATATCTAAGCTTAGTTAATGGGATGGGATGGTGGGCTTTTAATTGTTGTTTTAGGGGACTTGTTTTTGTTTTTATATTGTTGATTTGTTTGTTTTTGTTTAATAAAACCATAGTGATACAATCTAGTAAAATAGCCTTTTAAGGATACAACAGTGTTCTGCCTCCCCAGGATTGAGAATTCAATTTACCTTTGGATTAAATTTGGGGCTTTTTATGTTGAACATGACTTTTAGCTTCATAAATGCAAAGAAAGTATTCACCTTAAAGAAAATCGTGACACTGTGATATTACCTGCATTCAGCTGTTTTTTACTTAGAATATATTTTTTTTGGTGGCTATGATTGAACCACAGCTGTCTCTATCTCTTTATTGTGTTTATACAAGGAGGAAAGGAAAAAGATTTATCTCTGTATAGCTTCGTCTTATTGCTCTATGTATAACTCAGGTGTTGCAAATTGCTAGCTGCTTTTGTCAGGATGTGTATTGAGCAGTTTCTTATAAGTGTTGTAGGATAAGAACCACAGGACTGCAGAAAAGAAATGTATGAATAATACTTTTTTTTTTTTTTTGCGGTACGCAGGCCCCCCACTGCCACGGCCTCTCCCATCGCGGAGCACAGGCTCCGGACGCGCAGGCCCAGCGGCCACGGCCCACAGGCCCAGCCGCTCCACAGCATGTGGGATCCTCCCGGACCAGGGCACGAACCCGCGTCCCCCGCACCAGCAGGAGGACTCCCAACCACTGCGCCACCAGGGAAGCCCTATGAATAATATTTGATGCAAGAAAAACAGAAAGTAAAACTAAACTGGACTTTGGATGTCCTTTAAGTAGTATTACTTAAGATTAAATCACCCCAGATTAGCTGATGTTTGATAATCTGTTCTAATGTAATTTTCCTACAGTAGTTTTCACACTGTTGTGGATGGGAATAGAGTCTCCTCTGGATGAAGTAGATATTCCCTCTCCAGTCATTCTGGGGAAATGCCACTTAGGATGGAAAGTAAGAATTAGGAACTTAGCTCAGACTGAGACAAGTACCTGAACTTGAATACACAGACGTTCTCAAAGTTGTTGCCTGTCCAATGGAACACACAGTGGGAGGCAGGGAGTGAGCCTCCTGCAGGACCTGAGGGTACACAAGCTTCCAGAGTAGCCTTAGTCAGCAGCCACTGTACATTAGCCCCTGTGTTAGACTAATTATTCCATGATATTATTATTAGTTCATGATATTCAGCAAAATCTTGCTCCAAGAGGCAGCTGGGTTTACACTGTGAGAAAGGAAGGGAAAGGCCTGGGAGTGAAAAACAGAAGGAAGAGTGGTGCCTGCCTCCTAGAGGCCTGAGCTGAGGGAGCATCAGCAGAAACTAACAGAAGAAAGGAGTGCCCAGAAGAGCACAGAGGCCATGACATGCTGGGTACAGGTTACTGGAGGGGAAGATGAGGAGCCTGTTACCAAACGTATGTGGAAAAGTAATAGGGAAATCCTTAGAGTGTTGGTGGCTTGAAGAGAAGGAAACAAAGTGTGAGATCATTTGTGGGGGAGAACAGAAAAGAGAATTTAATTGGGTAACATAGTTGTGTTTAAATCCTGGCTCTGCCACATACTAGCTGAGTGACCTAGGGCAAGTAGTTTATCCTCCCTGCCCCTTAGTTTCCTCATCTGTAAAATGGGTATAGTAGTAGCACGACCATAAATGGATTGTTCTGGGGAGGACGTGAATTAACACACAAAAAGGGCTCACCGTAGCATTTATCTATGGAAATATATTCATGATGTATTCAATGAAAAATATCACAAAATACTATGCTTATTTTAATTACATTGTCAATATATGTAGATATATAAAGAGAAATTATAGAAAAATATACTCCAATATCTCTGGATTAGGAGATTACAGGCCCTTTTAATTTTTTCCTTTTCACATCTCTACTTCTGAAATTAGCTATAGTTAACTTTTATAATTAAAAAAAAAATTTTTTTTAATATATAATAAAAGAGCAGTATAAAAATTCTGGAAAGTTGACTGATAAAAATCAGATTCTTCAATATGCCCCAAGAAATTAACTTTAAGTGTAAAATGCCCTAAGAACTCACAGAGGAGGAGTTTCCATTTGCTTGTTTACCAGTATAATGTTTAAAAGTTATAGTGCCTGCTGTTACCCCCCTTTTAAAATTAGAAATGAAAAAGGAGAAGTAACAACTGACACTGCAGAAATACAAAAAATCATGAGGGATTACTACAAGCAACTCTATGCCAATAAAATGGACAATCTGGAAGAAATGGACAAATTCTTAGAAATGCACAAACTGCCAAGACTGAATCAGGAAGAAATAGAAAATATGAACAGACCAATCACAAACACTGAAATTGAAACTGTGATTAAAAATCTTCCAACAAACAAAAGCCCAGGACCAGATGGCTTCACAGGCGAATTCTATCAAACATTTAGAGAAGAGCTAACACCTATTCTTCTCAAACTCTTCCAAAATATAGCAGAGGGAGGAACACTCCCAAACTCATTCTACGAGGCCACCATCACCTTGATACCAAAACCAGACAAGGATGTCACAAAGAAAGAAAACTACAGGCCAATATCACTGATGAACATAGATGCAAAAATCCTCAACAAAATACTAGCAAACAGAATCCAACAGCACATTAAAAGGATCATACACCATGATCAAGTGGGGTTTATTCCAGGAATGCAAGGATTCTTCAATATACGCAAATCTATCAATGTGATTAACCATATTAACAAATTGAAGGAGAAAAACCATATGATCATCTCAATAGATGCAGAGAAAGCTTTTGACAAAATTCAACACCCATTTATGATAAAAACCCTGCAGAAAGTAGGTGTAGAGGGAACTTTCCTCAATATAATAAAGGCCGTATATGACAAGCCCACAGCCAACATCATCCTCAATGGCGAAAAACTGAAAGCATTTCCACTAAGGTCAGGAACAAGACAAGGTTGCCCACTCTCACCACTCTTATTCAACATAGTTTTGGAAGTTTTAGCCACAGCAATCAGAGAAGAAAAGGAAATAAAAGGAATCCAAATCGGAAAAGAAGAAGTAAAGCTGTCACTGTTTGCAGATGACATGATACTACCCAATAAAGATGTAAAAAAAAAAAAAAATTTTTTAATATATAATAAAAGAGCAGTATAAAAATTCTGGAAAGTTGACTGATAAAAATCAGATTCTTCAATATGCCCCAAGAAATTAACTTTAAGTGTAAAATGCCCTAAGAACTCACAGAGGAGGAGTTTCCATTTGCTTGTTTACCAGTATAATGTTTAAAAGTTATAGTGCCTGCTGTTACCCCCCTTTTAAAATGATTCCATCCTTGTCAGCAAAGGGGTCTATGCTAGAATTACTCTCAGTGAATAGGCAGGGAATGGACAGGCCTTTAAAGATGGTCACCTGGTGACACAAAAGCAGCTGTATGTTAACCTCACCTTGAAACACTGGATAACACTGGCCACTTAGTATTGGACCAAAAATAGAGGTACTCTTTATACACTAACTGCCTAAATTTTCACAACAATCATATGGAAGGTACTACTATTGCCAAAATATTCAGTAGGGCCCAGGAAGGTTAAATAACTTGCCTAAATCACACAGCCAGGATCAAACCAGTATCCAAACAAAAGCCTGGGCATATGGAAGCAGGCACCCCAGCTGCTCTCAGACTTTCACCTATAGGAACTCAGAAGCACGTGTGCACACACACTCTACACGGGAATTGAAAGAATCCTCGGCACACGTTATAACCCATTATTCCCAAGGTTTTTCCAGCACTGACCTGCAGATTTCAGAATTCTATATTAGCTTACAATTTTGAAGCTAAATGGCAGAAGAAATACTGTCAATAAAAACAATGAAACACAAGAATAACAATCACCTTCCGATGCAAAACATCTAAAACCATATATTATAAGTTTAGGAACTAAGTATTACAGCATACCTATTTTTCTTGTCCTTAAAAACAAGACAACAGGCCCAAAATGGAGTCACTTCTGCTAGGCCCCATGTCACCAAAATGAGACTTAATTTCAGCTTTGGCCTTCCCAGAAACAGAATCTTAAACCAGTCAGTCAAGAATCATATAACCATCACCAGTAGGTAATCTGCCTGATAGACCCCTACCATCCCCTAAAGGAAAGTGACTTTGCCATAACCAACCTTCTTTTTTGTTTAGTGTAACTTCCTCATTCCCACTCACTTCTGACTGTAAAAGTCCTTTATTTTGTACAGCTCCTGGAAGCTCCTTTCTCTCTGCTAGATGGGATACTGCCCGATTCATGAATCATTACATAAAGCCAATAAGATCTTTAAAACGTACTCAGTTGAATTTTGTTTTTTAGCATTGTCATTATAGAATGTAGATGCCATTCATTCATTTGCTCATTTATTCCACAAATATTTCCAGAATGCCGTTATATTCCAGACACTGTGTGGTAAGCATTGAGAGTAGTCTCAATGGTTCACCTGGAAGTGATTTATTTAGTATTTCAAACTCCTCAGATCACCACCCACTGAGATTCGGCATTAACAGAAAGAGAACTACACCTGCATGCACAAGCATCCTTCTGCAGGTATGTTCACATAGGCATGGGTTCTCTCATGTGCCCTAAACAAGGTATGGATTCTGTAGTCTACCTTGCTAACATTCATTAAAAGTTTATATCCATCTCTAGGAATTATGATGAAAGCAATTACACATATATTGATAGGGTTCTGGACATGTTACCCCCAAAATATGGCACCGTGGCATATTGAATATTTTAAGTGGAAGGAGTTTCAGAAAACAGCAGAAGCAAGAAGGTCACATTGACCTTCCCCCCACAGCCTTCTCCCCTGAAACAGGTCATATAACCCTCATGTGGGAGGTGCCATCCATATACTCAGAGGAAAAGAGCATCCTTATCTCCAAAGACAAAGGGACAACAAGAAGAAACCGAACAAACAGACCTTGCCAAGTTTCCGCCAGTTCGCTGCACTTGCCCCGTACTCTGACCCATTGCATGTCTGCACGAGGGCCTGCTTTTCATCAAACCTTGCATAAATACTCAGGTGTGTTTCTTAGGGTCTTCATTTACTTAACAAAGTCTCCCAAGCCACATAAAACTTATGTAAATCTGTACACTTTTCTCCTGTTAATCTGTCTTTGTTGGTTTAATTTTCAGACCCAGCCAGGGAGCCTAAGAAGATCCAGAAAAACTTTTCCTCCCCTACAATATACAAATGAAAGGGATTGCATGGAAAGATAGTGATATCTAGCTGGTATCTGTGTAACTGAGGGCCCATTTATCTCCAATGATTTTTTTCAAAAAGGTCTGTGAAAATTACCATGCTTTGTGAATGGTAAATCCAAGTCCGATTTTACACATTGAGGGCACTTTGTTTTGAGGGTGATGGTGTCTTTCTCTGTCTTCAAATGCAGGGGAAACTCCCTTTGAGCACAGCCTACATCCTTTATTGTGGAGGACCCACTTTGTAATGGTGTCATTATCTTGCTGAGGCCCAAGAGAATGTGTTCCTTCTTTGCTGCATTAAAGTGCCTGCTCCTTTTGACTCAGTTATTAAAATGAGGGAGCAAATAGCTCTTAGTTCTAATTTTCCTAATCAGCCTCCACAGGGCCCATTTTGGGCTGTCCGTGAAGTGTTAGAATGCAATTGTGTGCTTGAATAAAAAGGAGAAACTGAATTAGAGCCTCTTAAGACTATTATATTGTCTTATTTAGTGACACTGTTTGCCTCACCATTACTAAGCAATGAGCTAAATGTTCTTTCTGAGTAATAATAATGATACCACATTTAAATAGCACTTTCCTCTTCGCAAAGCACTTTCACATGTTATCTCTTTTGATCCATGCAACAACGCTGGAGCAGATCAGGCCAGTGTTCTAATCATCAATTTACAAAGGAGGGCACTGAACTGGGGTTAAGTTATAGCAGTTGAGCCCAGAATTGGAGCAGAGCTCGTCTCTCCTTTGCTGGGTGCCACAGATGGCCTCCCCAGCTCAGAAACTCAACAATGAGCCTCCCTGACACCTCTGGGTAGAAGCCCCCGGCCCTAACTTAAATGATTAGTCTTTGAGAGGACAGAAATCAGGCAAATCAGAAGCACTTCACATCAGTGGGCAAAACATATTTGTTATTAATCCATACATTATGGAGGACAAGCCATTTTTAAGGGGCTTAAGTTTTTGAACAGCTACTTTAACTATGTGTATTTATGTGAATATTTTCATAATCTGTTTAGATATTCTGTCATATATCAAGAAAGGTCCACATTTTATAGAACATCTCAATGTTGTCACAAATGATCTTTGATTGCAAATGGCTCTAGCAGGTACATATGTTTCTTTTAGAAATAAACATGATCCTGAAAATATTTGTGGAAACCAATTTTATGACAAACTAAACTTTATGAGGAGTTTTTCTTATTTTACACATTCCTCTAAGATGTTATTTTACGACACAAATAATTTCTACTTGACTAACTTCACTGATAATTTGCATTGTAAGTATAAGGTTATTTTCAAGCAGAATGCACATATATGACATTTAGATATTTCAGCTGTTTCATTTAAATCAGCTATAGCATTTGCTGAGCGCCTCCTGTGTGCCAGGACTCTCTAGAGATTGGGAATTCAAAGACAAAAATACAAATCCTTGTGCTCAGGTTGCCCACAACCCTAGGTGGGAAAGAAACTAACTAGGAAGATGTTCTTATTCCCCATTTGATGGTTTGCAAATCCCCAGCAATTTCTAAAAATATTTGTGTCATTACCAAAAATAGGTTGCATCATAACCAAAGATAGCATCTTATCTAGAAAGCAAAGCTTTGACAAAGATCGAGATGGTAATATTTCGGTTGAGGGTTGAAAGGCCAAGGCAGAGAGTAAGAGGGGAAGGGAAGGGAAGCAAAGGAAGATGTGATATGATTGATAGAGTCACGCACCACCATGTGGCTCTCCCTTCACAGGGAGCCAGCAAGTTGTCCAGCAGGTGTTAAGAGATCAATTGAAGCACACTTATGATTTTAAGAGTTTATCTGAGGAAAAATTGACTCAAATTGGGCAGCACCAAACTGGAAGTGGTTAGGAGTGTCCCATTGATAAGAGCTAGAGGAAAGACTTCTACAGAGAAGTGGAAGCAAAACAAGGAAATTATTTCCTTGGCTATGTCACAAGCAGTTGTATTATTTGGGAAAATTTAGTTGGTTGTTTGTGATTGGTTGTCCTTGGGTTTTGATTTCTTAACCTGGAGGCATTGCAGGCTAAGGTTCTGGGTCGCTTACATGGGCTGCTAAGGCATCAGTCTAATGGCCTCCTTGTTCAATTAATTTAACACAAGCATATTTATTCTATATGGGAAATTCTCTAGAAAGGCTATAAGAAGGAGCTAATCCTCAGAGTGGTTCCTGGAAGAGAGAAAGGAAAGAGAGTTTATGTGCCAGGCTCCCATTTTTTTATTGATCAAGGTTCACCCCCATGGAAATCTAGATTGTGCAAATCAGTCCCTTTTGGTCACTAAGGAAACCAGTTACCACTCCCAGGGGCTGGTATTGCATTCATATTCAAGCATGGAGGGAATACCTGGTGAGGTGAGGGTGAGGGAGCCACTGAAAGAAAGGGGAGAAGAGAGGAAGGGAGAGAGGGAGGGATGGAGGAAGGAAAGGAGAGAGAGACTTTGAAAATCATATTTACCTTTGATCCCAATTTAGCATCCCTTCTCATTTCTATGTTTCATACTCAATACATAAAATAATTACATGAATTTCCCCCCAGAACATGCTACTTGGAGATTATAGGTGAGACTGCTTTTTTATATGATCTTAAAGAATCATGTTTCTCTCCTCAGAACACTTTCCAGTTTATGGTCATTAGCATTATTTATTAATATCTGTAGCTTCCACTAAATAGTAAGTTTTTTATAACAAGGATCATATCTGATTTTTATTGCCATTATACCTCCAGTAGCTGGCACTTAGTAGGAGCTCAGCAAATGAATGAATAAGTGAATGGAAGTGAATGGATGAGATGAGTGCTCCAGATTTAATCACTGATTTGTAGGCACTCAGATACACCTTGGCTAGCGTCTCTGGTGATACTGTTTTACAGGTATGAAACATATTTATTCTTTGTCATATTTTTTGAATCGTCTGTTTCAATAGTGTATAAACATTAAATGATCTTGTTTTTTTCCCTTTGTGTGCTAAGTCCTCCTCTCCTTTTCTGTTTCTAGCTCTTGGCATTTTCTAACGAGGGAAGGAACTCAAGGAAAATGGTCTCTTTTTTTTTTTTTTCTTTTTGCGGTACGCGGGCCTCTCACTGCCGTGGCCTCTCCCGCTGGGGAGCACAGGCTCCAGACGCGCAGGCCCAGCGGCCATGGCTCACGGGCCCAGCCGCTCCGCGGCATGCGAGATCCTCCTGGACCGGGGCACGAACCCGCGTGCCCCGCCTCGGCAGGCGGACCCCCAACCACTGCGCCACCAGGGAAGCCCAGGAAAATGGCATCTTTCTATCTGGGGCTGCTGCTGTGGTCTCTGTAAGACATGGATGCCCTCTGGTGGCAGCTGTCTAAATGCTGGCTCTCGTGGGGAGTGAATGTGTGCGTGCTTTTTTATTTATTTTTGGTCAGTTGGGTGTGGGGGTTGTTCTGCCAAGGCCGCTACTCTGCAGAGTTCCCTGAGTGGGAGGTCTACTCCAGCTCAACTTCCCCAACACCCCCTTGGCTCCCACTTCTCGTGGTCCGCCCCTCAGGCTCTTGCTTCTGCAGTTCCCTCTCCCGGCAACCAGACCTTTAGGCAGACGAGGGGAAAGTACTGGCAAGACGGTTCAGGCCAAGCTACCTCTAGTGTATCCACTTGTCAAGGAGGATTTCTTCACACTGTTATGGTGGTGTGAAGGGCTCAGGGATTCCTCTCCACGACAAGAAAGGGAAGGGAAGGAAGAGAAGAGGGAGAGGAAGAGAGAGAGGGGATGGGAGGGCAGGGGAGGGCAGGAGAGGAGAGGAGGGGAGAGGACAGAAGGTAAGAGAAGGTATAAAACTGGACAAAATTATCAAAAGCAACCATTCCAGGGAACTAGACATCCTCACTCGAAGCTATCAATCTTTCCTAATCCTCTCCTCCATCTGATTTTCTGGCCTTTGTCCCTTGCATTCAAATCACTGCCAGGTGATTAGATGCCTAAAGCTAATCTAATTCCTGTGGTGGCGGTATTGATAAGTACGGATGCTGTAATGGTGTAGGCTATCCAGATAACACATTTGCAATTTACTGGGTTATTCAAAGTCTTATCTGTAAGGAAAAGGGGAAAATGATCATTTTGAGCACTATTGCAAATCATTGAGGGAGATATTTTAGATGAGAACGGAAATGATTCTTTCAGTTCTTCCTAAATTGTATCATTTATCTAAGTTGCTGCCTCCTCTCCCTAAAAGCCTTGCAATCTGTATTTGTAAAGTTAACGAGAATTTTAACAATTTTATAAGATTTTTCTGACACATTTTGAAGTAATTGCAGACCTCCTGATGTCCCATAAAACCAGGGCTTGACATTCTCTACACTAAATAATTATATAGTTTGTGGAAAGCTTATACATTAAGGTACTTCCAAAATGAGACCGAATACCAAAATTCTTCCTCCAGAGCCTTGGTTCTGAACCTTAAATTATTCTCATCTGCTTTCACAGGAGATTGCAGGTTCAGGGCGCCACCTGCTGGTATAATATGTAAACTCATGCACCTTTCCTTGATAGCTAATACAGGTCTCCCTCGCATTTTGAAAGTTCGCTTTTCAGAGAAAGACAAATATCATATATCACTTGTATGTGGAATCTTAAAAATTAATACAAATGAACTTATTTACAAAACAGAAATAGACTCACAGACATAGAAAACAAACTTATGGGTACCAAAGGGGAAGGGGGAGAGGGATAAATTGGGAACTTGGGATTAACAGATACTACTATATATAAAATAGATAAACAGGGCTTCCCTGGTGGCGCAGCGGTGGAGAGTCTGCCTGCCGATGCAGGGGACACGGGTTCGTGCCCCGGTCCGGGAGGATCCCACATGCCGCGGAGCGGCTGGGCCCGTGAGCCATGAGCCTGCGCGTCCGGAGCCTGTGCTCTGCAACGGGAGAGGCCACAACCGTGCCCGCGTACCGCAAAAAAAAAAAAAAAAAAAAAAATAAAAAAAAAACAAGCCCAAATGGTATACCAGAGAGA